>NC_084612.1:70258427-70453427 GCF_033978795.1 Nerophis ophidion
CAGGGGTTAGTGCATGAGCCTCACAATACAAAGCTCCTGAGTAGTGAAGTGAAGTGAATTATATTTATATAGCGCTTTTCTCGAGTGACTCAAAGCGCTTTACATAGTGAAACCCAATATCTAAGTTACATTTAAACCAGTGTGGGTGGCACTGGGAGCAGGTGGGTAAAGTGTCTTGCCCAAGGACACAACGGCAGTGACTAGGATGGCGGAAGCGGGAATCGAACCTGCAGCCCTCAAGTTGCTGGCACGGCCACTCTACCAACCGAGCTATGCCGCCCCTGAGTAGTCCTGAGTTCAATCTCGGGCTCGGGATCTTTCTGTGTGGGGTTTGCATGTTCTCCCCGTGACTGCGTGGGTTCCCTCCAGGGGGGCGCTGGTACCTATCTCAGCTACAATCGGGCGGAAGGCGGGGTACACCCTGGACAAGTCGCCACCTCATTGCAGGGCCAACACAGATAGACAGACAACACTCACACTCACATTCACACACTAGGGCCAATTTAGTGTTGCCAATCAACCTATGCAAACTCCACACAGAAAGATCCTGAGCCCAGGATTGAACCCAGGACTACTCAGGACCTTCGTATTGTGAGGCAGACGCACTAACCCCTCCTCCACCGTGCTGCCCCAACTGTATACAACATATATAGTTTTTTCAAAGTAACGCATTGTTTATTTTCCCTGGCATATTTATTTAAGAGTAATTCCATTAGTAATCTCTGGCTCCCACGCACACTGGCAGTCAAATATATTGTACATACAAACACACATATACTCACACACAGGTACCTACGCTCCCACATACATACACAAATACAGTACATACCTACATATTCCAAGTTCGTCCATCTACACGCACATTCACGGTACTAACATACACATACTGTACATATACATTCACTGTACAAACATACATATACTGTACATATTAGAGATGCGCGGATAGGCGATTATATCATCCGCAACCGCATCACCAAAGTTGTCATCCACCCGCACCAACATTTTATCAGAACCGCAACCGCCTGCCACCTGCCCGTTGAAATACATCAGAAGTCGGCCACCTTTACCACTCAAAGAGCTATTTTAACCCGTATCACAGAGTAAAGAAGACAATTGGAGCCGCTACCGTTCTCGCGAATATCCACTGGTGTTCATCCTAATGACAAGAATAAGGGCGTGCTGTGAAGCCATTGCCTTTAACACCTTCAACATGTACAACCCAATTGTTAGTCCAGAAACATGTTGTATGCAGCTTCCGCAATCACACGTACAAGATTGAAAGGCATACTGGGTGATACAGAGTACACTGATGGTTGTGATATAAACAATTTTAGCACTCTTACTAATATGTGCCACGCTGTAAAGCCACACCAAACAAGAATGACAAACACATTTCGGGAGAACATCCTCACAGTAACACAACATAAACGCAACACAACAAATACGCAGAATCCTTTGTATCCGTGATCTTTCCTGAATATATTTTACACACCCGCGCCCCCCACCCCGCCCACCTTACCGACGCACGGGGGGGTTTGCTGCTAGCGGGGTGTATAAAATAGTCAGGGGAAAAAAAAAAAAAAAAAAAAAGACATGTTCTATATGTTATAGTTATTTGAATGACTCTTACCATAATATGTTAGGTTAACATACCAGGCACCTTCTCAGTTGGTTATTTATGCCTCATATAACGTACACTTATTCAGCCTGTTGTTCACTATTCTTTATTTATTTTAAATTGCCTTTCAAATGTCTATTCTAGGTGTTAGGTTTTATCAAATAAATTTCCCCCAAAAATGCGACTTATATATGTCTCTTTCCTTCTTTATTATGCATTTTCGAAAGGTGCGACTTATACTCTGGAGCCACTTATACTCCGAAAAATACGGTATTTACAGTATTGTAGTGTTGAGTTTAAAGTAAACACAAGTTTTGTTAAAAATACCATCGCAATTCGGCCTAAAATTACCGGGATATCAATGTTGGTCCATATCGCCCAGCCCTAGCAGACAGAATTTTCTATGAAATCAGACAAAAGCTTCAACTTTTATGATCACCCTTTCTACAGGGTATCCTGTTCAAGGTGACAGCACCAGCTGGAGCCTATCCCAGCGGACTTAGAGCAAAAGGCGGACTATGCACTGGGGGAGTCACCAGTAAAGCACAGGGGGATTACATAGAGCACACTGAACGGGAATTGATACCAGGCCAGTTATATGACTGCCAAGGGCCCGCTATACACTCATTGCACATTTGTGTAACTCACCTACTCCTGAGCTGAACATTTGTCAAAACATGCACCCCGACTGGGTTGCCTGTGCTATTATTTCAAAGACAAATCAACCGAAGTTGGTCAAATATGTATATTTGTGTTTACATTTCATTGACTAAATATGTAAAATAGAATGCTTTAGAACAGGGGTGTCAAACTCAAATACAGAGTGGGCCAAAATTTAAAAACTGAACAAAGCCGCGGGCCAAAGTTGAACAAATTAACCTTTTAATAGGGACCCAAACAAGTTTTGCATTGAATATTGAACAAGCAAGGCTTATATAACTTTATAGTGACATGCAAAATCGAGTTTCAAATAATAATAATAATAATTTAAAAAATATCAATGGCATATCAAGTGCAATTTGAATAAAAATGTTATGCCTTTTTTTCTATTTGCAATCTTCTGAAGTAAATATTGAAATAAACTTTCCACAGGCTAATACATTTGAAAATAAAACAACAATAATGAATGAATCAAACGCCTTGTGCTGAGGTGGCGACTTGTCCAGTGTGTACAAGCTGGGATAGGCTCCAGCGACTCCGAACGGGACAAGCGGTAGAAAATGGATGGATGGATGGAATGAATCAAACATGCAAGCCCTTGAAGTAGCAAGAGAAAGTGCATGAATAAAAACGTTTATTATTGCTCAGTTTGCTACACTGATTTGCTTTAACACCGAATATGGAACAAGCAACGCTTATATAACTTAACAGTGCAAAATCTACTTTCAAAAAACAAACGAAAAAACATCAACGGCATATTAAATAAAATGAGAATAAAAAATTTGGTGGTAACGGGGGGGTGTATAGTGTAGCGTCCCGGAAGAAATAGTGCAGCAAGTGTTCTGGGTATTTGTTCTGTTGTGTTTATGTTGCGAATGTTCTCCCGAAATGTGTTTGCCATTCTTGTTTGGTGTGGGTTCAGAGTGTGGCGCGTATTTGTAACAGTGTTAAAGTTGTTTATACGGCCACCTTTAGTATGGGTGTTGACCAAGTATGCCTTGCATTCATTTCTGGGCGTAAAAGCCGCATATATTATGTGACTTGGCCGGCACGCTGTTTGTAGGGAGGAAAAGAGGACATGACGAAATTGATTAGGCGCATGAATGTCCTGAATAAGGGCAGCAAGGTGGCACAGGGGTTAATGCATGAGCCTCACAATACGAAGCTCCTGAGTAGTGAAGTGAAGTGAATTATATTTATATAGCGCTTTTTCTCAAGTGACTCAAAGCGCTTTACATAGTGAAACCCAATATCTAAGTTACATTCAAACCAGTGTGGGTGGCACTGAGAGCAGGTGGGTAAAGTGTTTTGCCCAAGGACACAACGGCAGTGACTAGGATGGCGGAAGCGGGAATCGAACCTGCAACCCTCAAGTTGCTGGCACGGCCCCTCTACCAACCGAGCCATAACGCGCATCTCTAACACCTAGTCTTTATCTCTAAACTTAACCATAATATTATAATGACATTGTCATAACCATAACTTCCATAGGGACGGCGTGGCGCAGTGGGAGAGTGGCCGTGCGCAACCCGGGGGTCCCTGGTTCAAATCCCACCTAGTACCAACCTCGTCACGTCCGTTGTGTCCTGAGCAAGACACTTCACCCTTGCTCCTGATGGGTGCTGGTTGGCGCCTTGCATGGCAGCTCCCTCCATCAGTGTGTGAATGTGTGTGTGAATGGGTAAATGTGGAAGTAGTGTCAAAGCGCTTTGAGTACCTTGAAGGTAGAAAAGCGCTATACAAGTACAACCCATTTATCATTTATCATAGAAATAAATAAAAAAATCTAATTCCAAAATCCCTAAAAACAACATTTATGATATGTTTTTGTTATCATGCAAAATACGTTTTGGTAGTCATCGTGTTGTCTGGGCCAAAAGGAACTTTTACCAAAACATGTTTTGCTATGTGGTGTTGTCAGTCAACTTTATGTTGTTTTAATAAATCAAGTGTTGACTACTTTGGTTAGTTAGCTTCCTATTAGCAAATTTAATTGGTCATTAATTTCCATATTGTGTAAAGGACCCCAAAAAAATTCCTGCCCTTTCCTGACTTTGAGCCCCTGCCCCTCTATAATCATGTGCACGTCCCTGCATCTAACACAATTCCCCAACTCATATGGAAACAGGGTTTGTAATTTCAAAACCCACATACACTATGGTGGCCTCTGCAGTGTTGCACGCCATCATCTGCTGTGGTGGTGGGAGGGGGGGGGGGGGGGGGGGCATGGCCAGAGACAGGAGCAGACCCAACAAAGCAACCAAGAGAGCCGACTCCACCCTCGGCCGCCCACCAACTCTCGGCCAGTGTCCAGTCGACATGGATGAGCGAGAATGCGTCTAAGGACACCGAGGTGTCTGATACATGCTCATTTAGCCAAGACACCGGGAAGCTTGTCCGTCAAAAAGGTGAATAAGAGAATTTTAGGCCAATAAATAGCGGCCAGGTCTCTATCAGCCTTTTTTACAACAAAGGAGCCGGCTGTGATGGAATGTGCTTGAACTTAGCCTGCATTCTCTGGTTTCAGCCTGTCCGATTCAATTTGTCTAAAGAAATAATCCTGCAGTGACCCTCCTGCCCACAATGATGACAAGCGACTGTAAATCCCGTAGATCAAGAAAAGGGATCAGACAAAAGGAGGACAATGCCGAAAAGGGATAAAATAGAACGGGTCGTGGGCGTGACAGTGCTGGACTGCCCGGCAGCACAGGACGTGAGGACCTCGTCTCTGAGAACACAGGCTGGCTGAGAACGCTGAGGTGGCAGACTAAGGCCCTGCCAGTAAAGAGTGTTTTTTAATACTGTGAGAAATCATTTCAATGTCTCGTTTTTTGCTGCCGGGAAGCCTCTCAAAAGTAAAGCTAATAAAACCTGTCCGTCACGAGGTGCACGCAAGGCGGTGCGCGTTTTGTCACACCAAGATGCAAATGGACCAGACGGGACAGGAATAGCAGGTAAGAGCTTGATTTAATATACAAAAATAATTATAACACTGGTACAAAAACAGGCAAAAGAAAACGCGTGCCGACGCACGGGAAGCTAAGCTAAAACTTAGCACGGAAAACAGAGTCCAAAAGTGACGTGCCGAGCGCACGGGAAGCTAAGCTAAAACTTAGCACGGGAAACAGGAATGCCTCGTCAATGTTGCTTACCGGAAACAAAAGCTCCAGACTGATCCAGAAGGATTTAAGTCTCACCTTAAAACTCATCTGTATACTCTAGCCTTTAAATAGACCTCCTTTTTAGACCAGTTGATCTGCCGCTTCTTTTCTTTTTTCTCCTATGTCCCCCCCTCCTTTGTGGAGGGGGTCCGGTCAGATGACCATGGATGAAGTACTGGCTCTCCAGAGTCGAGACCCAGGATGGACCGCTCGTCGGGATCCAGGACGGACCGCTCGCCTGTGTATCGGTTAGGGACATCTCTACGCTGCTGATCCGACTCCGCTTGGGATGGTTTCCTGTGGACGGGACTCTCGCTGCTGTCTTGGATCCGCTTTGAACTGAACTCTCGCGGCTGTGTTGGAGCCACTATGGATTGAACTTTCACAGTATCATGTTAGACCCGCTCGACATCCATTGCCTTCGGTCCCCTAGGGGGGGGGGGGGGGGGGTTGCCCACATCTGAGGTCCTCTCCAAGGTTTCTCATAGTCAGCATTGTCACTGGCGTCCCACTGGATGTGAATTCTCCCTGCCCACTGGGTGTGAGTTTTCCTTGCCCTTTCGTGGGTTCTTCCGAGGATGTCGTAGTCGTAACGGTTTGTACAGTCCTTTGAGACATTTGTGATTTAGGGCTATATAAATAAACATTGATTGATTAATTGATTGAATGAGGGGAGTAGACAGGCTTAAATAAGGAAGTAAACAATTACCACAGGTGCGCGTCAAACACAAGAGCAGGTGGAACAAATGAGAAACCATGGCAACAAGGCAAATAAGGAAGAGCCAAACCAGGGATCGGAAGAGTCCAAAAAACAAACAGGAAACACAAAAGGACTCAAAAACCAAAACAATAAATGATCCGGGGGGGCGGATTGTAACATTGTCTGTTAAGACAGTGGAAGAGTTCTACTCCTTATTTGACCTTGTCTTCAATTTTAATAAGGAAAGACCTGACAAAAATATCCAGGAGGTCTTGGAACTGGGACATAGTATTCTCTTGGGTCCTTAATTAGGAACAAGACGAAGAAGCAACTATCAACAGTTGGGCCTTTTAGTAGAACAAAAAAAAGGCAATTGGAGGCTGAGCCAGAGATCAAGTGGCTACATTTGTACTTAATGAGAAGAGTTCCAAAATAGCCTGAGAGCAGGAAGGGAGGGAGAAAGAGTTAGCAATAATTTCTAACTCACATTGCCTGGTATCATTTGTACCTGCTGAGGAAAAACATATAAAATGTCCCCATGCACTAATGCAGGGGTCGGGAACCTTTTTGGCTGAGAGAGCCAATAAGCCAAATATTTTAAAATGTATTTCCGTAAGAGCCGTAAAATATTTTTTCAACCCTGAACACAACTAAAGACTTGCATTTTTAAGTAAGACTATCCTTTCTAGAGTATAATAGGTCTCTTATTCTTTGTAATAACATTGTTATTCTGAAGCTAACTGTGGAGGGGGCGTGGCCTGCGGGCCTGCAGCGAAGCGGGGTGTTGCTAGGACCGGCCTCGAAATCAGCGACAGGTGCGTAGATGGCCCACCTGGGCCTTGTTACCTAATCACCTGTCGCTATGTTATAAGCAGCAGCCAGGAGGAGAGACGGGGTTGGTGCTGGAGCCAGAGCGCGAGCAAGAACGAAAGAGAAAAAGACAATTGCTGGAAAGGAACTGAGAGACTTATTGAAAAATGAAACAATATTGTAACCCTGAAACAGGCTCTCATGTCGGCTCTTGGTGGTCTGAAGAACCCCCAGGAGGGCAAGCCCCACACTAACCAATAATAAATAAATAACTTCTTACCATCAACGCAACTTCTTGAAGAGGTGCGGTAGAAAACGGATGGATGGATTAAAAATGCACGAGGATGTTTTATATTTTGAACATCATTTTTAACACTGATTACAAGTGGAATTATTCATTATTTATCGTGTTAAGCAGAGTCGGCTCAAATTTACTTGAGAGCCGGATGCAGTCATCAAAAGAGCCACATCTGGCTCCCGAGCCATAGGTTCCCTACCCCTGCACTAATGGATCATAATAACATCCTACTTGTTGGCCCAACTAAAACACTGCAGTACTAGGGGTGTAACGGTACTCGTATTTGTATTGAACCGTTTCGGTCCGGGGGTTTCGGTTCGGTTCGGAGGTGTACCGAACAAGTTTCCACACGGACATATTAGGTAGCGCACCGCAGGTTGTGTAAACAATGCAGAGTGAGGCACAACACATGGCATGCTAGCAGCGACCGGGCTAGGACAACATGTAAAAGCCAGAGCTCGAAGACCCTCCTGCTTCGTTAACATCTCCCGTTTGGGAACACTTTGGCTGCGCGGTGCGATACAACAATGGAGGGACGGAGGTTTGCCGACATTGTTGCGCAGCAGTAGGGTAGGTTTCTGCCAACACGTCAAACATGCTAAACCCTTTGAAGCGGCACCATCGCATTCAAGCAGCCTCTCCTCGGCGAGTCAGGCAGGGCTGAAGCAATAACAAATGTTTTTATAGCAGCAGATTTAAGACCATCCATCCATTTCCTACTGCTTGTCCCGTCCGGGATCGCGGGGGGTTGCTGTATTGCATTAAAAACTAGATTTTGACCCACTTCTATGGTGGAAGAACAATAAGCCCATATATCCTCTTACTGCCAAGTTAGCCAGGCTTGGGGGGAAGAAAATTTATTATGAGGCTGATTTTTTGTGGACATGTTCCATAAATATTGATGTTAAAAATTTCTTTTTTTTGTGAAGAAATGTTTAGAATTAAGTTCATGAATCCAGATGGATCTCTATTACAATCCCCAAAGAGGGCACTTTAAAGGCCTACTGAAATGAGATGCTCTTATTTAAACGGAGATAGCAGGTCCATTCTATGTGTCATACTTGATCATTTCGCGATATTGCCATATTTTTGCTGAAAGGATTTAGTAGAGAACATCCACTATAAAGTTCGCAACTTTTGGTCGCTAATAAAAAAGCCTTGCCTTTACCGGAAGTAGCAGACGATGACGTCACCCGTTGATGGCTCTTCACATATTCACATTGTTTTTAATGGGAGCCTCCAACAAAAAGAGCTATTCGGACCGAGAAAACGACAATTTCCCCATTAATTTGAGAGAGGATGAAAGATTTGTGTTTGAGGATATTAATAGCAACGGACTAGAAAAAAAAAGTTTAAAAAAAAACGCGATTGCATTGGGACGGATTCAGATTTTTTAGACACATTTACTAGGATAATTCTGGGAAATCCCTTATCTTTCTATTGTGTTGCTAGTGTTTCAGTGAGTTTAACAGTACCTGATAGTCGGAGGTGTGTGTCCACGGGTGTTTTGACACCAGTGTCTCAGGGAAGTCGACGGCAGCTTTATGGACGGCACAGTAAGTGGCGACTTTTTACCTTAATTTTCTCACCGAAACTCGCTGGTTAACATTCGGTTGGGATCCATGTTCGCTTGACCGCTGTGATCCATGGTAAAGTTTCACCTCCGGGAATTTTAAACAAGGAATCACCGTGTGTTTGTGTGGCTAAAGGCTAAAGCTTCCCACCTCCATCCTTCTACTTTGACTTCTCCATTATTAATTCAACAAATTGCAAAAGATTCAGCAACACAGATCTGTGTAATTATGCGGTTAAAGCAGACGACTTTTAGCTGTGTGTGTGTGTGCAGCGCTCATACTTCCTAAAAACCTGTGACGTCTTGCGTACACGTCATCGTTACGCGACGTTTTCAAGAAGAAACTCCCGGGAAATTTAAAATACCAATTTAGTAACCTAAACCGGCCGTATTGACATGTGTTGCAATGTTAATATTTCATCATTGAAATATAAACTATCAGACTGCATGATGGGTAGTTGTGGGTTTCAGTAGGCTTTTAGGTTGATGATTACTTTTATATGTAGAAATCTTTAATTATAATTCAATCACTTGTTTATTTTTCAACAAGTTTTTATCCATCCATCCATCCATCATCTTCCGCTTATCTGAGGTCGGGTCGCGGGGGCAACAGCCTAAGCAGGGAAACCCAGATATCTTTTTTTCCACATAGTGCAAGAAAAACCACTACAAATGAGCAATATTTTGCACTGTTATACAATTTAATAAATTAGAAACTGATGACGTAGTGCTATATTTTACTTCTTTATCTCTTTTTTTCAACCAAAAATACTTTGCTCTGATTAGGGGGTACTCGAATTAAATAAAATGTTCACAGGGGGTACATCACTGAAAAAAGGTTGAGAACCACTGGCCTAGAGTAAATTGCCACATCGTTACACCCCTAATTATTACAATATTGCAAAACCTTGCGTCCTTATTATAGACAAGGGCTCAATTTGGGACACATTTCTTTAGAAAATGTACGACCAGGGCGGCCAGACTTATCCCTCAGCTATTATTCTTCCTTTGAGAACATGTGACAAGGGGTGGCACTTTCGTGACCTCTGTGGTGCTTTTTTTGTGGACTTTTGGATCTGCCTCCCGGGAGCCTTTTGGCCATGGAGACCAGCTGCTGGGTCTCTACTACACCGGAGTCTGTTTGGAGGGACTGGAGGAGATGCGGATGAGGGGACAGGGCTGCGGAGCTAGCACTGAGCGCCGGGACGGAGAGGCTTCGCGGTGTCTCGACTGGGTGAGCAGGTGTCGGACACCTCAGTCACCTTGGACGTATCCTCGCTAATCCATGCGGACTGGACATTGGCCGAGAGTGGAGTCTAATGTGTTGGTTGCTTTGTTGGGTCTGCTCCTGTCTCTGGCCATGCTCCCTCCTCCCCAGCGGACAATGGCGTGGAACACAGCAGAGGTCACCACAGTGTATATGTTTCTTTTACTTTTTATTCATAGCTGTATGTAGAAGTGTCTGGTTGTATCTGCTGCTTTAATGTCTTTAATGTCCTCTGTGGTCTTTGATGTTTGATGTTTCCCTCTTACACACATGGAAGAGGGATGTGTACTATGGCTATGAGTTGTTGTTTTTTTTCCCTTGGCCTCAGTCTGCACCCCCACTCCAGGGCCCAGGCTAAAACCGATTTTTTAAATTTTATTTTAATCTTCTATTCTTTTCTCCCATCCCCTCCCTGTTTACCTGTATGTCATCTTTTTTGTAAGGGGCGCTGGAAGCCGGCAGACCCGTCAGCGATCCTGTTCTGTCTCCCTGTAATGTTTGTCTGATCTTGAATGGGATTGTGCTGAAAATTGTAATTTTCCTGAAGGAACTCTCCTGACGGAATAAATAAAGTACTATCTAATCTAATCTATCATACATTTAAGCAGAATGTCTCAAAGTAAGACCGAAAAAGTCCACTAAGTTAGACAAATGACTTGCCATTAATGCAAGTTCTCTGCCTCACATTATCTGTAATTCATTATGATGTATGTCCCAGAATGCACTGTGGAGATGTTACCAACATTCCTCTCACAGTGAGGGCCCCATACTGGTCTGGGACACTTTAAAGGTCCTCCAATAATCCACAGCCATCCTTTTATGTGGAAGCGCATGCTCATTTGTACTCGGTACTCATGCTTATGCAATGCACTGACTGCTGCTCAATGATTTTTTTGTCTGCCTTACATTGCCTCGAGCTGCCTAGTAGATTGTGAACAAGGGACCTTTGTCCTTGTCTAAACAGGACGGACAATGGAGAAGACATCGCTCCAGATTGTAGTTGTAATAGAGTTACAACTCTGTTCTGATAGGGACACAAGATACGTGAGTTAATAACGTTATGGGGTCATGTAAATTGATTGGAAAAATACATTTTGTTCCTCTCCAGTGCTGTAGGTGGCAGTAATGGTTGTTGCAACTTAAAGTTAAAAGTTAAAGTACCAATGATTGTCACACACACATACTAGACGTGGCGAAATTATTCTCTGCTTTTGACACATCACCCCGATACCCCCTGGGAGGTGAGGGGAGCAGTGGGCAGCAGCGGTGCCGCGCCCGGGAATCATTTATGGTGATTTAACTCCCCAATTCCAAACCTTAATGCTGAGTGCCAAGCAGGGAGGTAACGGGTCCCATTTTTATAGTCTTTGGTATGACTCGGCCGGAATTTGAACTCACGACCTACCGGTCTCAGAGACTCTAACCACTAGGCCACACTACAATGTTTTCTCTGCATCAATAAGCGTTTTTTGGGGGGAAAAAAAACCCTAACAAGAAATAATAAAACACTGTCTGCATCAGAACATTATGAAGGACGATTAGGGCCAAACTGCTACGTGTCAGGTTCGTCCCTGACAGTTTGGTTAGGTTTTAGTTTTTCCTCGGTGTCTTTGTTTCGTGTCAGCACTTTTATTTTGGTTATTTCCTGTTTTATCTCCCTGAGCGCTGGTTCCCCTCAGCTGCGGCTGATTGGCACCTGGCCACACCTGGTGTCAATCAGCCGGCTGCTATTTGAACCTGTTTTGTCCTCCAGTCAGTGCTGGATTATTGTCACCACTACCTGGCAATTTCATTATTACTTATCGTTGTAGCTGTGCCTTTAGTTATTTCCTGTTTTTCTCCCTGAGCACTGGTTGCCCTCAGCTGCGGCTGATTGGCACCTGGCCACACCTGGTGTCAATCAGCCGGCTGCTATTTGAACCTGTTTTGTCCTCTAGTCAGTGCTGGATATTTTGTCACCACTACCTGTCAATGTCATTATTACTTATCGTTGTAGCTGTGCCTACTTCTGTTTATGTCATAGTTCCTTCGTGTTTTTGTACATAGCCAAGTTTGTTATCCGCAACGTGAGCGCCTTTTGTTTGTACCCTATTTTTTGGTTTTGTTTTAGTGTTAAATTAAATCATGTTTTCCTTCACTATGCCTGCCGCCTTTTCTGCATCTTGGGGTTCGTCACAAATTCAATGTGACACTATGTTGAAAATAAATAAAGTGTTGGCATTGACTTGGATATTCAAAAGTAACTGATATTACATTGCAGCTCCATATAAAAAAAAAACCTTACATAATATACAATTAAAATTGCCCTCACTTGACTAGTAAAAGAAAATCACATTAATCAGGAATTAGTTGTTAATAAATTTGTAGATTAAAAAAATTACAAAGTGTCAAAGTTTGTTGTTGACGAACCCTAAGCTGCAGAGACGGTGGCAGGCATTGAATAAAAAAACATGATTTAATTTAAATACTAAAACAAGAACTAACAAAAGGGTACTAATAAATGGTGCATACGAGGCAAATAACAAACTAGGCTATGAACAAAACACTCACTGTGACAAGAAGGAACTATGGCATGAGCAGAGTGAACAAAAGTACACACAGCTACAACGAAGTATTAATGACATCGACAGGTAGTGGTGACAAACAACCGGTAGGAGCGACACGACAATCCAATAATCCAGTACTGACTGGAGGAGAAAACAGGTTCAAATATCGGCGGGCTGATTGACACCAGGTGTGGCCAGGTGCCCATCAGCCGCAGCTGTGGATAACCAGCGCTCAGGGAGAAAAACAGGAAATAACCAAAATAAAAAGCGCTGACAGGAAACAAAGACATAGAGGAAACACTAAAACCTAACCAAACTGTCAGGGACAAACCTGACACAAAGCAATTCAATATTAGTACATGTGCACTCCAAATCCTACCTCAATTATAAATCACATTTATCATCAAAATGTACAAAATCCGGCCCGGGAATGACACCCCTAATTCAGTTCAAAACTTCGGAGACAAACATTTCTAAAAACTCCTGTTGTACAGAGGAACTTGGACCACTGTAAACACAAACACATTGGCAGAATTTTTTGCATTGACCTTTTAAACCTCGCGAGCAGACATTGAACACAGAGGTCCAAATTTGTAATTTACATAACTGAGGCGTTCCTCAAGTCACCCTTTTAAGTGCTATCCTTATCAGCACTTAACTTATTTTTTTTCCGGAATGTGATTTATATATTCATGTATCTCGGTGGCCTAGTGGTTAGAGTGTCTGCCCTGAGATGGGTAGGTTGTGAGTTCAAACCCCGGCAGAGTCATACCAAAGACTATACAAATGGGACCCATTACCTTCCTGCTTGACACTTAGCATCAAAGGTTGGAATTGGGGGGTTAAATCACCAAAAATGATTCCCGGGCGCGGCACCGCTGCTGCCCACTGCTCCCCTCACTTCCCAGGGGGTGATCAAGGGTGATGGGTCAAATGCAGAGGACAAATTTCACCACGCCTAGTGTGTGTGTGACAATCATTGGTACTTTAACTTTAACTTTATCTAAGGCAAAGTGGTCTTTGCCCAACCAGTCTACATGTGCTTTGTGGACTTGGAGAAGGCATTCGACCGTGTCCCTCGGGAAGTCCTGTGGGGAGTGCTCAGAGAGTATGGGGTATCGGAATGTCTTATTGTGGCAGTCCGCTCCCTGTATGATCAGTGTCAGAGCTTGGTCCGCATTGCTGGCAGTAAGTCGGACACGTTTCCAGTGAAGGTTGGACTCCGCCAAGGCTGTCCTTTGTCACCGATTCTGTTCATAACTTTTATGGACAGAATTTCTAGGCGCAGTCAAGGCGTTGAGGGGTTCCGGTTTGGTGGCCACGGGATTAGGTCTCTGCTTTTTGCAGATGATGTAGTCCTGATGGCTTCATCTGGCCGGGATCTTCAGCTCTCACTGGATTGGTTCGCAGCCGAGTGTGAAGCGACCGGAATGAGAATCAGCACCTCCAAGTCCGAGTCCATGGTTCTCGCCCGGAAAAGGGTGGAGTGCCATCTCCGGGTTGGGGAGGAGACCCTGCCCCAAGTGGAGGAGTTCAAGTACCTAGGAGTCTTGTTCACGAGTGGGGGAAGAGTGGATCGTGAGATCGACAGGCGGATCGGTGCGGCGTCTTCAGTAATGCGGACGTTGTATCGATCCGTTGTGGTGAAGAAGGAGCTGAGCCGGAAGGCAAAGCTCTCAATTTACCGGTCGATCTACGTTCCCATCCTCACCTATGGTCATGAGCTTTGGGTCATGACCGAAAGGATAAGATCACGGGTACAAGCGGCCGAAATGAGTTTCCTCCGACGGGTGTCGGGGCTCTCCCTTAGAGATAGGGTGAGAAGCTCTGCCATCCGGGAGGAACTCAACGTAAAGCCGCTGCTCCTCCACATCGAGAGGAGCCAGATGAGGTGGTTCGGGCATCTGGTCAGGATGCCACCCAAACGCCTCCCTAGGGAGGTGTTTAGGGCACGTCCAACTGGTAGGAGGCCACGGGGAAGACCCAGGACACGTTGGAAAGACTATGTCTCCCGGCTGGCCTGGGAACGCCTCGGGATCCCCCGGGAAGAGCTAGACGAAGTGGCTGGAGATAGGGAAGTCTGGGCTTCCCTGCTTAGGCTGCTGCCCCCGCGACCCGACCTCGGATAAGCGGAAGATGATGGATGGATGGATGGATTTATCTAAGGCAAGGGTCCCCAAACTTTTTGACCCGGGGGCCGCATTGGGTTAAAATAACTTGCCCCCCAAACCCGGCCCACATCAACCGACGCACAGATGGGGGGGGGGGGGGGGTTTGGTGGTAGCGGCGGTGTATAATGTAACCCGGAAGAGTTAGGGATGCATGGGATTCTGGGTATTTGTTCTGTTGTGTTTATGTTGTGCTACAGTGCGGATGATCTCCCGAAATGTGTTTGTCATTTTTGTTTAGTGTGGGTTCACAGTGTGGCACATATTAGTAAGAGTGTTAAAGTTGTTTATGTTACAACCCTCAGAGTAACCTGTATGGCTGTTGACCAAGTATGCGTTGCAATCATTCACGTGTGTCATTAAAAGCCGCACACTACATGTGACCGGCCAGTAAGCGGATAGAATGGAGAAAATTTCGATGTTATGATCCAGAGTACTTTTAAGGCACTGCCCTCAATATTATTGTCCTCAATAATGTTGACCGGGCGAAAATCTGACAATATTTGCCCCTGGAGACTTCTGGAAGAGGCACTGAAATCCCGAAATCTTCCGGAAATAACGGGGGAGGGGGGGTATGCAAGTATGCAGCTGAGCTACATCAGAGTGATCAAAGAGCCGCATGCGGCTCCGGAGCCGAGGGTTGCTGACCCCTGGCGTAAGGGATCCAATGTCACGGGCATTTACTATTTATTACACTTACGTGCAGTGATTTTCCAGGTTCTCTGAACATTTTGAGGATATTACGGAATTCCTTGCAATAACTCGTTGAAAAATGTGGTTCTTAAACTGTTCGACAATTTGCTCATGCATTTGTTGACAAAGTGGTGACCCTCGCCCCGTCCTTGTTTGTGAATGACTGAGCATTTCCTGGAAGCTGCTTTTATACCCAATCATGGCACCCACCTGTTCCCAATGAGCCTGTTGGAATGTTAAATATCTTGTCTTTGCAGTGTATTCAACTGAATATAGGTTGAAAAAGATTTGCAAATCATTGTATTCCGTTTTAATTGGCTATTTACACAGCGTGCCAACTTCCCTGGTTTTGGGTTTTGTACTTACGATACGCACTTACACCCCCACGGAGAAGCACCTATATGTCAGGCTTTCCCCTGACGGTTTGTCTATGTTTTAGTTTTTTCCTCTGCATTTGTCTGTTTCTTCTGTGTTTAGTATTTCCTGTCCTTAGTTCCTGTCTAGTGCTCTTATTTTGTCAGCTTCCTGTCTTGTTCCCTGAGTGCTGTGTTCTTCCTCAGCTGCGGCTGATTGGCACCTGGCCATACCTGTTGCCAATCAGCCCGCACCTATTTGTACTTGCTTTGTCTTGTGTCAGTTGCTGTCAATGTCACGTCTAGTCGCTCTTGTGATGTGTTATCGCTCCTGTCGTGTCGTACCTTGTCTTTGCAGCGTAGCGGTAAGCTATATTCGGGTGATGTTTGTAGCTTACTGTTTTTTGTTCCCTGCTTCCGTTTTATTTTTCATTATACAAGTACGACTTCTGTTTGCCTGTTCGCTACCCGCTAGCTTCCACGCTAAGCTCCTGTTCGTTATTTTCTAGCTCCCAGGCTAGCTCCTTTTTTTTGATTATCCGCCTCGTGCACGCTTTGTGTTTGGTCCCTTTTGGTTTTGTTTTTGTCTTAGTATTTAATTAAATCATGTTTTCACATTCCATGCCTGCCTCCATCTTGGGGTTCGTCACCAAATAAATCTGACACTATAGACAAATACTACAAATTCAAACCCACGGTCCTCTCTTTCAAAAGAGAGCTCATTTTCCCGGATGTGTCAGTCACCACCTGGCAAAGTAAATACCGAACTCCTCTTTGCTTACAGAGACACATACTGTATCTCCCGTGGCGAGTGAACAAGTTAGCAGGGAGTTGACCTTGAGCCCATGGGGGCATCGCATCAAAGGGTGAGGGCAAATGAAGGCAAAGGTCAGCGACAGTTGCTGACATGTCCTCGACTGGAACATTTTGCTTACATAACTTGGGGGGGGTTGGGAGAGAAAGCGATCTATGCCTGCACATATCAGCTGCTCTGAGCTGAGCAAGCAGCTGGATTCTTTTTCTTGGCACCACAAATAGAAAAGGAATGATGAAGGAAAAGCAAAGAGACCGAGCTAATATATTTGTCTGACTAATCCCTTGGAAATGTGTTTAAAGTGATTTTGTATGTTCAATTTGAGTCCAATTAAAGATAGCATATTCCCATCTTGTATACAAAATCTGATATCCACATACATAACAAACCAGGGGTGTCCTAACAATGCAATGTAGGTCAAAATGTAAAACGTGGATTTGTGTTATAATAATCCTGCAATCGTTTGTAATTGTTTAAATGTGAAGAGTAAATGCAACAACACAACTTAATTTTAAGTTAAACCACACTGTTACTGAAATATGCAGTATTATTTGTACATACTCCAGGACCTATTTATTTGATAATTTGGGACCGATGACCCTATTGTATTTCTAAGGTTTTATTATTATTATACCGCCGCCTCTTTGAACTGTAATTTGACCTCCTTAACATGCTTCAAAACTCACCAAATTTTACACACACATCAGGACTGGCAAAAATTGCCATCTAATATAAAAACAAACCTCAAAACTCAAAATTGCTCTCTAGCACCCCCTAGGAAAAAACACAGACAAAACTGCTTGTAACTTCTGTTAAGAATATCATAGAGACATGAAACAAAACCCTCTATGTAGGTCTGATTTAAACCTAGATTTCATAATCTGACATTCTTCAGCAAAAATCAACAGAAAGTTGGCAAAAACCCCTTTAAAACAAAAGTTTCCTAAAAAAAATAATTTTTGCCTCTTTGAGTTGTAATTTGACCCCCTTCACATGCTTCAAAACTGACCAAATTTTACATACACATCAGGACTGGCAAAAATTGCCATCTAATATAAAAACAGACCGTCAAAACTCAAAATTGCACTCTAGCACCCCCTAGGAAAAATCACAGACAAAACGACTTGTAACTTCTGTTAGGAATGTTGTAGAGACATGAAACAAAAACATCTATGTAGGTCTGATTTAAACCTAGATTTCATAAACTAACATTTTTCAGCAAAAATAAACAGAAAGTTGGCAAAAACCCCTTTAAAACAAAAGTTTCCTAAAAAATAAAATGTTTGCCTCTTTGAGCTGTAATTTGATCCCCTTCACATGCTTCAAAACTCACCAAATTTTACACACACATCAGGACTGGCAAAATTGCCATCTACGGTAATATAAAAACAAACCTCAAAACTTAAAATTGCGCTCTAGCACCCCCTCTGAAAAAAACACAGACAAAACTGCTTGTAACTTCTGTTAAGAATGTCGTAGAGACATGAAACAATAACTTCTATGTAGGTCGGATTTAAACCTAGATTTCATAAACTACCATTCTTCAGCAAAAATCTACAGAAAGTTGGCAAAAACCCCTTTAAAACAAAAGTTTCCTAAAAAAAAATCATTTTTGCCTCTTTGAGTTGTAATTTGACCCTCTTAAAATGCTTCAAAACTCATAAAATTTTACACACACATCAGGACTGGCAAAAATTGCCATCTAATAGAAAAACAAACCTCAAAAGTCAAAATTGCGCTCTAGCACCCCCTAGGAAAAAACACAGACAAAACTGCTTGTAATTTCTGTTAAGAATGTCGTAGAGACATGAAACAAAAACCTCTATGTAGGTCTGATTTAAACCTAGATTTCATGGAGTGACATTCTTCAGCAAAAATCAACAGAAAGTTGGCAAAAACCCCTTTAAAACAAAAGTTTCCTAAAAAATGTCATTTTTGCCTCTTTGAGTTGTAATTTGACCCCCTTGAAATGCTTCGAAACTCACCAAATTTTACACACACATCAGGACTGGCAAAAATTGCCATCTAATATAAAAACAAACCTCAAAACTCAAAATTGCGCTCTAGCACCCCCTAGGAAAAAAACATGGACACAACTGCTTGTAACTTCTGATAAGAATGTCGTAGAGACATGAAACAAAAACCTCTATGTCGGTCTGATTTAAACCTAGATTTCATAAACTGACATTCTTCAGCAAAAATCAACAGAAAGTTGGCAAAAACCCCTTTAAAACAAAAGTTTCCTAAAAAAATGTCATTTTTGCCTCTTTGAGCTGTAATTTGACCCCCTTAAAATGCTTCAAAACTCACCAAACTGGACACACACATCAGGACTGGCAAAAATTAAACCACACTGTTACTGAAATATGCAGTGTTATTTGTATATACTCCAGGATCTATTTATTTGATAACTAGGAACAGAGGACCCTATTGTATTTCTAAGGTTTTATTATTATTATACCGCCGCCTCTTAAAGCTGTAATTTGACCCCCTAACATGCTTCAAAACTCACCAAATTTTACACACACATCAGGACTGGCAAAAAATGCCATCTAATATAAAAACAAACCTCAAAACTCAAAATTGCACTATAGCACCACCTGGGAAAAAACACGGACAAAACTGCTTGTAACTTATGTTAGGAATGTCGTAGAGACATGAAACAAAAACCTCTATGTCGGTCTGATTTAAACCTAGATTTCATAAACTAACATTCTTCAGCAAAAATCAACAGAAAGTTGGCAAAAACCCCTTTAAAACAAAAGTTTCCTAAAAAAATGTAATTTTTGCCTCTTTGAGCTGCAATTTGACCCCCTTAAAATGCTTCAAAACTCACCAAACTGGACACACACATCAGGACTGGCAAAAATTAAACCACACTGTTACTGAAATATGCAGTGTTATTTGTATATACTCCAGGATCTATTTATTTGATAACTAGGAACAGAGGACCCTATTGTATTTCTAAGGTTTTATTATTATTATACCGCCGCCTCTTAAAGCTGTAATTTGACCCCCTAACATGCTTCAAAACTCACCAAATTTTACACACACATCAGGACTGGCAAAAAATGCCATCTAATATAAAAACATACCTCAAAACTCAAAATTGCACTCTAGCACCCCCTAGGAAAAAACACAGATAAAACTGCTTGTAACTTCTCTTAAGAATGTCGTAGAGACATGAAACAAAAACCTCTATGTAGGTCTGATTTAAACCTAGATTCCGTAAACTGACATTCTTCAGCAAAAATCGACAGAAAGTTGGCAAAAACCCCTTTGAAACAAAAGTTTCCTAAAAAAAAATAATTTTTGGCTCTTTGAGTTGTAATTTGACCCCCTTCACATGCTTCAAAACTTACCAAATTTTACACACACATCAGGACTGGCAAAAATTGCCATCTAATATAAAAACAGACCTCAAAACTCAAAATTGCGCTCTAACATCCCCTAGGAAAAAACACAGACACAACTGCTTGTAACTTCTGTTAGGAATGTCGTAGAGACATGAAACAAAAACCTCTATGTAGGTCTGATTTCAACCTAGATTTCATGGAGTGACATTCTTCAGCAAAAATCAACAGAAAGTTGGCAAAAACCCCTTTAAAACAAAAGTTTCCTAAAAAAATGTCATTTTTGCCTCTTTGAGCTGTAATTTGACCCCCTTAATATGCTTCAAAACTCAACAAATTTTACACACACTTCAGGACTGGCAAAAAATGCCATTGAATATAAAAACAAACCTCAAAACTCAAAATTGCACTACAGCACCACCTGGGAAAAAAGACGGACAAAACTGCTTGTAACTTATGTTAGGAATGTCGTAGAGACATGAAACAAAAACCTATAATTTAAACCTAGATTTCATAAACCAACATTCTTCAGCAAAAATCAACAGAAAGTTGGCAAAAACCCCTTTAAAACAAAAGTTTCCTAATTTTTTTTTATTTTTGCCTCTTTGAGTTGTAATTTGACCCCGTTAAAATGCTTCAAAACTCACCAAACTGGACACACACATCAGGACTGGTGAAAATTAAACCACACTGTTACTGAAATATGCAGTATTATTTGTATATACTCCAAGACCTATTTATTTGATCATTACGAACAGAGGACCCTATTGTATTTCTAAGGTTTTATTATTATTATACCGCCGCCTCTTTGAGCTGTAATTTGACCCCCTTAAAATGCTTCAAAACTCACAAAACTTAACACACACATCAGGACTGGCAACAATTGTGAACCCAAAGCATGATGTTTCCACCCCCATGTTTCACAGTAGGTATGGTGTTCTTGGGATGCAACTCAGTATTCTTCTTCCTCCAAACACGACGAGTTGAGTTTACACCAAAAAGTTCTATTTTGGTTTCATTTGACCACATGACATTCTCCCAACCCTCTTCTGTATCATCCATGTATCCATTTTGGTATAAACTCAACTCGTCGTGTTTGGAGGAAGAAGAATACTGAGTTGCATCCCAAGAACACCATACCTACTGTGAAGCATGGGGGTGGAAACATCATGGCCTCGCTTATCGTATAGTTGAAGTTATTACTCGCATGAAATATGTTCAAGTCAACCAGCGGTATTTTTCATTCTTTTAAATCTATGTTTGTTATTTACAGACTTTCTGTACTACCTGTACAGGACTTTGGTTACACAGCCAATGATCCTACGAGTGTCTCGTCACAGGTTACTATGTCATCCATCCTAACCCTTCCTGCTCATGTTCTGCGATGCAGGGGACAAGATAGTGTTACACATGTACTACTTCTGAGACGTGGATCCATGTTGCACAAACATTAGTGTTCCCGCACCAGTATGTGTGTCAGCTCACAGTAATGCGTACGACCTGTCTTGAGGCCCCCGAGGTGAAAAGAAAAGAGGTTGGACTTGTAAAAACAACTCTTGCGGCGTTGACTTTGTCTGACTCACGTGCAGAAGACACCTCCAGGCGGCCTCAGCATCACAATGTTGGCGGATGAAACCAGAAAAGGGGGATCCTAAAAAGAAAGAAGACGCATAGTTACGTACAATATGATGGTATTGTACCATATGTCCCGGGCAAGAATGCAGCGTTCAAAGGACTCCGGCTTATTAGTGATTCCCAGTGCCCAAAAAAAGTCTGCGGACTATCGAGCGTTTTCCACTCGGGCTCCAGTACTCTGGAATGCCCTCCCGGTAACAGTTGGAGATGCTACCTCAGGAGAAGCATTTAAGTCTCATCTTAAAACTCATTTGTATACTCTAGCCCAGGGGTCGGAAACCTTTTTGGCCGAGAGAGCCAAAAAGCCAAACATTTTTAAATTTATTTCCGTAAGAGCCATATAATATTTTTTTTAACACCGAACACAACTAAACGCGTGCATTTTTAAGTAAGACCAACATTTTTAGAGTATAATAGGTCTGTTATTCTTTGTAACTCTTTGTTATTCTGAAGCTAACTGTGGAGGGGGCGTGGCCTGTGGGCCTGCAGTGAACTGAGGTGTGCCAGGACCGGCCTCTAAATCAGCGACAGGTGCGTAGACGGCCCATCAGCGCCTTGTTATCTAATCACCTGTCACTCTGTTATAAGTAGCAGCCAGGAGGAGAGACGGGGTTGGGGCTGGAGCCAGAGAGCGAGCGAAAACGAAAGAGAAAAATACAATTGGTGGAAAGCAACTGAGGGACTTATTGAAAAATCAAACAATATTGTAACCCTGAAACAGGCTCTCATGTCGGTGCTTGGTGGTCTGAAGAACCCCCAGGAGGGCAAGCCCCACACTAACCAATAATAAATAAATATCTTCTTACCATTAACGCAACTTCTTGAACAGGTGCGGTAGAAACGGATGGATGGATTAAAAATGCATGAGAATGTTTTATATTTTGAACATTATTTTTAACACTGTGATTACAAGTGGAATTATTCATTATTTATCGTGTTCAGCAATGCCAGCTCAGATTTATCCGAGAGCCAGATGCAGTCATCAAAAGAGCCACATCAGGCTCCCGAGCCATAGGTTCCCTACCCCTGCTGTAGCCTTTAAATAGACCCCCTTTTTAGATCAGGTGATCTGCCGATTTTTTTCTTTTTCTCCTCTGTCCCCCTCTCCCTTGTGGACGGGGGGAGGGGAGGAACCATGGATGAAGTATTGGCTCTCCAGAGTTGGGACCCAGGATGGACCGCTCGGTTGGAGACATCTCTGCGCTGTTGATCCCCCTCCGCTTGGGATGGTTTCCTGCTGGCTCCACTAAGGACTGGACTCTCGCTACTATATTGGATCCACTTTGGACTGGACTCTCACCGTTATGTTGGATCCACTATGGATTGGACTTTCACAATATCACGTTAGAGCCGCTCGACATCCATTGCTTTCGGTCCCCTAGGGGCGGGGGGGTTGCCCACATATGTGGTCCTCTCCAAGGTTTCTCATAGTCATCATTGTCACTGTCACAGACGTCCCACTGGGTGTGAGTTTTTCCTTGTCCTTATGTGGGCTCTACCGAGGATGCCGTTGTGGTTTGTGCAGCCCTTTGAGACACTTGTGATTTAGTGCTATATCAATAAACATTGATTGATTGATTGATAGCATCTAACAAATCAGAATCAGAAATACTTTATTAATCCCAGAGGGGAAATTTCAATTTTCAATTCACAATGGATGGATATACTAAAGATATATTCACGTGATGTTGTAAAATAAACTAGATCGACAGAAGTAATGAGAAACACATCATCATCAAATAAAAGGAATCAGTCAGGGGTTGTTGTAGACCACTTGGTTTGGGGAACAACATTTTTTTGTTCCAGCTTGTGTACTGGAACATAGGAAGTGAACACTTTTATTTGTGATTGTTGCGATTTGTAAAAATGGTAGGACGACAGTCGAGGTCAAAAGTTTACATACACGTGTAAAGGACATCATGTCATGGCTGTCTTGAGTTTCCAATAATTTCTACAAATCTTTTGTGGCCGAAAAGCTCAATTTTTGTTTCATCTGACATCACATGGACAAGGATAAGACCTTCTGGAGGAAAATGTGGTCAGATGAAACAAAAATTGAGCCGTTTGAACACGATACCCAGCAATGAGTTTGGGGGAGATGACGGCAGACTGACACCAGGTGGCAGTAATGTCCAAAGATTGATTTTATATTTATATATACAATATATATATATATATAATAATACAATATTATAACTTGGGAAATGGAGTGTGAACGAGATCGAAGAGTGTGTATGGTGTAAGACTTTGTGCAGGATTTAACTGGAGGGATTTTACCGTAAGTGTTGGAGATGCGTGTTGAGAGAAGCGGTGCAGTCCGACAAGGGCAAGACAGGCAGGGTAGTCCAGGGGCGGAAGCGGGGTCGAGAGGCAGGAGCGAGTCGTCGTTGTCCGGGGCGAGCAAGGAGTCAAAAACCAGGAAGCATGAGGAAGACAGGGAAGATCCGGCAGCACACGACACACAGCGTGACTCGGGGATGAACACAGGGAAGGTACGGAAGGCTATATAGCTCGGTTAGTAGAGAGGCCATGCCAGCAACTTGAGGGTTGCAGGTTCGATCCCCGCTTCCGCCATCCTAGCAACTGCTGTTGTGTCCTTGGGCAGGACACTTTACCCACCTGCTCCCAGTGCCACCCACACTGGTTTAAATCTAAAAATTAGATAGTGGGTTTCACTATGTAAAGCGCTTTGAGTCCCTAGAGAAAAAGCGCTATATAAACATAATTCACTTCACTTCACTATACTCCCGCGCCGGCATGCCAAGTTGTGCAGGCTTATGAAGGCAGGTCCTTCATTACGAGCAGGTGTGGTGATTGTCGGTGAATGATTACAGCTGGCGGCCGCTGCAGGGCGCGTCCCTGAAATGCGCTCACTGGATTGCACGGACGGATGAGCGCCGTTGGCAAGGGTCTGAGCCGTAATACAGGAACACCATACCTACAGTCAAGCAAGGTGGTGCTAGTATTATGCTCTGGGCTTGTTTTGCTGCCAATGAAACTAGTGCTTTACAGAGAGTAAACGGGACAACGAAAAAGGAGGATTACCTCCAAATTCTTCAGGACAACCTAAAATCATCAACCTGGAGGTTGGGTTTTGGGCGCAGTTGAGTGTTCCAACAGGACAATGACCCCAAACACATGTCAAAAGTTGTAAATGAGTGGCTAAATCCGGTTAGAATTAAGGTTTTGAAATGGCGTTCTCAAAGTCCTGACTTAAACATGTGGACAATGCTGAAAAAAACAAGTCCATGTCACGCTATCACAAACAAATAAGAGTTGTAGAAAGTATTGGAAACTCAAGACAGCCATGACATGATGTTCTTTACAACTTTTGACTACGACTGTAAATAAGCTCTGCTTTCCACTATTCCTTTTCAGACATGTTTAGTTGTGTAATTATGTGATGTGATCCAATGTAACCTTACATGTTCTAAATCGGGGGTCGGCAACCCACGGCTCTTTAGCGCCGCCCTAGTGCCTCTCTGGAGTTTTTTTCAAAAATTTATGAAAAATGGGAAAAAAAATGAGGGGGGAGTGCTCAGAGAGTATGGGGTACCGGACTGTCTTATTGTGGCGGTCCGCTCCCTGTACGATCAGTGCCAGAGCTTGGTCCGCATTGCCGGCAGTAAGTCGGACACATTTCCAGCGAGGGTTGGACTCCGCCAAGGCTGTCCTTTGTCACCGATTCTGTTCATAACTTTTATGGACAGAATTTCTAGGCGCAGTCAAGGCGTTGAGGGGTTCCGGTTTGGTAACCGCAGGATTGGGTCTCTGCTTTTTGCAGATGATGTGGTCCTGATGGCTTCATCTGACCGGGATCTTCAGCTCTCGCTGGATCGGTTCGCAGCCGAGTGGGAAGCGACCGGAATGAGAATCAGCACCTCCAGGTCCGAGTCCATGGTTCTCGCCCGGAAAAGGGTTCAAGAGTTCAAGTACCTAGGAGTCTTGTTCACGAGTGGGGGAAGATTGGATCGTGAGATCGACAGGCGGATCGGTGCGGCGTCTTCAGTAATGCGGACGTTGTACCGATCCGTTGTGGTGAAGAAGGAGCTGAGCCGGAAGGCAAAGCTCTCAATTTACCGGTCGATCTACGTTCCCATCCTCACCTATGGTCATGAGCTTTGGGTCATGACCGAAAGGATAAGATCACGGGTACAAGCGGCCGTGATGAGTTTCCTCCGCCGTGTGGCGGGGCTCTCCCTTAGAGATAGGGTGAGAAGCTCTGCCATCCGGGAGGAACTCAAAGTAAAGCCGCTGCTCCTTCACATCGAGAGGAGCCAGATGAGGTGGTTCGGGCATCTGGTCAGGATGCCACCCGAACGCCTCCCTAGGGAGGTGTTTAGGGCACGTCCAACCGGTAGGAGGCCACGGGGAAGACCCAGGACACGTTGGGAAGACTATGTCTCCCGGCTGGCCTGGGAACGCCTCGGGATCCCCCGGGAAGAGCTAGACGAAGTGGCTGGGGAGAGGGAAGTCTGGGTTTCCCTGCTTAGGCTGTTGCCCCCGCGACCCGACCTCGGATAAGCGGAAGATGATGGATGGATGGATGGTTTCTGTAGGAGGACAAACATGACACAAACCTCCCTAATTGTTATAAAGTACACTGTTTGCATTAAACAAGCTTCACTGATTCGAGTATTTGTCGAGCGCCGTTTTGTACTACTAATTTTGACGGTCATTGAACTCACCGTAGTTTGGCCCGCCCTACAATTTCATTTGGCCCTTGAGGCAATATCAAATTAACATTAGAGCTGGCCCGCCGGTACTATAAAGGCACTGCCTTTAGCGTTGTCTACAATATGTTGTCACGTCCGCTTTTACTCCATACAAACACATGATATATGCGACTTGTCCACACACTTAAGTGAATGCCATGCATACTTGCTCAACAGCCATACAGGTCAGACTGAGGGTGGCCGTATAAACAACTTTAACACTGTTACAAATATGCACCACACTGTGAACCCACACCATACAAGAATGACTAACACATTTCGGGAGAACATCAGCACCGTAACACAACATAAACACAAAAGAACAAATACCCAGAACCCTTTGCAGCACCGACTACCACCAAAACCCGCCCCCCACCACCAACCCCACCCATCTCTTTATTATTTTATTTTAAGATTTATTAGCCTGTGAAAAAATATTTACCTCAGAAGGCTGCAAATAGAAAAGAGGCATTAAATGTTTTATTTAAATTGTATTTATTAGACCATTTATTTTTTTCCGTTTGTTTTTTGAATGTTGATTTTGCACTATTAAGTTATATAATCATTGCTTGTTCCATATTCATTGTTCAAGCAAATCAGTGTAGCAAACTGAGCAATAATTAACAATTTATTCATGCACTTTTTCTTGTTACTTCAAGGCTAGAATGTTTGATTCATTCATTATTGTTATTTTATTTTCAAATTTATTATTAGCCTGTGGACAACGTTTATTTTGATATTTACGTCAGAAGGCTGCAAATAGAAAAGAGGCACTCAATTTTTATTTAAATTGTATTTAATATGCCATTGATATTTTTTAATTATTATTATTATTATTTGAAACTCGATTTTGCATGTCACTATAAAGTTATATAAGCCTTGCTTGTTCAATATTCAATGCAAAACTTGTTTGAGTCCCTATTAAAAGGTTCATTTGTTCTACCTTGGCCCGCGGCTTTGTTCCGTTTTAAATTTTGGCCCACTCTGTATTTGAGTTTGACACCCCTGGTTTACATGTATAACTTTCTCCGACTTTCTAAGACGTGTTTTATGCCACTTCTTTTTCTGTCTCATTTTGTCCACCAAACTTTTAACATTGTGCATGAATGCACAAAGGTGAGTTTTGTTGATGTTATTGACTTATGTGGAGTGCTAATCAGACATATTTGGTCACTACATGACTGCAAGCTAATCGATGCTAGCATGCTGTATAGCCTAGCTAAAAATGTACATAAAGCATCATTATGCCCTATTTGTAGCTATATTTGAGCTTATTTAGTTTCCTTTAAGTCCTCTTAATTCAATTTATATCTCATGACACACTATCTGTATGTAATATGGCTTTAAAATTTTTCGCGGCTTGTTTTTGTATTTTTGGTCCAATATGGCTCTTTCAACATGTGGGATGTGTATCTTACAACAACTAAGGATTCAATTCAATTCCAATTCTGGGGACATTTGAACAGTTCAGAATCCTAAAAACTGAGATGTTCCCGTTTGCTTCTTAACAGTTGTTTTTCTCATTACGATAGGGCGAAACCATCCTCGCCCAGGCGCACCCTCCTGATGTTGGGAGGAAAAATACTTGTGGTTTTGGCACGGGCCACTATAAAGCTACACTGCCAACACTAAATCATTGAGTAATTAATAAAATGACAATTTAGCTTTCTAGTCTACTCCAATTTAGTCCTACATTATAGCTGGTGATTGATAGATAGATAGATAGATAGATAGATAGATAGATAGATAGATAGATAGATAGATAGATAGATAGATGTTTTAATTAGATTATCCAGAGAATAGTGCTCGATACCGTGGTAGAGCGCAATATATGTGTGGGAAAAAATCACAAGACTACTTCATCTCTACAGAACTGTTTAATGAGGGGTTCCCTCAATCATCAGGATATTTTCATCAGGAAAATCCCCTGATTAAAAAAAAAAATCAGGGGATGATTGAGGGAACCCCTCATGAAACAGTTCTGTAGAGATGAAGTAGTCTTGTGATTTTTTCCCCACACATACAGATAGATAGATAGATAGATAGATAGATAGATAGATAGATAGATAGATAGATAGATAGATAGATAGATAGATAGATAGATAGATAGATAGATAGATAGATAGATGGATGTCTTAATTAGATTATCCAGAGAATAGGGCTCGATACCGTGGTAGAGCGCAATATATGTGTGGGAAAAAATCACAAGACTACTTCATCTCTACAGAACTGTTTCATGAGGGGTTCCCTCAATTATCAGGAGATTTTCATCAAGAAAATCCGCTGATTTAAAAAAAAATCAGGGGATTATTGAGGGAACCCCTCATGAAACAGTTCTGTAGAGATGAAGTAGTCTTGTGATTTTTCCCCACATATACAGATAGATAGATAGATAGATAGATAGATAGATAGATAGATAGATAGATAGATAGATAGATAGATAGATAGATAGATAGATAGATAGATAGATAGATAGGATAGATCTTTATTGATTCCTTCAGGAGAGTTCCCTTAGGAAAATGTAAATTATATTTATTTTAATATATCTTTACATTTATTTTTATATAATTTAAAATATATTTTAATTGTATTAATTATACAGTATGGAGTCAATTTACTGTAATCATAACATTGTCTGTAAAAATAAAGCCGATGATGGATTTTTTGTGATTCCTTTATTACGAAAAATATCAAAATACACATATTGATACCGGTAGCAAAATGTTCGTATGATCTAACGATGTGAAAATTTCAAATCACGGTTATTGTGACCAAAATAATCATGTTTATTGATCATTATTATCGCGGCATTGTTGAATGTGCTCAGAAAGTGCTAACATTTTTCAATTTAAAAAAATTAAATAAATAAAAATTCCGCTATTTTGCACATTTATGTTTCTTGCGCTTCACTTATGAGAGTGTTCTGGCAGGCTATGTGATGTCCTACTCTGTTTGGCGGTCCTTGAACGCACCATTAAAACACCTGCGTCTGTTGTATTTCACCAAGTATAAAACAATCACTCTGTTCTAAGAGAGTACAGCTTGTAGGTTCAACATGCACATTTAAAAATCTTTGTTGCTCAGACAGTAATGTTTTTATATAGATTTAGATTGAGATATGTCGTTTTTTAATGAGGAAATACATTAATAAATGATAAATGAGTTGTACTTGTATAGCGCTTTTCTACCTTCAAGGTACTCAAAGCGCTTTGACACTACTTCCACATAGGGGGACATAGGAGAAAGAAAAGAAGCGGCAGATCAACTGGTCTAAAAAGGGAGTCTATTTTAAAGGGTAGAGTATACAAATGAGTTTTAAGGTGAGACTTAAATGCTTCTACTGAGGTGGCATCTCGAACTGTTGCCGGGAGGGCATTCCAGAGTACTGGAGCCCGAAATTAAAACGCTCTATAGCCCGCAGACTTTTTTTGGGCTTTGGGAATCACTAATAAGCCGGAGTCCTTTGAAGGCAGATTTCTTGCCGGGACATATGGTACAATACAATCGGCAAGATAGGCTGGAGCTAGACCGTGTAGTATTTTATACGTAAGTAGTAAAACCTTAAAGTCACATCTTAAGTGCACAGGAAGCCAGTGCAGGTGAGCCAGTACTTTTTGTTCGTAGCCTGCTTTTGTTAATTTTTAATAAATCATTGAAACTTACTATTGCTGTGTCCTTGTCGACGCATCCACGGAGGGACAAACCCGGCATTACTATGCCAATCAGTCATTACAAAGTCTTCCAGTTTGAACGTTAAGTATCTTGTCTTTGTAGTCTATTCAATTGAATATAGGTGGAAAAGGATTTGCAAATCAGTCTATTTTGTTTTTATTAACAATTGCACATTGTGCCAACTTCACTGATTTTTATTTTTTTTTTACAAAATATCCACGTGTCCCAATACTTCCGTCAACAATTGTTATGCAAGCCTCCCTCTGACCCGCACCGGTGCGTTTAAAAATGGACAAAAACACTTTTATAAGGCGTGCAGAAACCCACTGAGAGAAGGTCAAAGAATACGTCACGTTTCCTGTCCCTATTAAGGTGTTTAGGTGATGACACCTTCAAAGTGTCGTTGGACGAGGATTTGGCCACGTTCCCTGAGACTATTTTCTGACTGTATTGTTGTGTGTTTTTTGACAGGCACAGCAGCAAGGAGAACAAGTCTGCAGCCAACGCTCATTCAGGCTTCATTGGACGCCTATATAAAGAGCTTTGGATGCACCGGTCAATGACATTCTCAGCCTAATATAGACGGACCTGCACTGGATCATGTTACACCGCTGTCTGACAGCAACTGGAGGGCCGAGACATGACGTTAGCGGCGTGGAGACAACCTTGTAATGCTTTTGATTTGCTGAATTTAAGCCTTTCGTTTATTTGATCTGATGGACTTGCAGTGCCTTTTAAATGCGGCCATTCAAAGTTCAATTGTTGTGTCTGAACAAAATGTTCTTTTTTATCTCCCAAGGCTGATATTGATATTTTTTTCCCCCATTTGGTGATTTGTTGAGTAATGGAAACATAGCAGGAGGTCAAAGACAAGGTCTACTAACACCAAAACTAGGCGTTTCGTTACATTCGAATCAAACAAGATATGTTCAAAATTAAACCAAAAAAATGTTTTTTAAAGGTCTACTGAAACCCACTACTACCGACCACGCAGTCTGATAGTTTATGTATGTGTACCTTGCTTTACGCCCGAATGCAGCCGAGATAGGCTCCAAAATTAAAAATTCAAAAAATAATGATGAAATAATTAAATAAATAAATCAATCAATCAATGTTTATTTATATAGCCCCAAATCACAAATGTCTCAAAGGACTGCACAAATCATTACGACTACAACATCCTCGGAAGAACCCACAAAAGGGCAAGGAAAACTCACACCCAGTGGGCAGGGAGAATTCACATCCAGTGGGACGCCAGTGACAATGCTGACTATGAGAAACCTTGGAGAGGACCTCAGATGTGGGCAATCCCCCCCTCTAGGGGACCGAAAGCAATGGATGTCGAGCGGGTCTAACATGATACTGTGAAAGTTCAATCCATAGTGGCTCCAACACAGCCGCGAGAGTTCAGTCCAAAGCGGATCCAAGACAGTAGCGAGAGTCCCGTCCACAGGAAACCATCTCAAGCGGAGGCGGATCAGCAGCGTAGAGATGTCCCCAACCGATACACAGGCGAGCGGTCCATCCTGGGTCTCGACTCTGGACAGCCAGTACTTCATCAATCAATCAATCAATGTTTACTTATATAGCCCTAAATCACTAGAGTCTCAAAGGGCTGCACAAACCAGTACGACATCCTCGGTAGGCCCACATAAGGGCAAGGAAAACTCACACCCAGTGGGACATCGGTGACAATAAGGACCCAGTGGGACGTCGGTGACAATGATGACTATGAGAACCATCAATCAATGTTTACTTATATAGCCCTAAATCACTAGTGTCTCAAAGGGCTGCACAAACCACAACACAAACCACTACGACATCCTCGGTAGGCCCACATAAGGGCAAGGAAAACTCACACCCAGTGGGACGTCGGTGACAATAATGACTATGAGAACCTTGGAGAGGACGAAAGCAATGGATGTCGAGCGGGTCTAACATGATACTGTGAAAGTTCAATCCATAATGGATCCAACACAGTCACGAAAGTCCAGTCCAAAGCGGATCCAACACAGCAGCGAGAGTCCCGTTCACAGCGGAGCCAGCAGGAAACCATCCCAAGCGGAGGCGGATCAGCAGCGCAGAGATGTCCCCAGCCGATACACAGGCAAGCAGTACATGGCCACCGGATCAGACCGGACCCCCTCCACAAGGGAGAGTGGGACATAGAAGAAAAGAAAAGAAACGGCAGATCAACTGGTCTAAAAAGGGAGTCTATTAAAATGCTAGAGTATACAAATGAGTTTTAAGGTGAGACTTAAATGCTTCTACTGAGGTAGCATCTCGAACTGTTACCGGGAGGGCATTCCAGAGTACTGGAGCCCGAACGGAAAACGCTCTATAGCCCGCAGACTTTTTTTGGGCTCTAGGAATCACTAATAAGCCGGAGTCATTTGAACGCAGATTTCTTGCCGGGACATATGGTACGATACAATCGGCAAGATAGGATGGAGCTAGACCGTGTAGTATTTTATACGTAAGTAGTAAAACCTTAAAGTCACATCTTAAGTGCACAGGAAGCCAGTGCAGGTGAGCCAGTACAGGCGTAATATGATCAAACGTTCTTGTTCTTGTCAAAAGTCTAGCAGCCGCATTTTGTACCAACTGTAATCTTTTAATGCTAGACATGGGGAGACCCGAAAATAATATGTTACAGTAATCGAGGCGAGACGTAACAAACGCATGGATAATGATCTCGGCGTCTTTAGTGGACAGAATGGAGCGAATTTTAGCGATATTACGGAGATGAAAGAAGGCCGTTTTAGTAACGCTTTTAATGTATGACTCAAAGGAGAGAGTTGGGTCGAAGATAATACCCAGATTTAAAGAATATATGTTTAATTACACTGCGATGAGGTGGCAACTTGTCCAGGGTGTACCCCGCCTTCCGCCCCCCGCGACCCCAAGGGGAATAAGCAGTAGAAAGTGGATGGATGGATGGATGTTTAATAACATGTTCATCTATTGTTGTTATTAAATATTTTTGGTCCATATTCCATATACATAGAATAAATGTAAACATTCAATGGAAGTAAAAAATGTCTACAAATAATCAAAAATATATTTAAAAAAAAATACAATTATTAAGAATTATAATAATAGTTATAAAACAATTACAAAACAAATTATAGTTAGAGCTGTCAAGTTCCTTTAACGGCGATCATTTTTTAACGCGCGATTAACATTTTTGACCCTCGGCACGTTCCTTAGTTTGGGAAAATGTGTAATGGCGTCCAGTTACTGTAGAGCCAGAGGCTCGAAAATAGCTAGCAGAACTGCACAAAAAAAGGGGGACTTTATGTAAATCTCGGATCCAAAGCCATGGCAAGTCGTTCCCCGGAGAAGACAAGACAATTTTACCTTCAATCGCCCTGAGACGACATCATTGGAGCGAACACTGGCTGCTTGGACTGAGGAGAAGCTTCAGGTCTGTGTTTGGATTACACTTAAAGGCCTACTGAAATGAGATGTTCTTATTTAAACGGGGATAGCAGGTCCATTCTATGTGTCATACTTGATCATTTCGCGATATTGCCATATTTTTGCTGAAAGGATTTAGTAGAGAACATCGACGATAAAGTTTGCAACTTTCGGTGCTGATAAAAAAGCCTTGCCTGTACCGGAAGTAGCAGACGATGTGCGCGTGACGTCACGGGTTGTGGAGCTCCTCACATCTGAACATTGTTTACGATCATGGCCACCAGCAGCGAGAGCGATTCCGATCGAGAAAGCGACTAATTCCCCATTAATTTGAGCGAGGATGTAAGATTTGTGGATGAGGAAAGTGAGAGTGAAGGACTAGAAAAAGAAAAAAAAAAGACGAGGGCAGTGGGAGCGATTCAGATGTTATTAGACACATTTACTAGGATAATTCTGGAAAATCCCATATCTGCTTATTGTGTTACTAGTGTTTAGGTGAGATTATATGGTCGTACTTGAAAGTTGGAGGGGTGTGGCCACGGGTGTGGTGACCGCCAGTGTCTCTGAGGGAAGCAATGTTCTCGATGATGCGAAGCGAAGGCAGCCGTTGGGGCCGGGCTGAGATTTTTTTTTTCCCCCCTCCTCCATGGTGAAAGCATCTCCCGTTCGGGGGCGGCCGGTCGGAGGAGGCAAGAGAGTCCGCAGCTGCCTCTTTGACAGGTGCACGAGGAACGACGCAAGCTCTCCGCTCATGTCTATGGTAAGAGCCGACTTATTACCACAATTTTCTTCTCACCACAACCCGCCGGTTAACATGTAGTAGGGAACCATGTTCGCTTGACCGCTCTGTTCCATAGTAAAGCTTCACCGCCATCTTTTGGGAATGTAAACAAGAAAACACCGGCTGTTTGTGCCATTGTGTCCTTGGGCAAGACACTTTACCCACCTGCTCCCAGTGCCACCCACACTGGTTTTATTGTAACTTAGGTAATGGGTTTCACTATGTAAAGCGCTTTGAGTCACTAGAGAAAAGCGCTATATAAATATAATTCACTTCACTTTGTGTTGCTAAAGGCGGCCGCAATACACCGCTTCCCACCGACAGCTTTCTTCTTTGACGTCTCTATTATTAATTGAACAAATTGCAAAAGATTTAACGCAGATGTCCAGAATACTGTGTAATTATGCGATTAAAGTGGTAGGAAACCATGTTCGCTTGACCGCTCTGTTCCATAGTAAAGCTTCACCGTCATCTTTTGGGAATGTAAACAAGGAAACACCGGCTGTGTTTGTGTTGGTAAAGGCGGTCGCAATACACCGCTTCCCACCGACAGCTTTCTTTTTTGACGTCTCCATTATTAATTGAACAAATTGCAAAAGATTCAGCAACGCAGATGTCCAGAATACTGTGTAATTATGCGATTAAAGTGGTAGGAAACCATGTTCGCTTGACCGCTCTGTTCCATAGTAAAGCTTCACCGTCATCTTTCGGGAATGTAAACAAGGAAACACCGGCTGTGTTTGTGTTGCTAAAGGCGGCCGCAATACACCGCTTCCCACCTACATCTTTCTTCTTTGACGTCTCCATTATTAATTGAACAAATTTCAAAAGATTTAACAATGCAAAAGTCCAGAATACTGTGTAATTATGCGATTAAAGTGGTAGGAAACCATGTTCGCTTGACCGCTCTGTTCCATAGTAAAGCTTCACCGTCATCTTTTGGGAATGTAAACAAGGAAACACCGGCTGTGTTTGCGTTGGTAAAGGCGGCCGCAATACACCGCTTCCCACCTACAGCTTTCTTCTTTGACGTCTCCATTATTAATTGAACAAATTGCAAAAGATTCAGCAACACAGATGTCCAGAATACTGTGTAATTATGCGATTAAAGCAGACGCGTGACGTCACGCGCACGCGTCATCATACTGTGACATTTTCAACAGGATAATTCGCGCAAAATTTAAAATTGCAATTTAGTAAACTAAAAAGGCCGTATTGGCATGTGTTGCAATGTTAATATTTCATCATTGATATATAAACTATCAGACTGCGTGGTCAGTAGTAGTGGATTTCAGTAGGCCTTTAAGTGCCTTAAAAAACATAAAATGAAGATTGTTACTTATATTGCTCTAGTAAGATGGAATAAAGGATCAGCAAAAACAATGTCGGTCATTTTTTTTTTTTTTGAGATTTTCTTTAAACCATATCAAGTCTTTCCTTATACCAACCACACACGTTGGCGGTTTCACAATAAAAGCACTACGCTTCACGCCCGGTCTAACCAACAAAACAACCAGAAATCGTCTTACAACACAAGCATGCTATTCTATTATTCTGTGTGATATTTCTGTGATATTTCTACCTGAACAAATGTCTTCTGGCAGATTGAAGTTAAGTGGATTGTAATGGCAATGGTGATATAAAGAAGCTAGTCTTCTTCTTCGTTGAGACCAGGTTAAATATTGCAGCCATGCCCGCCACTGCCCTCTGCAGCTCACATTGTGTATGTACAGTTCACTACACAACATTACCATTGTTATGGTATTTTCATTAATATCCTGTTCTAACAGTCTGCGAATGCAGAATTAAACAGGTTGAAAATGACATGTTATTGATAAGTAGGCAAAGAAGGTAAAACATTGTCATGCATCGATATGAATGCCATTAACTTGCAATACTGTGCAGAAGTTAGGGGGAATACTTGCATATGCACGCTATATCCACTCATCACAATGCAGAAGAAAACAATAAGAGTCATTCATAAGGCAGGACATAGGGATCACACAAATACATTTTTCTTACATTCAAAACCATTGCAATTTAAAGATCTTGTGGAAATTTATAAAACAAAAAAAAATAATTCATTGCCTGGAAATGTGCAAAAGTTATTTACTGAAAGGGTAGATTATAATCTATGGCAAGGGTGTCAAACTCAAATACAGAGTGGGCTAAAATTTAAAACTGAACAAAGCCGCGGGCCGGGGTTGAAACAAATTAACCTTTTAATAGGGACCCAAACAAGTTTTGCATTGAATATTGAACAAGCAAGGCTTATATAACTTTATAGTGACATGCAAAATTGAGTTTCAAATAATAATAACAATAATAATTAAAAATTATCAATGGCATATCAAATCAAATTTAAATAAAAATTGAATGCCTCTTTTGTATTTGCAGCCTTCTGAGGTAAATATCAACATTAACTTTTTCCAGAGGCTAATACATTTGAAAATAAAATAACAATGAATAAATCAAGCATTCAGGCCTTTTTAATGTCAGGGGCTCAGGTGGGCAGGGTTAGGGGGGTTTGTTGGTAGCGGGGAGGGAGGGTGTATATTGTAGTGGTCTGGAAGAGTTAGTGCTGCGAGGGGTTCTGGCTATTTGTTCTGTTTTGTTTTTGTTGTGTTTATGTTGTGTTACGGTGCGGATGTTCTCCCGAAATGTGTTGGTCATTCTTGTTTGGTGTGGGTTCACAGTGTGGCGCATATTTGTAACAGTGTTAAAGTTGTTTATATGGCCACCCTCAGTGTGACCTGTATGCTGTCGATCAAGTATGCCTTGCATTTACTTACATGTGTGTAGAAGCCACATATATTACGTGACTGTTTGTGAGGAGGAAAAACAGACTTGACGACAGGTTTTAGGGGACGCTAAAGGCAGTGCCTTTAAGGCACACCCCCAATATTGTTGTCCGGGTGGAGTTAGGGAGAATGGTTGCACCGGGAGATTTGCTGTACCTTACTGTAATGATTTCAAGATTATTTCCTTTTTTTCAATATTTTTATTTTGCTTTCTCCATGTCCAAAATAAACTAATACTACTACTACAACTAACTTGTACAACATGTAAAGTACAGAATGTTTTTTTTTGTAATTAAACAGTTATTAAGCAGTGGTAAAAACATTCATGTCATTTCCAAAACATAAAGTATGAGATTGTCAGAGACATTTTAAAACAAGCTATGAGTGCACTTTTGTGCATGATGTCACTAAGATGACATTTCAAAACAACACTAAATTAAAGTGCACTTTTTGTACGGAACGCCGCTACAATAGTTTAAAACAAATAAAGTGCACTTTCGTGCATGATTTTGTGGGGGTGTGGCACCAAACGGACAACGTATAGCTCGGTTGGTAGAGTGGCCGTGCCAGCAACTTGAGGGTTGCAGGTTCGATTCCCGCTTGTGCCATCCTAGTTATGGCCGTTGTGTCCTTGGGCAAGACACTTTACCCACCTGCTCCCAGTGCCACCCACACTGGTTTAAATGTAACTTAGATATTGGGTTTCACTATGTAAAGCGCTTTGAGTCACTAGAGAAAAAGCGCTATATAAATATAATTCACTTCACAATTCACTTCAAACGGAGATGTTGACATGCAGAGTAATCACTCTTCATTCTCTAACAGGTAACTTTTCAAATGATGCTACATATTAGCAGCAATGCTACTTTTTGTAGCACCGCTTTAGCACCACACTTGACAAATTACGGTTGTCTGTTCGACATATTCCCACTTGAAGCCAAACCACCGCCAGACGATGGAGCTGTTACGCCAAATTTCTTCCCCCCTACAAAAACCTTCCCCCTGGAAGAAATTTGGTGTGACAGCCCCTCCAATGCCTGAAGGACCCCAATGAGGGCGAGACAATACCAAGTTATATGACTCTTGAGGGCTACAGCTGCAAAATTAGCAAAGCAAAAATAGCTTGAAAGGTTAGCATGCTGGAATGCTAATATTTTTTCCTCACCGTTAAGGATTACAGCTGCAAAATTAGCAAAGCAAAAATAGCTTGAAAGGTTAGCATGCTGGAATGCTAATATTTTTTCCTCACCGTTAAGGATTACAGTTGCAAAATTAGCAAAGCAAAAATAGCTTGAAAGGTTAGCATGCTGGAATGCTAATATTTTTTCCTCACCGTTAAGGATTACAGTTGCAAAATTAGCAAAGCAAAAATAGCTTGAAAGGTTAGCATGCTGGAATGCTAATATTTTTTCCTCACCGTTAAGGGTTACAGCTGCAAAATTAGCAAAGCAAAAATAGCTTGAAAGGTTAGCATGCTGGAATTCTAATATTTTTTTCTTCAGCGTTAAGGATTACAGCTGCAAAATTAGCAAAGCAAAAATAGCTTGAAAGGTTAGCATGCTGGAATGCTAATATTTTTTCCTCACCGTTAAGGATTACAGCTGCAAAATTAGTAAAGCAAAAATAGCTTGAAAGGTTAGCATGGTGGAATGCTAATATTTTTTCCTCACCGTTAAGGATTACAGCTGCAAAATTAGCAAAGCAAAAATAGCTTGAAAGGTTAGAATGCTGGAATGCTAATATTTTTTCCTCACCGTTAAGGATTACAGCTGCAAAATTAGCAAAGCAAAAATAGCTTGAAAGGTTAGCATGCTGGAATGCTAATATTTTTCCCTCACCGTTAAGGATTACAGCTGCAAAATTAGCAAAGCAAAAATAGCTTGAAAGGTTAGCATGTTGGAATGCTAATATTTTTTCCTCACCGTTAAGGGTTACAGCTGCAAAATTAGCAAAGCAAAAATAGCTTGAAAGGTTAGCATGCTGGAATGCTAATATTTTTTTCTTCAGCGTTAAGGATTACAGCTGCAAAATTAGCAAAGCAAAAATAGCTTGAAAGGTTAGCATGCTGGAATGCTAATATTTTTTTCTTCAGCGTTAAGGATTACAGCTGCAAAATTAGCAAAGCAAAAACAGCTTGAAAGGTTAGCATGCTGGAATGCTAATATTTTTTCCCTCACCGTTAAGGATTACAGCTGCAAAATTAGCAAAGCAAAAATAGCTTGAAAGGTTAGTATGCTGGAATGCTAATATTTTTTCCTCACCGTTAAGGGTTACAGCTGCAAAATTAGCAAAGCAAAAATAGCTTGAAAGGTTAGCATGCTGGAATGCTAATATTTTTTTCTTCAGCGTTAAGGATTAAAGCTGCAAAATTAGCAAAGCAAAAATAGCTTGAAAGGTTAGCATGCTGGAATGCTAATATTTTTTCCTCACCGTTAAGGATTACAGCTGCAAAATTAGTAAAGCAAAAATAGCTTGAAAGGTTAGCATGGTGGAATGCTAATATTTTTTCCTCACCCTTAAGGATTACAGCTGCAAAATTAGCAAAGCAAAAATAGCTTGAAAGGTTAGCATGCTGGAATGCTAATATTTTTTCTTCACCGTTAAGGATTACAGCTGCAAAATTAGCAAAGCAAAAATAGCTTGAAACGTTAGCATGCTGGAATGCTAATATTTTTTCCTCACCGTTAAGGATTACAGCTGCAAAATTAGAAAAGCAAAAATAGCTTGAAAGGTTAGCATGCTGGAATGCTAATATTTTTTCCTCACCGTTAAGGATTACAGCTGCAAAATTAGCAAAGCAAAAATAGCTTGAAAGGTTAGCATGCTGGAATGCTAATATTTTTTTTCAGCGTTAAGGATTACAGCTGCAAAATTAGCAAAGCTAAAATAGCTTGAAAGGTTAGCATGCTGGAATGCTAATATTTTTTCCTCACCGTTAAGGACTACAGCTGCAAAATTAGCAAAGCAAAAATAGCTTGAAAGGTTAGCATGCTGGAATGCTAATATTTTTTCTTCGCCGTTATTTTTCACCTATGACAATCAGCCAATTATAATGCTTTTAAAACAGGCAGCTGTGTGGGCTGCTTTAAGGTCCTTCCACCCTCATTGGGGTCCTTCAAGCAGTTTTTTTCCGGGGGGAAGGTTTTTGTAGGAGGGAAAGAAATTTGGCGTGACAGAGCCCCTGCTTTTTTTCTTCGGAATTAATTCTTCCTTCATTTGTTACCAGATTCGCAGCATTTTTCTTTCATATTACCACTCGCATGGCTCCGCTAGCATCACAGCTAACCTTACCCGTGCTGCTACCCCTCTGCTTCGCGAGGGCGTACACGTATGTGACGTATGACGTGACAGTATGTGACGTACAGCTGGGCGATATATCGATATAAACGATACATCGCAGGTTTGTCTCTGTGCGATATAGAAAATGACTATATCGTAATATTCGATTATATGTTCTCACACAGTTGCTTTTAGCTGCGGGCATTACCTTACAGGCTCTTCCCACTCCTTCTTGTGTCTCCTTCTCACAGAGGCGTAAAACAAGCGCACCTTCTTACATACGGATTTTTTAAAAATATTTTAATTATTATTTTTATTTTTTTGTCATGAAAAAGGGAGTTTTTTTGGGGTTGGTGCACTAATTGTAAGTGTATTTTGTGTTTTTTATGTTGATTTAGTAAAAATAAAAAATAAAAAATAATAATATTTATAATAATAAAAAAATCTTCTGTGGCCCGGCACCAGGCTGCGGCCCGGTGGGTGGGGACCACTGTTCTAATTAGTTAGCATCATGACACAGGAACTCTAAGCTGAGAGGCCAAATTGGCTCCTTATCAAAGAATGACTGCTAACTAATAATGCCTGGCACCGGGTCTGTAATTAAGATCATTATAGCGCCTGCTGAATGTGACGAGAGCTAAAGACCTGCTTTTTTCTTTCCATGCTCAGGTTTAGGGTCACGTGACATGTCGGGGCCGATGCAGATGTGGGTTGCGTAGGCCTTCTTCTAAGCCATACTTGCCAACCCTTCCGGATTTTCCGGTTGACTCACGAAATTCAGCGCCTCTCCCGAAAACCTCCCGGGACAAATTTTCTCCCGAAAATCTCCCGAAATTCAGATCCGAGTGACGTGTCGACAGCCTGTTTTCACGACCGCTTTCCCACAATATAAACACAGTGCCTACCCAATGACGTTATAACTGTAGAATGATCGAGGGCGAGTTCTTGGTTTCTTATGTGGGTTTATTGTCAGGCGTTCTCATTAACGTCCTTCCAGAGCGGCAACAACACACAACAACAGCAGTCACGTTTTCGTCTACCGCAGGGGTAGGGAACCTATGGCTCTAGAGCCAGATGTGGTTGTTTTGATGACTGCATCTGGCTCTCAGATAAATAAGTAATTAATAATTTTGCTGGTAATCACAGTGTTAAAAATAACGTTCAAAATATAAAACATTTTCATGCATTTTAATCAATCCATCCATCCATTTCTTACCGCACCTGTTCAAGAAGTCGCATTTTTATAAGAATTATTTTATTTATTATTGGTTAGCTTCAGAATAAAAATGTTATTAAAAATAATAATATACTTATTGTACTCTAAAACTGTTGTTAATAATTAAAAATGCATGCATTTAGTTGTATTCACTGTTAAAAAATATTATATGGCTCTCACGGAAATACATTTAAAATATTTGGCTTTCATGGCTACCATGAATTGATTAACGTGGACCCCGACTTAAACAAGTTGAAAAACTTATTCGGGTGTTACCATTTAGTGGTCAATTGTACGGAATATGTACTGTACTGTGCAATCTACTAATAAAAGTATCAATCAATCAATCAATCAATCTCAGCCAAAAAGGTTCCCGACCCCTGGTCTACCGTAAAGCAGTTCGTCTGCCGTAAACAGCAATGTTGTGACACTCTTAAACAGGACAATACTGCCATCTAAAGTGCATGCATATGTGACAATAACATCTACGGCTTTTAGAGTAGTGGTTCTCAACTGTTTTTCAGACCTGTACCCCTGTGAACATTTTTTTTTAATTCAAGTACCCCCTAATCAGAGAAAAGTATTTTTGGTTTAAAAAAAAAAGATGAAGAAGTAAAATACAGCACTATGTCATCAGTTTCTGATTAATAAATTGTTTAACAGTTCAAAATATTGCTCACTTGTAGTGGTCTTTCTTGAACTATTGGGAAAAAAATATATAAAAATAACTAAAAACTTGTTGGAAAATAAACAAGTGATTAAATTATAAAGATTTTTACACATACTGCGATGAGATGGCGACTTGTCCAGGGTGTACACTGCCTTCCGCCGGATTTTAGCTGAGATAGGCACCAGCGCCCACCGCGACTCCAAAGGGAATAAGCCAGGGGTGTCAAACTCAAATACAGAGTGGGCCAAAATTTAAAACTGAACAAAGCCGCGGGCCAAGGTAGAACAAATTGACTTTTTAATAGGGACCCAAACAAGTTTTGCATTGAATATTGAACAAGCAAGGCTTATATAACTTTATAGTGACATGCAAAATCGAGTGTCAAATAATAATAATAATAATAATTTAAAAATATCAATAGCATATCAAATACACCTTAAATACAAATTTAATGCCTCTTTTCTATTTGCAGTCTTCTGAGGCAAATATCAAAATGTGTTGTAGCGTCCCGAAAGAGTTAGTGCTGCAAGGGGTTCTGGGTATTTGTTCTGTTGTGTTTATGTTATGTTACAGTGCTGATGTTCTCCCGAAATGTGTTCGTCATTCTTGTTTGGTGTGAGTTCACAGTGTGGCGCATATTTGCAACAGTGTTAAAGTTGTTTATACGGCCACCCTCAGTGTGACCTGTATGGCTGTTGAGCAAGTATGCCTTGAATTCACTTATGTTTGTGTAATAGCTGCATATATTATGCGATTGATTGATTGATTGATACTTTTATTAGTAGATTGCACAGTACAGTACATATTCCGTACAATTGACCACTAAATGGTAACACCCGAATAAGTTTTTCAACTTGTTTAAGTCGGGGTCCACGTTAATCAATTCATGGTGGGCCTGCACGCTGTTTGTATGGAGAAAATGCGGACGTGACGACAGGTTGTAGAGAATAATAAAGGCAGTGCCTTTAAGGCACGCCCTCAATATTGTTGTCCGGGTGGAAATCGGCAGAATGCTTGCCCCGGGAGATTTTCGGGAGGGGCACTGAACTTCGGGAGGATTGGCAAGTGTGAGAAATTGCGGTGTTACAGCGGCACCGCTGCTGTGTAATAACGGCGGGACAGCTGTAATGTTAATTTGATATTGCCTCAAGGGCCAAATTAAATTACACGCCGGGCCAAATTTGGCCCGCGGGCCAGAGTTTGACACCCATGGAATAAGCAGTAGAAATGGATGGATGGATAGCTGTAAATATACTCCTCCCCTCTTAACCACGCCCCTCGCCTAACCACAGACCACGCCCTCCCCCCCCCACCTCCCGAACTCGGAGGTCTCAAGGTTGGCAAGTATGTTCTAAGCTCAGCTGCAGAGAAGCACGTGTCGCTCAGCCAACACACGCCAAAGTTTACAAGCGGCCACACCAGCGTGTAAAAAGAGGAAGTCCACACGGGCGGGGTCTGGGTAAATACAGGAAGTGTGAATATTGTACGTCTGTGCACCGCAAAACAAAGTGCTTATCGCATCCTCTGTCCATTGCTGACACGTCCCTAACTGCTAGAGGACAAGTAGAGGGAACAAATCGCTGACAAAGACAAAAGGTCTTTTGTATTGCAAAACTTTTAAAGAGGGAAAGAACAGCTGCTGTTATTGACATCAAATTGTCGCCGAGTGTAATATTTGGCTTCTATGGGATGGAACATTAATGCAATAAGTTGCACCTGTCAGCAGGGTGAGGCCATTTTCCACAAGAAAGAATATTTAGTACAGTGTGTTCATGTTGTGACCTTAGAACATGGGTGTCAAACTCTGGCCCGCGGGCCAAATTTGGCCCTCCTTGTAATTTCATTTGGCCCTTGAGACAATATCAAATTAACATTCGAGCTGGCCCGCCGCTGTAACACCGCATTCACCACTAATACTCATACTCGTCAACCCTCCCGATTTTCCCGGGAGACTCCCGAAGTTCAGTGCCCCTCCCGATTTCCACCAGGACAATAATATTGGGGGCGGGCCGTAAAAGCACTGCCTTTGGCGTTCTCTACATGTCGCCACGTCCACTTTTCCTCCCTGCAAACAGAGTGCCGGCCCACTCACATAATATATGCAACTCATACACACACACAAGTGTGTGCAAGGCATACTTGGTCAACAGCCATACAGGGCACACTGAGGGTGGCCGTATAAACAACTTTAACACTGTTACAAATATACGCCACGCTGTGAACCCACAGCAAACAAGGATGACAAACACATTTCGGGAGAACATCCGCACCGTAACACAACATACACACAACCGAAGAAATACCCAGAACCCCTTGCATCACTAACTCTTCCGGGATGCTACAATATACACCCCCGCTACCACCAAACCCCGCCGCCGAAAAGAGGCATTCAAATTATATTTTTATTTTATTTGATATGCCATTGATATTTTTTAATTATCATTATTTAAAACTCGATTTTGCATGTCACTATAAAGTTATATAAGCCTTGCTTGTTTAATATTCAATGCAAAACTTGTTTGGGTCCCTATTAAAGGATTCATTTGTTCAACCTCGGCCCGCGGCTTTGTTCAGTTTTAAATTTTGGCCCGCTCTGTATTTGAGTTTGACACCCCTGCAACACTAAATTGGCCCTAGTGTGTGAATGTAGTCTGTCTATCTGTGTTGGCCCTGCGATGAGGTGGCGACTTGTCCAGGGTGTACAGTGTACAGTAACCAGGGGCGCGCAATACCTAGGATGCGCGAGACCGAGGCAGACATCTGGCGCCAGGTAACGAGAGCAAAACAAAGAGTAGGAGAGCGTCAGCGACAGTTTGCGCGAAGGAAGTATTCATGCAAACAGCCTTAATATGGAAAACAAACGGAGAAGTGCATATGATGCTGCTTTTAAGTTAAAGGCAATAGATCTGGCTGTCAAAGAAGGACATCAATGAATCAATGGTGAGACGTTGGAGACGGCAGCATGAAGACTGCACTTTTACTGCCGTGTTACAGGCGAGCACTTTGTATTACTTTGCACCGTTGTATTATTTGTACTCTGCACAAATGCTGTTCGGCATGTCGAAGATGTGAAAGTTTGATTGAATGAATGAAAGATTTATTGTTAATAAATGGGACGCTTTGCATTTTCAAACAGTCATCTCTGTCCCGACAATCCCCTCCGTGGTAGCAGGAACCCCAATATACTACGGTAATTACACATCAAAACGCCTGCGGCTTATAGTCGGGTGCGGCTTATATCAATCAATCAATCAATCAATCAATGTTTACTTATATAGCCCTAAATCACCAGTGTCTCAAAGGGCTGCACAAACCACAACACGAACCACTACGACATCCTCGGTAGGCCCACATAAGGGCAAGGAAAACTCACACCCAGTGGGACGTCGGTGACAATGATGACTATGAGAACCTTGGAGAGGAGGAAAGCAATGGATGTCGAGCGGGTCTAACATGATACTTAGAAAGTTCAATCCATAATGGATCCAACACAGTCGCGAGAGTCCAGTTCAAAGCGGATCCAACACAGCAGCGAGAGTCCCGTTCACAGCGGAGCCAGCAGGAAACCATCCCAACCGGAGGCAGATCAGCAGCGCAGAGATTTCCCCAGCCGATACACAGACAATCAGTACATGGCCACCGGATCGGACCGGACCCCCTCCACAAGGGAGAGTGAGACATAGGAGGAAAAGAAAAGAAACGGCAGATCAACTGGTCTAAAAAGGGAGTCTATTTAAAGGCTAGAGTATACAAATGAGTTTTAAGGTGAGACTTAAATGCTTCTACTGAGGTAGCATCTCGAACTGTTACCGGGAGGGCATTCCAGAGTACTGGAGCCCGAACGGAAAACGCTCCATAGCCCGCAGACTTTTTTTGGGCTTTGGGAATCACTATAAAGCAATCTGTATTTTCCCCTAAATTTAGCTGGTGCGTCTTATAGTCAGGTGCGCCTTATAGTCCGGAAATGACGGTACATGATTATTTTTAAACACTATAACTAACAACAAGGCAAACAAATGGCGCGCACAATGGCGGAGAACAAACTTGCCTACTGAAAACAAAACTAGCACAATGGCATGACTATAGACAAAAACTAAACTAAACAACTGTGACATAACAAAATCAAAAACTTACTTGGCATGAGCAAGAGGGAAACACCATGGCTTGGCATGAATGGAGTTGTGTAATATCAATCAATCAATCAATGTTTTTTTATATAGCCCTAAATCACCAATGTCTCAAAGGACTGTACAAACCATTACGACTACGACATCCTCGGAAGAACCCACATAAGGGCAAGGAAAACTCACACCCAGTGGGCAGGGAGAATTCACACCCAGTGGGACGCCAGTGACAATGCTGACTATGAGAAACCTTGGAGAGGACCTCAAATGTGGGCAATCCCCCCCCTCTAGGGGACCGAAAGCAATGGATGTCGAGCGGGTCTAACATGATACTGTGAAAGTATCATGTTACCAAGTATCAAAATATGTACATGTAAAGTTGCCAGGCTGACCACCTGGCAACTACAGGTTTAAATAGTGAACACGATAATTACAAACAGGTGTGAGAACTGAGGACAGGGGCGTGACATGGGGGCAAGGTGAAAATTAATGAGTTGGCATGGTGACAAGGAAAACAAGGAAGTGCAGAAACAGGAACTGAGTGTCCAAAAAAATAAAACCAAACATGACAAAAACAAAACCTGATCCTATGGGCGTGATACAAGTCATGTTTGAATTATACGGGACCTCTACCAGAACCAACATTCTGCTCATTCATCCACATGACAACTGACTATTGGCACTGAAACACTTGGTGACGCCGGACAAAAGTACTTGGACAGCACCATCTGTCTCGCAGGGACTGAGTAATATTCAAACAGACGCTTCTAATCAGCAGTCTGTAAATAAGACAACAACAAACCAGCACAAAATGACGTTTATTCGTACGCACAATTGAGACCAGTAATCTTGAGTATTTACTTTAGAAGTAATGATCCAATGTGCGCTTCACAAACAAGTTTTGGAGAACACCTGGCTGTGGCGGCTTGAACAATATGCACATAAACATTGAATAAACACCTCACGTGTCAGGTTCAGGGTGCACCCGGTTCAAGTTTCTCTCGGAAAAGGTGTGTATAAATAAACCGAGGAGTGGCATCTTTACTGTTTCGCGCACGTGCACAAAAGGAGGGGGCCTGGATGTGAGAGCAGACAGCGGCAAAGGTGAAGACTGTACAGAAGATACTTTTAAATCAGGGTTTGGCAACCCGCGGCTCCGGACGGCTCTTTGATCATTCTGATGTGGCTCAGCTGCTAAATTGCTGACCCCAACGATTATTCCAGGAGGTTTCCAGATTTTAGTGCCTCTCTCTAAAGCTGACCAACACGCCCGACTGTAGTCAGTTGGAAGCGTGTCTTAATGAAATTAAACAATGGATGTCCGCTAATTTTTTGCAACTTAACGCCAAAAAAACGGAAATGCTGATTATCGGTCCTGTTAGACACCGACCTCTATTTAATAATACAACTTTAACATTTGACAACCAAATAATAAAACAAGGTGACTCGGTAAAAAATCTGGGTATTATCTTCGACCCAACTCTCTCCTTTGAGTCACACATTAAAAGCGTTACTAAAACGGGCTTCTTTCATCTCCGTAATATCGCTAAAATTCGCTCCATTCTGTCCACTAAAGACGCTGAGATCATTATCCATGCGTTTGTTACGTCTCGTCTCGATTACTGTAACGTACTATTTTCGGGTCTCCCCATGTCTAGCATTAAAAGATTACAGTTGGTACAAAATGCGGCTGCTAGACTTTTGACAAGAACAAGAAAGTTTGATCACATTACACCTGTACTGGCTCACCTGCACTGGCTTCCTGTGCAGTTAAGATGTGACTTTAAGGTTTTACTACTTACGTATAAAATACTACACGGTCTAGCTCCATCCTATCTTGCCGATTGTATTGTACCATATGTCCCGGCAAGAAATCTGCCTTCAAAGGACTCCAGCTTATTAGTGATTCCCAAAGCCCAAAAAAAGTCTGCGGGCTATAGAGCTTTTTCATTTCGGACTCCAGTACTCTGGAATGCCCTCTGATAATAATACAATTTTAACATTTGAGAGTTCGAGATGCCACCTCAGTAGAAGCATTTAAGTCTCACCTTAAAACTCATTTGTATACTCTAGCCTTTAAATAGACCTCCTTTTTAGACCAGTTGATCTGCCGCTTCTTTTCTTTTTTCTCCTATGTCCCCCCCTCCCTTGTGGAGGGGATCCGGTCCGATGACCATGGATGAAGTACTGGCTGTCTAGAGTCGAGACCCAGGATGGACCGCTCGTCGGAACCCAGGATGGACCGCTCGCCTGTGTATCGGTTGGGGACATCTCTACGCTGCTGATCCAAGTCCGCTTGGGATGGTTTCCTGTGGATGGGACACTCGCTGCTGTCTTGAATCCGCTTTGAACTGAACTCTCACGGCTGTGTTGGAGCCACTATGGATTGAACTTTCACAGTATCATGTTAGACCCGCTCGACATCCATTGCTTTCGGTCCCTTAGAGGGTGGCGGGGGTTGCCCACATCTGAGGTCCTCTCCAAGGTTTTCTCATAGTCAGCATTGTCACTGGCGTCCCACTGGATGTGAATTCTCCCTGCCCACTGGGTGTGAGTTTTCCTTGCCCTTTTGTGGGTTCTTCCGAGGATGTCGTAGTCGTAATGATTTGTGCAGTCCTTCGAGACATTTGTGATTTGGGGCTATATAAATAAACATTGATTGGTAACATTCTACAACTTCTACCTGGACTTCAATATTGAGGGTGTGCAGTGATGGCAATGCCTTTAACCTCCTCTACAACATGTCGTCACGCCCGCTTTTACACCATGCCATCTGCGTGCCCACTGGTCACATTTTATATTCACCCTCTGTTAACACACGAAAGTGACTGCAACGCATACTTAGTCAACAGCCATACAGGTCACACTGAGGGTTGTAATATAAACAACTTTAACACTCTTACTAATACGCGCCACACTGTGAACCCACACCAAACAAGAATGACAAACACATTTCGGGAGAACATCGGCACTGTAACACAACATAAACACAACAGAACAAATACCCAGAATCCCATGCATCCCTAATAGGGCTGGGCGTATCGATACCAAGTATCGATAGTATCGATACTTGGTGGGTATCGGTATCGTATCGATACCGGCGTGATGGTATCGATAGTCCACCAAATTAAGCGAATCACTCCGATTTAAAAAAAAAATGTGAGCGCAGTGCTCCTCACCACTCCACCCTCCTCCCTAGTGATGGGTCGTTCGCGAACGATTTGTTCGTTCGAACGAATCATTTGAGTGAACGAACTGAATCACTTAATGAAATGATTCGTTCTTTTCTCAGTGCATTCGAGTTCAGCCGCGACTGTGTCATTTGGAGGGATTACAAGACTCACTGATGTCTTAGTGTTTGTGAAGAAGGGTCGCCTGAGCAAATAACATAAATATGAACACAATCAACAGATCATTACAAGTGAACGGACAGCCCAATCCTCTGTGAACGGGGAGGGACCTGAGCCTGCATTATCGATTGAAAATAAAGTTGTATTGGTGTTTAATTCATGAATATGATGTTAGACACGTTATAATGACGTGTGTGTGTTTGTTTTTTTCTTTTTATATATTTTTTGTATACTTATTTAAGCTATCTTCTTTTTTGACTTACGCATTTAATTATATATTTCCATTTGATTGTTTTGATAACGGTGCACTTTTTTATTTTGGGTTTCTGGCTCCTAATTTAATTTATTTTTAAGGTATTTTTGTTAGTATGTTTAAGTATTATTGACGTAGTGTATTTATTTTTGTTTTTGCATTTCTTTAGGATTTATTTAAGATTAATTTTTGCATTTATGTTAATGTGACGTTTTATAAATGTGTACGACTATTTTCCTCATCTTATTTGTATGGCAATTTTTGAATGTTCTGTTCATTTTTATCGTTATTTTAGTGCAATAAAATACTTTACAGTTTACAACCAAGACATTAAGTCGCACTGGAAACGCACGCGTGTGTGTGTGTGTGTGCGTGTCCGAGTGAACCTCGGAGCGAATTATACTGATGTGTGTGCGTGAACGCACCAGGCGTCATGTTAATTGTATTTATTTTATTTTATTTTGGGTTGAAGATGAATTTTTAAAGTGTTTTAATTTGTTTTTCAAAAGTATCGATACCCCGAAGTAACCCCCCCCATCAGATGACGACACTTCCGGTATCGGTATCAGTATCGGTATCAGCGATATTGGCCGGTATCGGATCGGATCAGTATCCATACCCAAATTTGCGATATTGCCCACCCCTAATCCGTAACTCCTCTGGGCTACATTATACACCTCCGCTATCACCAAACCCCGCCCACCTCAACCGACGCACGGAGGGGGTGGGGGGATTTGGTGCTAGTGGGGGTGCATAAAGTAGCCCTAAATAGTAGGGATGCATGGGATTCTGGGTATTTGTTGTTTTGTGTTTATGTTGTGTTACAGTGCCGATGTTCTCCCGAAATGTGTTTGCCATTCTTGTTTGGTGGGGGTGCATAATGTAGCCCGGAGGAGTAGGGATGCATGGGATTCTGGGTATTTGTTCTTTTGTGTTTATGCTGTGTTACAGTGCCGATGTTCTCCCGAAATGTGTTTGCCATTCTTGTTTGGTGTGGGTTCACAGTGTGGCGCATATTAGGAAGAGTGTTAAAGTGACCTGTATGGCTGTTGAACAAGTATGCCCTGCAATCGTTTGCGTGTGTCTGCAGAAGCCTCATACAACATGTGACTGGGCTGAGAAGCTGATTGAACGTGTTGTAGAAGGCGTCAAAGGCAGCGCCTTCATAGGATGCCCTTATTATTGTTGATCGAGGGAAATCCTGCAAACATTTGCGAGGGTCGTTTATCGGACTTTTGGTAGTCCCTCGAAATATTCGGGAGGGTTGGCAATTTTGATGCTGTCAAGCAGCATTCATTTATAACTTGCGGGCCCCACTATCATTAAATTTTCATATTAGGGTGCGGGCCGCTGGTTTATACAAAGCACAAAGTAAAATAAACTCTGTATGCAGTGTTATTTCATTTTAAATTTCAAAAGAGTTTTGTTGCTCCCATTGTTTTCTTTATTTTAAGAAACGGGTCAAAATGGCTCTTTGAGTGGTAAAGGTTGCCGACCCCTGTTTTGAATGAAGAGAAGGCGATAACATCATCAATCAACGTTTGGGATTCTTTAGTAAGTTTGCAAGGTGAGACATACTTATGTACACACTAGACCAGGGGTCACCAACGGGGTGCCCGCGGGCACCAGGTAGCCCGTAAGGACGAGACGAGTCGCCCGCTGGCCTGTTCTAAAAATAGCTCAAATAGCAGCACTTACCAATGAGCTATCTTTATTTTTTAAATTGTATTTATTTACTTGCAAGCTGGTCTCGCTTTGCTCGACATTTTTAATTCTAAGAGAGACAAAACTCAAATAGAATTTGAAATTCCAAGAAAATATTTTAAAGACTTGGTCTTGACTTGTTTAAATAAATTCATTTATGTTTTTACTTTGCTTCTTATAACTTTCAGCAAGATAATTTTTGAGAAAAAATACAACCTTAAAAATGATTTTAGGATTTTTAAACACATATACCTTTTTACCTTTTAATTCCTTCCTCTTCTTTCCTGACAATTTAAATCAATGTTCAAGTCAAACATTTTTTTATTGTAAAGAATAATAAATACATTTTAATTTAATTCATTTTAGCTTCTGATCTTTTTACAAAGAATATTTGTGAAATGTTTCTTCAAACTTATTATGATTAAAATTCAAAAAAGTTATTCTGGCAAATCTAGAAAATCTGTAGAATCAAATTTAAACCTCATTTCAAAGTCTTTTGAATTTCCTTTAAAATTTTTGTTTTGGAAAATCTGTAGGAAATAATGATTTGTCTTTGTTAGAAATAAAACTTGGTCCAATTTGTTATATACTCTAACAAAGTGCAGATTGGATTTTAACCTATTTAGAACATCCATCCATCCATCCATTTCCTACCGCTTATTCCCTTTTGGAGTCGCGGGGGGCGCTGGCGCCTATCTCAGCTACAAATCGGGCGGAAGGCGGGGTACACCCTGGACAAGTCGCCACCTCATCGCAGTATTTAAAACATGTCATCAAAAATATATATTTATTGTGAGAAATCATTAAGATGATCAGTGTTGCCACAAAGATAAATATCATTAATTATTAATAACAGAGTTAAAGGTAAATTGAGAAAATTGGCTATTTATTTAAGTGTGTATCAAACTGGTAGCCCTTTGCATTAATCAGTACCCAAGAAGTAGCTCCTGGTTTCAAAAATGTTGGTGACCCCTGTACTAGAATATTTAATGCCTATTGTTGTTGATGTTGTACAAACTGCAATATTGAGGAGAATTTGCATCTAAAGTCGCACAAATCTCACAATATCTGTGTTCAAAACTGACATGCAGCCGCTATTCCGCCTGCGTGAGACCTTCGGATTCATCCCACGGTCCGGTCCACTTGCCTGACCATGTCTCGTCACTGTGGAGAGTCAGGCTCTCCAAAATAGAGGGACACAAAGTCCAGATCCAAGTCTCGAATTGTGTGCATTTTGCTTTTTCTTTGTCTCTCTGTGGGCACCAACATTTGTCTTCATTCCTGGACCATTACCATATTTTTCTGACTATAAGCCGCATGTAAAATGCTTTCATTTTCTCAAAAATCGACAGTGCGCCTTATAACCCGGTGCGCGTAATGTACGGCATAATTCTGATTGTGCTTACCGACCTCGAAGCAATTTTATTTGGTACATGGTGTAATGATAAATGTGGCCAGTAGATGGCAGTCATACATAAGAGATACATGTAAGCTGCAAGATGACGCCAGTAAACAACATAAAAACTTTAAATGTTAGATTAGAAATATAGAACATTACACACGGCGCTCAAAAATCTGTCAAAATGTTTTTAGTACGACTTTAGTAAGCGATGAAGCCCCAACGCTTGATGAATTGTCGGCGCGTTTGTAACATTAGTGTTTTGTTTTACGAAATCATTCTTTTTCGACATGCTATCCCCCAGCAGGTTGTTATCGACATTTGCTCCATTTTAGTGCTTGTGGTTTGTTTTTATAAAACGGGTTAGATGGATGTACACAAACACACACGCAACCACACACACACGCTTCTTCCTGTACAGAGAAGCCTTGCGGTTTTAAAAGGTTAAAATAACAGTATGTTTATTATTGTTGTTGTACTTTGTGGAACTGCATCTACTAGGTAGGATATATAATATAATATTCTCCCAAATATCACTGAGTGGTAGAGTAGTTAGACATCTTAGGGCTTGCGTACATCACATTTTCAGCTCAGTATTTTAACTTGAACTTTAAAAGATCCGATGTCAAAATTTGACCTTTTAGGTCATAGGTGTCAAACTCTGGCCCGTGGTCCAAATTTGGCCCGCCGTGTAATTTCCTTTGGCCCTTGAGGCAATATCAAATTAACATTAGAGCTGGCCCGCCGGTGCTATACAGCGGTGCCGCTGTAATAATAATAATAATAATAATAATAATAGATTTTATTTGTAAAAAGCACTTTACGTTGAGCAAACAACCTCCAAGTGCCACAGTGTAAAAAATAGTAATAATAAAAATAAATAAAATATAAAACTAGAAACAGCCCAAAGGCTACAACCGGCATGCATGTCTATAGAAAGGCTTTTTTTAAAAGATGGGGTTTTAAGCCTTTTTTAAAAGCATCCACAGTCTGAGGTGCCCTCAGGTGGTCAGGGAGAGCGTTCCACAGACTGGGAGCAACGGAGCAGAAAGCCCGGTCTCCCATTGTTCGAAGCTTTGTCCGTGGAGGTTGGAGGAGGTTAGCCTGTATGGAGCGGAGGTGTCGTGTGGAGGATTTGGGGGTGAGCAGTTCCTTGAGGTAGAGAGGGGCATTTCCATGGTGAGTTAGTAGGGAGATTTTGAATTCAATCCTGAATGGAACAGGAAGCCAGTGAAGGGATTTGAGAGTTGGTGTGATGTGGTCATGTTTCCGCACTCTCATCAGGATCCTCGCAGCACTATTTTGGATGTACTGCAGCTTCTGGATCTTCTTGCTGGGGATCCTGACAAGAAGTAACACCGCATTCACCGATTTCCCGGGAGACTCTTGAATTTCAGTGCGCCTCCCGAAAATCTCCCGGTGCAACCATTCTCCCAAACTCCACCCGGACAACAATATTGGGGGTGTGCCTTAAAGGCACTGCCTTTAGCGTCCCCTACAACCTGTCGTCAAGTCTGTTTTTCCTCCTCAAAAACTGCGTGCCGGTCCAGTCACGTAATATATGTGGCTTCTACACACATGTAAGGCATACTTGATCAACAGCATACAGGTCACACCGAGGGGGGCCATATAAACAACTTTAACACTGTTACAAATATGCGCCACACTGTGAACCCACACCAAACAAGAATGACCAACACATTTCGGGAGAACATCCGCACCGCAACACAACATAAACACAACAAAAACACAACAGAACAAATACCCAGAACCCCTTACAATATACACCCCCCCTCCCCGCTACCAACAAACCCCCCTAACCCTGCCCACCGGAGCCCCCGACATTAAAAAGGCCTGAATGGTTGATTCATTCATTGTTATTTTATTTTCACATTTATTAGCCTCCTGAAAAAGTTAATGTTGATATTTACCTCAGAAGGCTGCAAATACAAAAGAGGCATTCAATTTTTATTTAAATTTGATTTGATATGCCATTGATAATTTTTTATTATTTTTGTTATTATTATTTGAAACTCAATTTTGCATGTCACTATAAAGTTATATAAGCCTTGTTTGTTCAATATTCAATGAAAAACTTGTTTGGGTCCCTATTAAAAAGGTTAATTTGTTCAACCTCGGCCCGCGGCTTTGTTCCGTTTTAAATTTTGGCCCACTCTGTATTTGAGTTTGACACCCCTGATTTAGGTAGACTTATTTTAAAATATTCCATTAAAGAAAAAAAAGAGAAGAAGCATCAAAAGAGGCACTTTGAACTTCGTAAAACAGGTTGTAGTCCTACTGATCTATGCATGTTCATGTCTTCAAGAGGCAATTTAAGAGGTCATTTTCATGATGAAATGTAGCATTCCAGTGATTAAACCATAACAGATAGATTTATTGTCAAAGCGTGAACTATGAGGTGGTTGTTTTCCCGAGGTGCAAGTGAACTTGGACCGGACATCTTTTTTTTTTTACGCTAAAAAACAGGAACAAACAAAAGGCGCTCGCAGGGATATATAAAAACTTGGCAGTGAAAACAAAACTTGCACTCAGGCAAAACTATGCACATAAAACAAAAACTTGCACGATGGCATAAATAACGAAAAGCTTACTTGGAACGGGACGAGAACGGGACGTGGATGATCGGCATGGTTCATTACAAGGTGGGTAGCAGGTGAGAGTTGGTGATGTTGCCAGGACGAACAACAGAAACAGACCGGCTTAAATTGATTCATTGATTGATTGATAGTAGATTGCACAGTTCAGTACATATTCCGTACAATTGACCACTAAATGGTAACACCCGAATACGTTTTTCAACTTGTTTAAATCGGGGTCCACGTTAATCAATTCATGGTACAAATATATACTATCAGCATAATGCAGTTATCACACAAGTTAATCATCATAGTATATGCATTGAATTATTTACATTATTTACAATCCGGGGGGTGGGATGAGGAGCTTTGGTTGATATCAGTACTTCAGTCATCAACAATTGCATCAACAGAGAAATGTGGACATTGAAACAGTCTTGTTTAGTAGGATATGTACAGCCAGCAGAGAACATAGTGAGTTCAGATAGCATAAGAACAAGTATATACATTAGAAGTACATTTGAGTTGTTTATAATCCGGGGAGATGGGATGTGAATGGAGGAGGGTATTAGTAAAGTGTTGAAGTTGCCTGGAGGTGTTGTTTTAGAGCGGTTTTGAAGGAATATAGAGATGCACTTACTTTTTTACACCTGTTGGGAGTGCATTCCACATTGATGTGGCATAGAAAGAGAATGAGTTAAGACCTTTGTTAGATCGGAATCTGGGTTTAACGTGGTTTGTGGAGCTCCCCCTGGTGTTGTGGTTATGGCGGTCATTTACGTTAAGGAAGTAATTTGACATGTACTTCGGTATAAAGGAGGTGTAGCGGATTTTATAGACTAGGCTCAGTGCAAGTTGTTTTACTCTGTCCTCTACGCTGAGCCAGCCCACTTTGGAGAAGTGGGTTGGAGTGAGGTGTGATCTGGGGTGGAGGTCTAAAAGTAACCGGACTAGTTTATTCTGGGATGTTTGGAGTCTAGATTTGAGGGTTTTGGAGGTGCTGGGGTACCAGGAGGTGCAAAGGGTTGAATGAGAGTTCCCGCTAGAATCCTCAAGGTGCTTTTGTTGACCAGAGAGGAGATTCTGTAGAGGAATCTCGTTCTTTGGTTGACCTTTTTTATCACCTTGGTTGCCATTTTATCACAGGAAGGATTGGCCTCTAGAATGGAACCGAGGTAGGTGATCTCATCCTTCCTGGTGATAACAATGTCACCCACTTTTATAGTGAAGTCACTGACCTTCTTAAGTTTGATATGGGACCCAAATAGAATGGATTCCGTTCTACCTAAATGTATGGATAGCTTGTTGTCAGCGGGCCAGGTGCAAATATTGAGGAGTTCAGCACTGAGGATTTGTTCCACCTGTGACTTGTCCTTGCCAGATACCAGCAGGGCCGAGTCATCCGCAAACAGGAACAATTCACAGCTGATGGCATGTCATTTACGTATATTAGGAACAGTAAAGGTCTTAGTATACTGCCTTGGGGGACTCCACAGCTTACTGAGAGGGGAGGGGACATGGTGCCGTTCACCTCTACCACCTGTTTCCTCCCCTCCAGGTAAGATTGCATCCAGCTGGATGAGGTGCAATAGCAGTGACATGATCAGTGAAAACAGGTGTGCGAGTGCAAAACGTGAGACAGGTGCGTGACACGAGGACAGGTGAAAACTGATGGGTAGTCATGGAAACAAAATAAACAAGGAAGTGCAAAAACAGGAATTGAGAAAAACAAACAGAACATGACTAAAACAAAACATGATCACACAGACTTGACATTTATTCTGTCAAGTTATCTCATGTTCCATAGAGTTTGGAGAGGGCACCACCTTTCTAAAGAAGATGTGCTATCATATCACAGCATATAGAGCAGATGTGTCAAGTCAAAGTCCCATTTTTATTGCATTAACCTCAAACATGTGACTGATGGAATAATAACTGGAGCTCTTCACGGTAATGCATGATTTCATTTCTTTGAAATGAAACTGAGTAAAGCACAGAGGTGGGGGAAATAAACCATGTTTAGATGCATTGCAATTTGGACATGGACGATTGTAAAATCGATTCGTAAATGTCAATAATCGATTCGTTTATTGTAAACAATTTTAAAAGATGACTGCAGAAAGCCATCTCATAGAACAGGCCTGGGCAGTTATTTTGACTCAGGGGGACAATAATACAAAACCTCCCAATAATGTCTGATTGAATGCTCAAAACACATTTTACACATAACATCCATCCATCCATTTTCTACCGCTTATTCCCTATAACAGACCCCCTTAAAATGATGTGTTGTCCTCACATGAACTGAGTTGTTTCCAAACTCAGGAGAGACTGTTGGACAAGGTCGCCCCCTGGTGGTGACTCTATGTCAGTTTTTCTACGCCGCTGCCAACAATAAATGATAACATTGGGGTTGGATTTTTTTTTATTTTTATGACGGGCATTTACTGTAAGAAAAAAACAAAAAAAACTAGGTTTAATTAGAATACTTTTAAAAATAATTAAAAATCTACTCTATAGTAGCGATTTAACCAAGCAAGGCGGCGATCGCACAACAGCAACACACAAATGATTATACACAAGACGCAACGTAAAAATGGTTGCAATTTACTTTCAATATGTAGTTAGTAAAAAACACTGTCGTCTTACTGAAAAAATGTGGTTAAAAATGTAATTTTGCCCGTATGCCGAAACCCGGGATCGAACCAGGGACCTTTAGATCTTCAGTCTAACGCTCTCCCAACTGAGCTATTTCGGCATGCGCATTACACGCACAATTACGGTAAAAATGGTCGCCGTACTGTTATCGACATAATTGTTTACTTTTTTTTAACGGTTAAAGAGCAAAAATATATGTTTACTTTTTTAACGGTTAAAGAGCAAAATACATTCCAGGGTGAATGTATTTTGCACAGCATCATAGTTTTCACAGCTTTTTTGGTTATTAGAGGTAGAAAGCGTTTTAAAGTAAAGTTCTTCTTCTTTTTTAAATGGCATAACAAAAAGGGCGGGTATTCAGAAACTTACATTTCCGGTTATAACAAGGTCATTTGTTTTTTCTAATTTATTTTCATACAGTGTAAATCCAAATAGCACATATTTAATACATTTTGGAGTTATTTCACTATTTATTGTCTTCGCCACAGGCTGGGTGACGCTGGGTGACTTGTTGTTCTGCTAGTTGACCACATGAGGGCGCCCGTGCCATTACTTTAGTAACACATTCAAGTAAACCAGGGGTGTCCAAACTTTTTCCACTTAGGGCCGCACACTGAAAAATCTAAAAATTAAATTATTTATAAAAAAAAACAAAAAAAAAAACAATCCAATATATGTATAAAAAATATACATTTAGGCCTCCACTCAGGTTTGATCCCGGGGACCCCAAAGGGTTTTGGTCAAAATAAAATGTTAAAAATGTGTCATTATTCAGTATTATTATTCAAGTTTTAAATCTTTATATCAACATTAGGTCTATCTGTGAATATGACGTTTTTAAAGATTGAAGTTGTATGCTCTTTTTGTCAAAGAAAACCATATATTTTATGAAAAAAGTAAAATAAAATGTAATTTTTTCACCCAATAAAATTTTCAAGTAGAATATTTGAGATTATATAATAATTGGAGCTGGAAAAAGGTCAATAACTCATAACACTATTGATTTTAATTCACTATTATTTTTTGTGCAATGACACTTAAAAATAAAACACACTGATCCAAAAGGGTCCTACTCATTAAAGCGTTAAAATATGTATGTATGTATATATATATATATATATATATATATATATATATATATATATATAGATTATATATATATTTTTTTATTTTTTACTATTTTTTACTCGTGATCAACTTCAAATCTATTCGTCAATTCTAAGTTTTTTTGTAGTTTATGTTTTTTGTTTGTTCGTTTTAAGCCCTTCTTTGAAAAAAAACAGCTCAGTTTTTTATAAGGCAAACACAAAACATGCAACATTTGCCCCCCAAAATATCTCAAAGTGGAATATTTAATGTGACGTAATTGGAGCCTTGAATAGGTCAATAATGTATTTATTTATTTCGGCACTCTTCACATAAAACAAAGAACAACAAAAAAAGAAAAAAAAAAAACACTCATTTGAGCAATGATTGAGCCGAAAGGGTGTAGGTTGAAGCAACGCTTATATAAACCTACCCCATCACAACAAGAACAAGATTCAAAATATATAAAATCTAAAACATGCTTCACTTATATTACTTTTTTTTTAAACAATATATAAGCAACATATATGTAGCACACGTCTCATATACAGTTTAACATTTAAATCAAACATATACATTTGTACACTTATATATATATATATATATATATATATATATATATATATATATATACATACATATATATACACAACTAATTTAAATTCCATATAAAGTGGTAATATATACATTTTAATATAACCTGTATGTATAATTATGAAATCATAAATTGTATTTATATACATATTATATATTATTGTCTTTCTAAAACAATGTTTGCTCTTCTTTCTTATATTTACTAATGATAAATGATTTAAAAAGCTTTTTAAACTGGTTTATGTTGGTGCTGTGTTTTATTTCATCCTTTAAACAGTTCCATATTTTAACCCCTGCTATTGTTATACTCATTCGTTTCTGCGTTGTTCTACGATATTGGATCTTAAAAAGTAGTTCTCCTCTTAAATTATAATTCCCTTCTCTCTGTAAAAATCTTCTCTGTAACCCTGTTGGAAGTGAATCTTTACTTGCTTTATAAATCATTTGGGCAGTCTTGAGTTGGATGAGATCTGGTAGTTTTAAATCAAATGTTTTTATAAATAATCCATTAGTGTGTTCTCGGGCTCCTGTGTTATGTATCAGTCTGATGGCCCTTTTTTGCATTATGAATAGTGGTTGGATGTTCGTCCTGTATGTATTTCCCCAAACTTCTAGACAGTAACTCAAATATGGTAAGACAAGTGTACAATAAAGAGTGTGTAATGTTTTTTGATTAAGAATGTGCCTTGTTTTACCCAGGACAGCAATACTTCTGGCCAACTTCCCTTTGATGTATGTAATGTGTGACTTACAGCAGATCCCGTGGTCCAAGATCACACCCAAAAATTTGATTTTGTTTACTCTTTCTATACTAACATCCATCCATTTTCTACCCGTGGTCCAAGATCACACCCAAAAATTTGATTTTGTTTACTCTTTCTATACTAACATCCATCCATTTTCTACCGCTTATTCCCTTTCGGGGTCGCGGGGGGCGCTGGCGCCTATCTCAGCTACAATCATTGTCTATATATAATTTTACATCTATATCATTTCTCTTCACGGTGGAAGAGGGGTTAGTGCGTCTGCCTCACAATACGAAGGTCCTGCAGTCCTGGGTTCAAATCCAGGCTCAGGATATTTCTGTGTGGAGTTTGCATGTTCTCCCCGTGAATGCGTGGGTTCCCTCCGGGTACTCCGGCTTCCTCCCACTTCCAAAGACATGCACCTGGGGATAGGTTGATTGGCAACACTAAAATTGGCCCTAGTGTGTGAATGTGAGTGTGAATGTTGTCTGTCTATCCGTGTTGGCCCTGCGATGAGGTGGCGACTTGTCCAGGGTGTACCCCGCCTTCCGCCCGATTGTAGCTGAGATAGGCGCCAGTGCCCCCCGCGACCCCGAAAGGGAATAAGCGGTAGAAAATGGATGGATGGATGTCATTTCTCTTATTTCCAAATAACATAAAGTTAGTTTTATTTAGGTTTAATGATAATTTATTAATTCGTAATGACATTGATTTTGATTCACTATTATTTTTTAAAGTATCAACTGTATTAGAGTAAACATTTCAAAATGTTCTTGTTACATTTTACATTTGCTCTTTTATACCACTTTTTATGTTTGAATTTTTTTCAATTTTATTTCTAAAATGTGCCGAGGGGGCGTTAAAAAAATGACCTGCGGCCCGCAAATGGCCCCCGGGGCGCACTTTGGACACCCCTGAAGTAAAAATATTCACTGTAGCGTCATCCATCCAACCATTTTCCTACCGCTTGTCCCTTTCGTCATATATGTTTTGTAATATTTGAATATATAATTCAGCTGAGTGGTCCAACAGTGTCACGGCGTGAGGGCGACAGCTGCTTCAGGCTGATTATAGTTCTAATAATGTTAATTATTTGTGATGTGTGATATATAATTAAAAGTGCAAAACGAAAGCAGACCTACCAGTTTCCTAGGGAGAAGATAACATCGTTGTAGTGCCGGATATGTCTGGTCTTGAGCCGAAATAGCGATTATGTCTTCCACGCCATTGTGGAACTTTCTGGATAGTTCCAGAAAGACAACAATCCCTCGTTAGCATGAAAGCGACGGAATCCTATTTTAAGTAAAGTAGCTGCTGTCTTCTTTTCAGTTTCTTTCTTGTCCCGCCATCATTATTATTATTATTATGTGTAGTAGTCTGTCAAGTCTGTGAGTTTTTGAAAAGCTCGTTAATTTAGCTCGTTAAATTTAGCACCTGTTAGAGCAGGGGTCACCAACCTTTTTGAAACCAAGAGCTACTTCTTATGTACTGATTAATGCGAAGGGCTACCAGTTTGATACACACTTAAATAAATTGCCAGAAATAGCCAATTTGCTCAATTTACCTTTAATAAATAAATCTAGATATATATTTAAAAAATGGGTATTTCTGTCTGTCATTCCGTCGTACATTTTTTTTTCCTTTTACGGATTTTTTTTTTTTTTTTAGAGAATAAATTATGAAAAAAACACTTAATTGAACGGTTTAAAAGAGGAAAAAACACGAAAAAAAATAGAAAATTAAATTTTGAAACATAGTTTGTCTTCAATTTCGACTCTTTGAACTCCTAAATTCAACCGAAAAAAATGAAGAGAAAAACTAGCTGATTCGAATCTTTTTGAAAAAAGAAAAAAAAAAAAAAATTATGGAACATCATTAGTAATTTTTCCCGATTAAGATTAATTTTAGAATTTTGATGACATGTTTTGAAAAGGTTAAAATCCAATCCACACAAATTGGACCAAGCTATATTTCTAACAAAGACAAATCATTATTTCTTCTAGATTTTCCAGAACAAAAATGTTTAAAAGAAATTCAAAAGACTTTGAAATAAGATTTAAATTTGATTCATAAGATTTTCTAGATTTGCCAGAATATTTTTTTTGAATTTTAATCATAATAAGTTTGAAGAAATACTTCACAAACATTCTTTGTTGAAAAAACAGAAGCTAAAATGAAGAATTAAATCAAAATTGATTTATTATTCTATAAAATTAAAAAAATATTTTTAATTTTTATTTATTTACTACTAAGCTGGTCTCGGTTTGCTCGACATTTTTAATTCTAAGAGAGACAAAACTCAAATACAATTTGAAAATCCAAGAAAATATTTTAAAGACTTGGTCTTCACTTGTTTAAATAAATTCATTAATGTTTTTACTTTGCTTCTTATAACTTTCAGAAAGATAATTTTTGAGAAAAAATACAACCTTAAAAATGATTTGAATCGATGTTCAAGTAAAAAAAAATGTTTATTGTAAAGAATAATAAATACATTTTAATTTAATTCATTTTAGCTTCTGATTTTTTTACGAAGAATATTTGTGAAATGTTTCTTCAAACTTATGATTAAAATTAATAAAATTTATTCTGGCAAATATAATCAAATGTAAACCTTATTTCAAAGTCTTTTGAATTTCTTTTAAAATATTTTTTGGGGAAAATCTCGAAGAAATAATGATTTGTCTTTGTTAGAAATATAGCTTGGTCCAATTTGTTATATATTCTAACAAAGTGCAAATTGGATTTTAACCTATTTAAAACATGTCATCAAAATTATATATTTATTGTGAGAAGTCATTAAGATGATAAATGTTTCCACAAATATTAATATCATTAATTATTAATAATAACAGAGTTAAAGGTAAATTTAAAAAAATATATTTACTTGAACATTGATTTAAATTGTCAGGAAAGAAGAGGAAGGAATTTAAAAGGTAAAAAGGTATATGTGTTTAAAAATCCTAGAATCATTTATAAGGTTGTATTTTTTCTCCCAAATTGTCTTTCTGAAAGTTATAAGAAGCAAAGTAAAAAAATAAAAGAATTTATTCAAACAAGTGAAGACCAAGTCTTTAAAATATTTTCTTGGATTTTCTATTTCTATTTGAGTTTTGTCTCTCTCAGAATAAAAAATGTCGAGCAAAGCGAGACCAGCTTGCTAGTAAATAAATACAATTTAAAAAAATAGAGGCAGCTCACTGGTAAGTGCTGCTATTTGAGCTATTTTTAGAACAGGCCAGCGGGCTCCTCATCTGGGTCCTTACGGGCGACCTGTGGCCCGCGGGCACCGCGTTGGTGACCCCTGGTCTAGACTCTCGTGGGTTATCGCGAGAGCATAACTTTAAACCCGACATGACGTTTGTACATTTAAAAAATTTTTTAACTAAATAATTGCTTTTACTCCCAACAGTGTAATGAATTTACATCAAATTTTAAATAATTTTTAATGAATAAAAACAGAAATGGGTAAATCCGCCAAAAACATGCACCTGGGGATAGGTTGATTGGCAACACTAAATTAGGTTGACCATATTCTGAAATGTGAATTAGTGAATTATATTTTATAAAGCGCTTTACATAGTGAGACCCAATATCTAAGTTACATTTAAACCAGTGTGGGTGGCACTGGGAGCAGGTGGGTAAAGTGTCTTGCCCAAGGACACAACGGCAGTAACTAGGATGGCAGAAGCGGGAATCGAACCTGCAACCCTCAAGATCCCCAAAAGAGGACACACCAAGGCTAGGTGAAAATTTGCCAATGATACTTGAACTTGCTTTATAAATAACACATTTATTTAAATAAAGCATTTTTTTCTCCTCTGTTGACATTATAACAAAATAAGTCACACTTATATTATGTAACATTCACAGTTTTAGAAAAAGTACAGAGGTAGCAATATTCAAAATCCATCCATCCATCCATTTTCTACCGCTTATTCCCTTTTGGGGTCGCTGGCGCCTATCTCAGCTACAATCGGGCGGAAGGCGGGGTACACCCTGGACAAGTCGCCACCTCAATATTCAAAATAACCTCTTGTATATAATATACACGTAAATAATGCCTCAAAACAGGTGAATTATATTTAAACAAAAAACAGGTAACAGCCTATTCTTTAAAATGTCTCTTCTCAGTCCAGTGGACCATACGGATGTAAAAAAAAATATAAATAATGCCTCAAAACATTTGAAACAAAAACAGATGTTCTCAGAGAATACACCACAGACTTCTTAGTTTGTCTTGTATTTATTGCACAGGATGTACTTAAGTCACCCAACAGCTCCAATGTGCGTCTTTTTACTTTTCCCGGACAAAAATCGAACCAACACTTCCTGTCAACAGCGTTACTTCCCTAACTTCCCCGGAAGTCCCGCCCCCCAGCCAAAGTCATTGGCTAACACCCCGAACAATATTTACAGCTAGAATTCACCAACTCGAGTAATATACTGTATATACGGTAACTTAACCCTGGACGTACATTGAAAATACACGCAACCCTAATTCAAAATACCGGACAATTGAGGCATTTAAAAAAACCCGCCCGGAAACGTCCGTTGGTTGACCTTTTTGATTACCTTTTTTGCCATTTTATCACAGGAATGATTAGCCTCTAGAATGAACATGAGGAATAGATATAAAAGATGACTGATTGGACAGATTTGACATTTAACATCACTTTTTATTTTATTGAAGACTTGTTGGCAAAGGTGCCCTTGATGGTTCTTTGCTCAGGAGTACTTTGCTAAAACTTAGCATAACAGCGGAACCTCAATTTGCCTGACACCCCTCTTTTTATGCAGGTATAGGATTTGGTTTTTGACACATTTTTTTTTGCCAAAATGTTGGGTCTTGGTTAAAGGACCCAGATGACTGAAATTTCACCAACAAGTTCTCTTAAAAGGGGAACATTATCACAATTTCAAAAGGGTTAAAAACAATAAAAATCAGTTCCCAGTGGCATGTTGTATTTTTTGAAATTTTTTTCAAAATTTTACCGGTCTCCGAATATCCCTAAAAAAAGCTTTAAAGGGCTTGATTTTCGCTATTTGCGATGCGACTATCCATTTCCCTGTGACGTCACACAGTGCTGCCAATGTAAACAAACAATTGCTAATAGTACAGCAAGATATAGCGACATTAGCTCGGATTCAGACTTGGATTTCAGCGACTTAAGCGATTCAACAGATTACACATGTATTGAAACGGATGGTTGGAGTATGAAAGTATTGAGGAAGAAACTGAAGCTATTGAGCGAATAGCTATTGACGCTATTCATAGCCATAGCATGGCCGAATAGCTGCGTTAGCATCGCCGGTAAAATGTGCGGACCAAACGATCAGGACTTTCGCATCTTTTGACACTGGAGCTACTTAAATCCGTCGATTGGTAAGTGTTTTTTTTCGCATTAAATGTGGGTGGAAGGAAACGTAATATAGTTGCAAATGCATCTACAGGTTATCCATACATCTCTGTACCATGTCTGCTTTAGCACCGCCGGTAAATAGTATGTTAGCATCGATTAGCGTAGCATGTTAGCATCGATTAGCTGGCAGTCACGCCGCAACCAAATATGTCTGATTAGCACATAAGTCAACATCAACAAAACTCACCTTTGTGATTTCGTTGACTATCGTTGCAAATGCATCTGCAGGTTATCCATACATCTCTGTGCCATGTCTGTCATCGCCGGTAAAATGTGGAGACACTCCAGCACATTCAACGGGGGTCTGGCGGCAGATTTCTTGCCACTTTTGCATCTTCGGGCCAGTGGTGCAACTTGAATCCCTCCCTGTTAGTGTTGTTACATCCTCAAACAACACACCGACGAGGCACGATGTCTCCAAAGTTCCAAAAAATAGTCGAGAAAACGGAAAATAACAGAGCTGAGACCCAATGTTTACAATGTGTTGAAAATGAAAATGGTGGGTGTGTTACCTCGGCGACGTCACATTCTGACGTCATCCCCTCCAGAGCGATAAACAGAAAGGCGTTTAATTTGCCAAAATTCACCCATTTAGAGTTCGGAAATCGGTTAAAAAAATATATGGTCTTTTTTTTCTGCACCATCAAGGTATATATTGACGCTTACATAGGTCTGGTGATAATGTTCCCCCTTTAATGTTTTTTTTTGAGCCATGATAGTGTGCACAAAAGCATGTAAAACGTCTATTTTGAGGAGTGTGAGAATCAGCACCACCAAGTCCGAGTCCATGGTTCTCGCCCGGAAAAAGGGTGGAGTGCAATCTTCAGGTTGGGGAGGAGACCCTGCCCCAAGTGGAGGAGTTCAAGTACCTTGGAGTCTTGTTCACGAGTGAGGGAAGAATTAGGTCAGTCTTAGCACCGGTTAAATTAAGTCAGTTTTGAAGCTTTTTTTTTCATTAATGGATTAATAAAAACACAAGTCCGCGGGACGGAAGGCAGGTGTTCGAATAATTATGTATATATTATCACACTAACTTTAGTATACTTAAAGTCCCTTGCTTTAGTTATTAGCAATTGTGCTCAAGTTAGACTTTTTCTAATCTATGCAAGGACAAAACTTCGTGTCTGAGGGGTGGCCTCTGCCACAGATGTTATCATTGTTTTAGCCCGCTAACAGCCAAGGACTTAAGGACCTCAACGAAGATAAGATGACAGCAGAGACTTCAAGGACCTCAACGAAGATAAGATGACAGCAGGCAGACGAAGCTGGGACAAGGCAAAATCACAAGGCCCCAGCCCATTCCGTCTTGTACTGTGCGTCCTGGACCTGCTTTGAATAATATATGTGCCCCAGTGATGTCGACTATGGAACTCTGAATAAAAAGAGGAACGCGGGAGCTGAACCTTAGAGCGCAGGGCGAGACTGTGACTAAGTGTTCAGCGCCAGCGTTCTCCTCATGAGCTAAACTGAACTCTGTCTCTGCATGATTCCTTGCTTCTTGTCTGTTTAATAGATGTCATCAGAGTTTGAACCTGTCAGCAGGCTTGTGTTATTGTCATGGACCCTGCCAACAATGTGTTTTTTTCCGCCACGACATGTGAGACCACGGGGGAGCGGCAGCAATTTTAAACTGCTAATCCGCAGTGTTGCAGGGCTTGTCCCCTTTTTTTAGTCATAGAAGGTCCTGATGCCGGCTCACACGGCCCGCCCCTCCCCTCCTAATCTGCCTCGTTCTCTCGCTCTCCCCTCGCTCGCTCACGTTTCCCCCTCCTCTTTCATCCCTCAAGGTGACTTTCCTTTCCTCACAAGACACTGCAGCTGTTCCCCCCCCCACACTTTGTTTCCAAAGGCCTTGGCGTGGATAAGAGATGAGAGGGATGCACCGGGGATGCAGGAGAGGAAATTAGGGGATGTGAAGGACTAAATCAGTTAACACGACTAAAACTCCCGGACACATTTTCTTTGCGGCAGGAATTAAGGTAGAAAAAAAAACAAAAAACAAAACATGAAGTACATCAGAAGTGTGTGAGCTCGGCGAGGATAGTGAGGCTTCACTACAGTCGGCACTATATCTGGGACAGAGGTTCTATATTTAGGGATGAAATACATGTAAAGAGGGGATCAGAAGATGCAGAGAGGGAGGGACAGCTAAGGTCCGAAGGGAAAATGGAGGGCTGCCACACTGTCATCCCAGCAGCATGAAGCTCTTTGTCACTGACGCCTGATTAATACAGAAAACCCCTCTGTTCCAAACATGAAGGTATATCAATCTTATTGTAGCAGACACTCGTAAGAAAAACTACCACCAACTCTTTCACGGACTCATTTTAGGGCGGCAACTGTGGATTATTCCATAAGTTAATCTTTTTTTTTTTTTGTTAATCGAGTCATCGGATAAAATACACTTCATAGCATCAATCACAACGTTTCCATGCACTAAATTAGTCTGATTTCTCAAATAGTTTTGTTTTTTGGTGCCAAAAGTATTTTATCACCTCATATATTTTCGGGTCTCCCCATGTCTAGCATTAAAAGATTACAGTTGGTACAAAATGCGGCTGCTAGACTTTTGACAAGAACAAGAAAGTTTGATCATATTACGCCTGTACTGGCTTCCTGTGCACTTAAGATGTGACTTTAAGGTTTTACTACTTACGTATAAAATACTACACGGTCTAGCTCCATCCTATCTTGCTGATTGTATTGTACCATATGTCCCGGCAAGAAATCTGCGTTCAAAGGACTCCGGCTTATTAGTGATTCCCAAAGCCCAAAAAAAGTCTGCGGGCTATAGAGCGTTTTCAATTCGGGCTCCAGTATTCTGGAATGCCCTCCCGGTAACAGTTCGAGATGCAACCTTAGTAGAAGCATTTAAGTCTCACCTTAAAACTCATTTGTATACTCTAGCCTTTAAATAGACTCCCTTTTTAGACCAGTTGATCTGCCGTTTCTTTTCGTTTTCTCCTATGTCCCACTCTCCCTTGTGGAGGGGGTCCGGTCCAATGGCCATGGAAGACGTACTGACTGTCCAGAGTCGGGACCCGGGATGGACCGCTCGTCCATAGTCGGGACCCAGGATGGACTGCTTGCCTGTGTATCGGCCTGGGACATTTCTGCGCTGCTGATCCGCCTCCGCTTGGGATGGTTTCCTGTTGGCTCCGCTTTGGACGGGACTCTCGCTGCTGTGTTGGATCCGCTTTGGACTGGACTCTCGCGGCTGTTTTGGATCCACTATGGATTGAACTTTCACAGTATCATGTTAGACCCGCTCGACATTTATTGCTTTCGTCCTCTCCAAGGTTCTCATAGTCATCATTGTCACCGACGTCCCACTGGGTGTGAGTTTTCTTTGCCCTTATGTGGGCCTACCGAGGATGTCATAGTGGTTTGTTTTGTGGTTTGTGCAGCCCTTTGAGACACTAGTGATTTAGGGCTATATAAGTAAACATTGATTGATGGATTGATATATGAAGTGAATTATATTTATATAGCGCTTTTCTCTAGTGACTCAAAGCACTTTTACATAGTGAAACCCAATATCTACATTTGAACCAGTGTGGGTGGCACTGGGAGCAGGTGGGTAAAGTGTCTTGCCCAAGGACACAAGGGCAGTGACTAGGATGGCATTAGCGGGGATCGAACCTGGAACCCTCAAGTTGCTGGCACGGCCGCTCTACCAACCGAGCCACACCGCCCCACAACTTGAAGTGCAATCCCCTTCCTAACCCATAGGGTTCAATATGATGTGGGGCCACCTTTTGCAGCTATCACAGCTACAACTCTTCTGGGAAGGCTGTCCACAAGGTGTGTTTATAGGAATTTTCCACCATTCTTCAAAAAGCGCATTGGTGAAGTAACACACTGATGTTGGTCGAGAAGGCCTGGCTCTCAGTCTCCGTTCTAATTCATCCAAAAGGTGTTCTATCTGGTTAAAGTCAGGACTATGTGCAGGCCAGTCAAGTTCATCCACACCTGACTCTGTCATCTATGTCTTTATGGACTTTGCTTTGTGCACTGGTGCAGTCATGAAGGACATTTTCCATCCATCCATCCATTTTTCTACCGCTTGTCCCGTTCGGGGTTGCGGGGGGAACAAACTTCAGAACTTTTGTCATTTATTGCCTTTCAGCTCTGTCATGATCCGTGATCTGGATCATGTTTTGTTTAGTTATGTTCTGTTAGTTTTGGACTCAATTAGTTCCCGTTTCGTGCACTTCGGGTGTTTGTTTTGGTTACCATGGGTGCTAATTGGTTTCACCTGCCTCTGATTAGTGCTCGGCACCTTTTCCTACTGTTGAGCACTAATCAGAGAGTTTCATTGTTTGCGGTATGCAACTGTCACGTTGGTGTATTCTGATTCCGATTCCTGTTCTTGATTCCTGTGCTAAGTGTGATCGGCACGTTTTTCTGTCTTTTCGGTACGTGTTTGATTTATGATTAATAAATCATCTCTGCGATGAGGTGGCGACTTGTCCAGGGTGTACCCTGCCTACCGCCCGATTGTAGCTGAGATAGGCGCCAGCGCCCCCCGCGACCCCAAAAGGGAATAAGCGGTAGAAAATGGATGGATGGATCTCCTACCTCACGCTGTCCGTTCTGCATTCCGAGAGAACAAACCTCGACCCATACTTGCCAACCTTGAAACCTCCGATTTCGGAAGTGGGGGGTGGGGGGCGTGGTCGGGGGAGGGTTGGCAAGTATGCCTCAACCCGACTCCGCCACATGTGACAAAATGAAGCCACACCGAGTGTGGCGAGCAACGTGAATAAATAGCTCTCTGATTAGTGCTCAACAGCAGGTGAACGTGCCGAGCACTAATCAGAGGCAGGTGAAACCATCCATCCATTTTCTACCGCTTATTCCCTTCCGGGGTCGCGGGGGGGGCTGGCGCCTATCTCAGCTACAATCGGGCGGAAGGCAGGGTACACCCTGGACAAGTCGCCACCTCATCGCAGGGCCAACACACCAATTAACACCAATAGTAACCAAAACAAACACCCGAAGTGGACAAAACAGGAACTAATGGAGTCCAAAACTAACAGAACATAACTTAACAAAACATGATCCGGACCACGGATCATGACAGAGATTGAAAGGCAATAAAAGACAAAAGTTCGGAAGTTTGTTCTTCTGTTGTTGATACGAGGGCAAACACAATAGTTTGTTTCATGCAATGTTTGGCAGTACAATAACCGAGACGGTTTATCAAAATATTTTCACATTTTTTTTATCATCCAATATGGAAATTGTGGCATACGAAAACCGAGGTTTGACCGTATTTACAAACCCATTTCAGTTCAATGTGACACACCAAGCCGAGATATCTCGATTCGTAGATTACGTTTTAATTCAGACTCTGTTCTATACAGTAACATGTAATATAAATTTTTATACAGTACAGTACTAATATTTCTCTATACACAGGCTCAGAAATGTACAGTACACATTACACACATTGAGTATTAACACAAATACGATTACACGCATCTCTTTACATCAGGGGTCTCAAACACGCGGCCCGCGAGACGTTATTTTGCGGCCCGCACCCTAATAAGAAAATTTAATGTTGGTACGGCCCGCGAGTTTGATATGAATGGCGCTTTACAGCGTCGTACTTGAATACCCTCGAATTTTCCGGGATGATCATCATCACAACTTTCACCCTAAGAACTATATTAAGGTGGCATCGTAGAGGCACTGCCTTAAACACCCTCTACAACATGTACAAAGAGCGTGCCAGCCCAGCCACATGTTGTATTAGACTTCTGTAGAGGCAGTAAGTGACTGCAAGACATATTTGGTCAACAGCCATACAGGTCACACTGAGGGTGGCGTATAAACAACTTTAACACTGTTACAAATATGCGCCACACTGTGAACCCACACCAAACAAGAATGACAAACACATTTTGGGAGAACATCCGCATGGTAGCACAACATAAACAAAACAGACCAAATACCCAGAATCCCATGCAGCCCTAACTCTTCCGGGCTACAATATACACCCCCGCCCCCTATTGTGGCCCGGAAGAGTTATGGCTGCATGGGATTCTGGGTATTTGTTCTATTGTGTTTATGTTGTGTTACAATGCGAATGTTCTCCCAAAACGTGTTTGTCACTCTTTTTTTATTATGGTTTCTCTGTGTGGCACATATTTGCAACAGTGTTAAAGTTATTTATACGGCCACCGTCAGTGTGACCCAGGGGTCACCAACCTTTTTGAGACCAAGAGCTACTTCTTGGGTACTGATTAATGCGAAGGGCTACCAGTTTGATACACACTTAAATAAATTGCCAGAAATAGCCAATTTGCTCAATTTACCTTTAACTCTATGTTATTATTAATACTTAATGATATTTATCTTTGTGGAAACACTGATCATCTTATTGATTTCTCACAATAAATGTATATAAAAACAGATAAATATCAACAACAGAAAATGGGTATTTCTGTCAGTCATTCCGTCGTACATTTTTTTTAGTTTCTACGGAAGGTTTTCTGTAGAGAATAAATGATGAAAAAAACACTTTATAGAACGGTTTAAAAGAGGAGAAAACATGAAAAAAATGAAAATTAAATTTTGAAACATAGTTTATGTTCAATTTCGACTCTTTAAAATTCAAAATTCAACCGAAAAAAACCCAGAGAAAAACTACCTAATTTGAATCTTTTTGAACATTTTTTAAAAACAATTTATGGAACATCTTAGGTAATTTTTCTTTAGAATTTTGGAGACATGTTTCAAATAGGTTAAAATCCAATCTGCACTTTCTTAGAATATATAACAAATTGGACCAAGCTATATTTCTAACAAAGACAAATCATTATTTCTTCTAGATTTTCCAGAACAAAAATGTTCAAATAAATTCAAAAGACTTTGAAATAAGATTTACATTTGATTTTTTACAGATTTTCTAGATTTGCCAGAATATTTTTTTTAATTTTAATCATAATAAGTTTGAAGAAATATTTCACCAATATTCTTTGTCGAAAAAACAAAAGCTAAAATTAAGAATGAAATTAAAATGTATTTATTATTCCTTACAATAAAAAAAAAATACTTGAACATTAATTTAAATTGTGAGGAAAGAACAGGAATAAGGTAGAAAGGTATATGTGTTTAAAAATGTTAAGGTTGTATTTTTTCTCTAAAATTGTCTTTCTGAAAGTTATAAGAACCAAAGTAAAAAAAATAATTTATTTATTTAAACAAGTGAAGACCAAGTCTTTAAAATATTTTCTTGGATTTTTAAATTCTATTTGAGTTTTGTCTCTCTTAGAATTAAAAAGGTTCAACAAAGCGAGACCAGCTTGCTAGTAAATAAATGAAATAAAAAAAAATAGAGGCAGCTCACTGGTAAGTGGTGCTATTTGAGCTATTTTTAGAACAGGCCAGCGGGCGACTCATCTGGTCCTTACGGGCTACCTGGTTCCCGTGTTGGTGACCCCTGTTGTGACCTGTATGGCTGTTGAACAAGTACACTACCGTTCAAAAGTTTGGGGTCACTCTGGTTAGAGCCTGTTTGTGCTGTCCTCTGAAGGGAGTAGTACACACCGTTGTAGGAAATCTTCAATTTCTTAGCAATTTCTCGCATAGAATAGCCTTCATTTCTAAGAACAAGAATAGACTGTCGAGTTTCAGATGAAAGTTCTCTTTTTCTGGCCATTTTGAGCGTTTAATTGACCACACAAACGTGATGCTCCAGAAACACAATCTGCTCAAAGGAAGGTCAGTTTTGTAGCTTCTGTAACGAGCTCAACTGTTTTCGGATGCGTGAACATGATTGCACAAGGGTTTTCTAATCATCAATTAGCCTTCTGAGCCAACGAGTAAACACATTGTACCATTAGAACACTGGAGTGATAGTTGCTGGAAATGGGCCCCCATGCACCTATGTAGATATTGCACCAAAAACCAGACAATTGCAGCTAGAATAGTCATTTAGCACATTAGCAATGTATAGAGTGTATTTCTTGAAAGTTAAGACTGGTTTAAAGTTATCTTCATTGAAAAGTACAGTGCTTTTCCTTCAAAAATAAGGACTTTTCAATGTGACCCCAAACTTTTGAACGGTAGTGTATGTCTTGCAGTCACTTCTGTGAGTCTGTGGAAGTCTCTGGCGATTTGTGACAATGTTTGCAAGGTGGAAAAGCGGACCAGGCGGCAGGTCGTAGATGACGCTAAAGACAGTACCGTCACGACACGCCCTTAATATTGTTGTCCGGGCGAGAACCGGGAAAATTATTTCCCCGGGACATTGTAGCTAGGGACACTGATATTCGGGTGTTTCCCGGAAAGGTCGACAGAGTTGGCGGGAAAGTCATTCAAAGATGGTGAATTCATCAAAAAGTGCATGTGAGATTTTTGTAAAGAAATCTTTGCTTGCGGGCCAATCTCACCCAGTTTCTGCATCCAGGTAAATTGAGTTTGAGACCCCTGCTTTACAGTAACATCACGATGGCTCTCTTTCTGTCCGGCAGATGATGGTGACCAAAAAAAGAGAAGAAAACGAAAAAAAAAAAAAAATAAACCCCAAATCTGACACTTCAATATTTACATCCCTGAAAAATGTACATAAACACACAAGAATGACTGACTTCAGTTGGGTGCACATTTGGGTGAGGCTTAGCCCGAAAGACTTGAGTTCATACAAAGATGAAAGTGTTCTCTACCTATTTGGTGACATGGATCTTTACTCACGGCAACACACGTCGAAGAAGAGCTGATTAAGGGCTGGTGTATTATTTCACGTCCAGCACATTTGTAAATACGAGCCCTGAGGAGATAGAGAAACAGGAACAGTGTAAATAAGTCCAGGACTCCGCCGTGACAAGTCAGTTTTGTAGCATACGTGATATTTGTCTAAGTCCGTACTTCTACGCTTTAAAATACTTCAATACCTGCTGTGACTACAGAAACAGTGTCAGGTGGCCTTTTTTTTTTTAAAGGTTTTATACAAAATATTGCCCTTTGAGTTCCACGTTGAAGGTGATTATAAACACATTTACCTGGCCACACCATTAAAGTCCCCCTGTTTCCCCGGAACTGTAAATAGCAAAAAAAAAAAAAGCAACAATTGTGAGTTCACATTCTTTTTGTTCACATGTTAGGGGTCATTGCTTTGCTCGTTTGGAACAAACAAACATGAAAACACATACTTTTGTTCGTCACCACTATGAAAAAAACAACACTCACCTTTCACCCCGTTCTTTTTAAAAAATGGTTTTAGAAAGAAAAAAAAAAAAAGTCATGCCTTTTTAGCTAAATTTAGTTTTAGAAATTGGTGCCTTTTTAAAAGGGAAATATCCTTTTTTTTTTTTTTTTGCTTTTTTATTTTCACAATGTAAACTTTAAATCCGAATACTGGTAATTACTGACCATCGTTTTCTCTCACTCCGGACTTTTTGTAAACATACAGCAGCACCACAATACTGTCTTTCACTAACTTAATTAAGGCATGAAACATATCGGGGGGGGGAAAAAACATTTGTTCTCGCTGAGAATACGTGTGCAGGGAGCAGGCTTGTGCAAAAGCCCTAATTTGGAATTTCAATACAATTTATTGAAAAAAATCCATTTATCTCAGGGGTCACCAACACGGTGCCCGCGGGCACCAGGTAGCCCGTAAGGACCAGATGAGTCGCCAGCTGGCCTGTTCTAAAAATAGCTCAAATAGCAGCACTTACCAGTGAGCTGCCTCTATTTTTTAAAATTTACTTAATTTACTAGCAAGCTGGTCTCGCTTTGCTCAACCTTTATAATTCTAAGAGAGACAAAACTCAAATAGAATTTGAAAATCCAAGAAAATATTTTAAAGACTTGGTCTTCACTTGTTTAAATACATTTATTTTTTTACTTTGCTTCTTATAGCTTTCAGAAAGACAATTTTAGAGAAAAAAATACAACCTTAAAAATTATTTTAGGATTTTTACACACATATACCTTTTTACCTTTTAAATTCCTTCCTCTTCTTTCCTGACAATTTAAATCAATGTTCAAGTAAATTATTTTTTTTATTGTAAAGAATAATAAATATATTTTAATCTAATTCTTCATTTTAGCTTCTGTTTTTTTGACGAAGAATATTTATGAAATATTTCTTCAAACGTATTATGATTAAAATAAAAAAATATTCTGGCAAATCTAGAAAATTTATAGAATCAAATTTAAATCTTATTTCAAACTCTTTTGAATTTCTTTTAAAAGTTTGCCTTGGAAAATCTAGAAGAAATAATGATTTGTCTTTGTTAGAAATATAGCTCGGTCCAATTTGTTATATATTCTAACAAAGTGCAAATTGGATTTTAACCTATTTAAAACATGTCATCAAAATTCTAAAATTTATCTTAATCAGGAAAAATTACTAACGATGTTCCATAAATTCTTTTTTTTATTTTTTCAAAAAGATTCAAATTAGATAGTTTTTCTCTTCATTTTTTTCCGTAGAATTTTAAAATGTCAAAATTGAAGATAAACAATGTTTCAGAACATTGTCTATTTCTAGCAATTTATTTAATTGTGTATCAAACTGGTAGCCCTTCACATTAATCAGTACCCAAGAAGTAGTTCTTGGTTTCAAAAAGATTGGTGACCCCTGATTTAATTGGTATCACAGGAAGTGGAATTGCAATTCTGATAAATCCTTTATGGCAAAGTAAAAGGAACAATGTCTACAAAGGTTTATAATAAATACAAAAAAAAAATACATTGTAAACAGTAAAATTTTAGAATACTTGGATCAAGCTTAGCATTGTGGCAAAAATAAGTATTTTCCCACCATTTTCCATTATCCTAAATTATAACAAAGTTAAAGTTAAAGTTAAAGTACCAATGGTTGTCACACACACTAGGTGTGGCAAACTTTGTCCTCTGTATTTGTCCCATCACCCTTAATCACCCCCTAGGAGGTGAGGGGAGCAGTGAGCAGCAGCGGTGGCCGCGCCCAGGAATCATTTAGGTGATTTAACCCCCAATCCCAACCCTTAATGCTGAGTGCCAAGCAGGGAGACAACGGGTCCCATTTATTATAGTCTTTGGTATGACTCGGCCGGGGTTTGAACTCACAACCTACCGATCTCAGGGCGGACAATCTAACCACCAGGCCAGTGAGTAGTGTAATGTTCCCTCACCGCTTATTTTAAGTTCATTAAAGAAGCACTAAGTAACTTTTTGACCTTCTTCTGAGGACGTCTTTGTCGCTTTTAATGGCACTTGGCAAGGTTGAGGAGGGTGGAAAAGCTTTGAATGGCAGGGTCCCTGCTATCACATGTTGATAAAAATAAAACATTTACATAATAAAAATCAAAAGCAGGCTTCCCAAATGTTGTGATAAATTAAGCACGATGAGTTGACTTGAAACTGTTTAATGTTGCACTTTTTATACGTAGAAGAAAAGTTTTGTCGTTTTATTTAATCTGAGCAACAATTTGGGGCAGTTTAATGTGGATTAACGTGGGCAGAATTATTATAGTGTTCCCAATGTTAAAAGGATAAAGCCATTGTTTACAAATTTGGTAAATAAATAACCAAGAAACGTACATTTTGTTGTTTTCTTACTGTACCGAAAACGAACCGAACAGTGACCTCTAAACCGAGGTACGTACCGAACCGAAATCTTTGTGTAGCGTTACACCCCTACTAACAACACAAATAATGATGGTAGCTGCGACTGTCAAGTTGACTATCTTTGTGCAGGACAACCTCCGCCCGTGGTTTCAGCGCCAAAAAAAGACCAATTCTAATTTATAGGAATTACCCAGGATGTGATGAAGTATATCCAAGACATTGCCGTGTTGTAGTGGCCGGGTGACAACCATAGCAATGACGCTTAAACGAGCGACGACTAAATGTTCGGCTAGAACTTTAAATTTGTATTGGGGTTGCAATTCCACTTCCTGTTTAAAGCCCTGAATTAAAAACAACTCTAATTCATCAAACTGGATCTAATTTGGCGGACATTCTCAGTTTGATTTTGGAACTTTCCACAAGCCTGCCAGGTTTGGTGTGCTTTTTTTTAATGACTGAGTGTGTGTGGTCTATGCACAAGCACGAGGGTGCAGAAGCCATTAGGTAAAGAGCTGATGTCATCCAGGCCTCGCGTTATTGTGGAGCATTTTCAGGTGTGATGTCAGTTAGGAAGTGCAGAATAATGGCTCTTGTTAGACCTCACCTAGCGCCACATCAGCCTGCAGGTGGAGGTCACGGGATCAGTCCTTTGTAAACTAATTGCCTCTCACACACATGCAAGGACACACACGCCATCCATCAACGGAAAAACTGCACGCAATTCTCAAACAACCGCACGTACGCCATGAAGACCAGCCTCATTCCCTCACAGCCTCGGTGAGGCATCGATCAGTGCCGTCGCTGGCCTCCACCCGGGCCTTGCGAACCTTCCTCTGACCTCCCCCTTCCACCCAGGAGTTATGAATGACCGTTCCCCCAACGGGAGCCGGGTCCACCTGCAGAAGGGACACGACCCTTTTTTTCACCCGTGTTTTGAGGGCACGCCGCAGCTTCTGCCTGGTGAAAGCGTAGAGTAGAGGGTGAAAGATAGTGGTTCCGTACGCCATGGCCAGGAAGCAGAGACGGACCCGCACCAAGCCATCGCTGGGGCCCATACACAGGATCAGAATGTTGACTGCGGACAATGGAGCCCAGCAGCCCAAGAAGGTGGATATTATGATGAGCGACATTTTAAGGACACGCCGCTGACGCTCTCGTCGGTCCCTGTGTCTACGCACGGCTCGTCTCAAGGCGATGATCGCAGAAACCGAGGCCTGGACGCCCATGGAGGAAGCCGGCAGCGGGGAGGTGGCGTGGGTCTGCTTGGATCCGGAAGCCGCCGGAGTCGGAGAAGCGGGAGTGGCAGGAGTGGTGGCGATGGGGGTGGTGGCGGCGGTACTGACGGTGGTGACTGTGGCACCGCTGTCAGATATCCCCTGGGGCATGGAGCAGAGCGGTGGAGGGGACGTCGGGATAGGGGAGGGAATAAGGGGAGGATGAGAGAGATTCTGGTTCTGATTGGAAGAGACTACCTCGGTTGGCAAGGTGAGGTCCTTCTTCTTCGTCCTCCTGCAGCGTATCCTGCAGGTGGAGTCCTTTGTACGGCTGCCCCTCATCATGTGGGAGCCTATGCGGATGTTGAGGGCCTGTAGGATCCGGGAGTAGGTGAAGAGCATGACAACCACAGCGATGAAGAAACACGGCACTTGGAGTAACAAGTGGTAATACATCGCCATTCCCGTGTAGTACCCTTGCCCTCCGACGCATAGCAGCGTTCTGTTCTGCCATACCGGAGAAAGGTTGTGTGAAAGCGAGGAGGGTTGCATTGACGGTAAAACTGAAGGGGAAAGAGAAGAAGAATAAAGCCTTGTGCGCCCAGTAATCGACTCAAAGTCTATGTTCTGCATCCCTGGCTCTTCATCCTCGCTGTCCTCCGCCCTTGAAGAGAAGAAGTCCCCCTCGAGGAAAGGTAGGAAGAAGACGGCCAGAGAGACCGCCCACACGGCTGCCAGGAGCAGTCCGGCGCGGCGGGGGTTCAGGAGGCGGCTGGCAGGACGCACTGAGATGTCATAGCGGTCCAAGCTGATCACCAGGACATTCACGGCCGTGGCCACACTGGTGAAGGTGACGCAAGCTTCGTGGAAGCAGCACAACGTCGCCAGTCCGCCCACGCCGCTTCCGTTAGCCGGGACTAGGATGACGGCCACTGTGAGCGGCAGACACAGCACGCAGACCAGTATGTCCAGGACATGGAGGTTGACGGTGACCAGGTTGCTGACTGAATCCACCAGGTTTGACTGAGCGCAGTACAGCACCAGTACGGTCAAGTTGCTGCTGAAGCCCAGCACCAGCTCTAGGATCAGCACGGTGGTCAAGGACACCTGGAAGCCCAGAGGGTAGGCGGCACTCCAATCCTCCTCCGCCGCACCCCCGCCCCGTCCATCCAGCAGGCCTACCCCCTGACCATCGCTGGTCTCCGGGAGGTCACGATAGCCTTCGGTCTCCATTGGCGGCCCCGGTACCTCTTTACACATAGCAACAGCGGCTACCACGCCACATGGTTTTCTTCTTCGGCTTCCCACGAGACATTGATGAAGATGGCGGCCAGAGTGGTCTTCTGCGGAGAGAAAAAAACAAAGCAGAAGAGAAAGACTGAGTTTGTGTGGATTGACACAAGTGCGACCTCGCAAATTCCTGCGAGGACTGCGTATGGTGAACCCTGGAGGAGGGAGAGTAAATTACCATATTTTTCGGACTATAAGTCGCAGTTTTTTTCACAGCGACTTATGTGTGAAATTATTAACACATTGCCGTAAAATATCAAATAATATTATTTATCTACTACATGAGGGGTCGGGAACCTTTTTGGCTGTGAAAGCCATGAAAGCCAAATATTTTAAAATGTATTTCCGTGAGAGCCATATAATATTTTTTTTAACAATGAATACAACTAAATGCGTGCATTTTAAAGTAAGACCAACATTTTTAGAGTATAATAAGTCTCTTATTCTTTTTAATAACATTGGTATTCGGAAGCTAAGCGATAGTAAATACAATTCTTCCTACCATTAATGCAACTTCCTGAACAGGTGTGGTTGAAAACAGAAGGATGGATTAAAATACAAAAGAATGTTTTACATTTTGAACGTCATTTTTAACACTGTGATTGCCAGCAGAACTATTCATTATTTATCGTGTTCAGCAAATATTTATCAGAGAGCCAGATGCAGTCATCAAAAGAGCCACATCTGGCTCGAAAGCCATAGGTTCCCTACCCCTGGACTATATCTATTATATTTATCTATTGTACTACTATGATTACATCGATATTTTTTGGCGTCCCAACATCTTCATTCATTTAAAAATATATATATATATTATGTTTATAGACTCAATAAATAAGTCCCTGGACACTTGAGGATTTGGAATATGACCAATGTATAATCTTGTAACAACCAGGTATCGGTTTGATTCCTAAATTTGTGGTCTCATCCAAAACTAATGTAAAATATTAACAGAAGAATTATTGATTATTAACATAAGTGTAGATAGAACATTTAAAAAAAGAAAGTAAGCAGATGTTAACAGTAAATGAACAAGTAGATTAATAAATTGTTTTCTACCGCCTGTCCGTAATAATTTTTACAAAATAGAATGATAACGGTGATGAGGTGGCGACTTGTCCAGGGTGTACTCCGCCTTCCGCCCGATTGTAGCTAAAATAGGCGCCAGGGCCCCCCGCGACCCCAAAGGGAATAAGCGGCAGAAAATGGATGGATGGATAGAATGATAAATGACACAATATGTTACTGCATATGTGATCATGTTTTGTTTTAGTCATTTTCTGTTTGTTTTTTGGACACTCAATTCCTGTTTTTGCACTTCTTGGTTTGTTTTGTTACCATGGCAACTCATTAGTTTTCACCTATCATGTGTCGCACCCGTTTTCACTAATCACCACAGTAAATGATAAATGGGTTGTACTTGTATAGCGCTTTTACCTTCAAGGTACTCAAAGCGCTTTGACACTATTTCCACATTTACCCATTCACACACACATTCACACACTGATGGAGGGAGCTGCCATGCAAGGCGCGAACCAGCACCCATCAGGAGCAAGGGTGAAGTGTCTTGCTCAGGACGCAAGGGACGTGACGAGGTTGGTACTAGGTGGGGTAATATTTAAGCCTGTCTGTTTCTGTTCTTCGTCCTGGCAACATCACCTCTTTTCACCGTCTACCACCTCCTTCACACCATCTATCACCTTCCATGCAAAAGACCCATGTTCCTTTCTCTTCACAGTAAGTGTTTTTGATTTAGTTGTTCATAGTTCTGCCATTGTGCAAGTTTTAGTTTATGTCCATAGTTTATGCCATTTCGCAAGTTTTTGTTCGTTTTCATAGCCAAGTTTTGTACCTCCATTGTGAGCGCTTTTTGTTTGCTTCCTTTTTTGTAGTCAGTGTCAAAATAAAAATATGTCTTTACCTTAATGCCATCTCCGGTCCAAGTTCACTTGCATCTTGGGGAAAACAACCACCCCTTAGTGTCACATTTGGAACGCATTGTGATACGCGGAGATGTCACCCCCAGATGCAGTGGGACCAGACAGGCAATATTGCAGGTAAGAAGCTGATTTTAATATACAAAAGATAAAGAACACTGGTGCAAACAGAAAAGAAAGTGCATGCCTACGCACGGAAGCTAACGCTAATATTAGCAGAGTCCAAACTGTCCAAAGGCGCGTGCCGAGGGCCCGAAAGCTAAGACGAGACTTAGCAAGCAAAACAAGGACTTAGAGAAAACATACGTGACTGTTGCGTGTAGCAAACCATAAGCCAAGAACGAACTGAGGAAGAATGCAGGCTTAAAGGGGAACATTATCACAATTTCAAAAGGGTTAAAAACAATAAAAATCAGTTCCCAGTGGCTTGTTTTATTTGTCGAAGTTTTTTTCAAAATTTTACACCTCCCGGAATATCCCTAAAAAAGGCTTTAAAGTTCTTGATTTTTGCTATTTGTGACGTCATACAGGGCTGCCAATACAAACAACATGGCGGTTACCACAGCAAGATATAGCGACATTAGCTCGGATTCAGACTCGGATTTCAGTGGCTTAAGCCATTCAACAGATTACGCGTGTATTGAAACAGATGGTCGGAGTATGGAGGCAGACAGCGAAAACGAAATTGAAGAAGAAATTGAAGCTATTGAGCGAATAGCTATTGACGCTATTCCGCCATAGCATGGGTGTACCTAATGAAGTGGCCCATAGCATGGCTGCCTAATTAGCATCGCCGGTAAAATGTGCGGACCAAATGATCAGGACTTTCGCATCTTGTGACACTGGAGCAACTTAAATCCGTCGATTGGTAAGTGTTTGTTTCGCATTAAATGTGGGTATTTAGTTTCAAATGTACATACAGCTAGTGTAAATAGCATGTTAGCATCGATTAGCGTAGCATGTTAGCATCGATTAGCTGGCAGTCATGCCGTGACCAAATATGTCTGATTAGCACATAAGTCAACAACATCAACAAAACTCACCTTTGTGATTTAGTTGACTTAATCGTTGCAAATGCATCTGCAGGTTATCCATACATCTCTGTGCCATGTCTGTCTTAGCATCGCCGGTAAAATGTGGAGACACTCCAACACATTTGATGGGGTCTGGCGGCAGATTTCTTGCCAGTGGTGCAACTTGAATCCCTCCCTGTTAGTGTTGTTACACCCTCCGACAACACACCGACGAGGCATGATGTCTCCGAGGTTCCAAAAAATAGTCGAAAAAACGGAAAATAACAGAGCTGAGACCCGGTGTTTGTAATGTGAAAATGAATATGGCGGGTGTGTTACCTCGGTGACGTCACGTTCTGACGTCATCGCTAAAAGACCGATAAACAGAAAGGCGTTTAATTTGCCAAAATTCACCCGTTTAGAGTTCGGAAATCCGTTGAAAAAATACATGGTCTTTTTTCTGCAACGTCAAGGTATATATTGACGCTTGCATAGGTTTGGTGATAATGTTCCCCTTTAAATACTAAAACGATAATCAAAAACAGGTGTGCGACAGATAGTCAGTGCAGGTGGAGCAAATGAAGTCGCCATGGTGATGAATACAAACAAGGAAGTGCTCAAACAAAGGGATCGGAAGAGTCCAGAAATAATCAAAACACAAAAAGGGACTGAAACATAGACTAAAGATGTGATCCGGGAACCGAATCACAACACTTAGTCCACGTACTGACAGGAGCTTGATTACTTACTAATATAAGACAAGTTGTCTTGTATGTTCACTATTTTATTTTTCAGACAAAATGACAATAAGAAACATATGTTTAATGTACCATAAAGGAGACCCTGCCCCAAGTGGAGGAGTTCAAGTACCTAGGAGTCTTGTTCACGAGTGAGGGAAGAGTCGATTGTGAGATCGGTGCGGCGTCTTCAGTAATGCGGACGTTGTACTGATCCGTTGTGGTGAAGAAGGAGCTGGGCCGGAAGGCAAAGCTCTCAATTTACCGGTCGATCTACGCTCCCATCCTCACCTATGGTCATGAGCTTTGGGTCATGACCGAAAGGATAAGATCACGGGTACAAGCGGCCCAAATGAGTCTGGGGCTCTCCCTTAGAGATAGGGTGAGAAGCTCTGCCATCCGGGAGGAACTCAAAGTAAAGCCGCTGCTCCTCCACATTGAGAGGAGCCAGATGAGGTGGTTCGGGCATCTGGTCAGGATGCCACCCGAACGCCTCCCTAGGGAGGTGTTTAGGGCACGTCCAACCGGTAGGAGGCCACGGGGAAGACCAAGGACACGTTGGGAAGACTATGTCTCCTGGTTGGCCTGGGAACGCCTCGGGATCCCCCGGGAAGAGCTAGACGAAGTGGATGGGGAGAGGGAAGTCTGGGCTTCCCTGCTTAGGCTGTTGCCCCCGCGACCCAACCTCGGATAAGCGGAAGAAGATGGATGGATGGAAGATTGTTTGTTAAAATAAAGCCAATAATGCGATTTTTTTGTGGTCCTCTTTATTTTGAAATTATCAAAAAGTACCGAAACAATTTTGGTATCGGAACAACACTGACTACTCTTAATTATATTCGCGTTTACTTTTGATTGTTTTATCAAGAGGATATTTTGGCTGAAACATGAGCGAGTTGGACTCGCTTTTCTGAGATACTGAATATCTGGCTGTCCAGAGTCGAGACCCAGGATGGACCGCTCGCCTGTATCGGTTGGGGACATCTCTACGCTGCTGATCCGCTTGAGATGGTTTCCTGTGGACGGGACTCTCGCTGCTGTCTTGGATCCGCTTGAACTGAACTCTCGCGGCTGTGTTGGAGCCACTATGGATTGAACTTTCACAGTATCATGTTAGACCCGCTCGACATCCATTGCTTTCGGTCCCCTAGAGGGGGGGGTTGCCCACATCTGAGGTCCTCTCCAAGGTTTCTCATAGTCAGCATTGTCACTGGCGTCCCACTGGATGTGAATTCTCCCTGCCCACTGGGTGTGAGTTTTCCTTGCCCTTTTGTGGGTTCTTCCGAGGATGTTGTAGTCGTAATGATTTGTGAAGTCCTTTGAGACATTTGTGATTTGGGGCTATATAAATAAACATTGATTGATTGATTGATCAAAATGACCGTCATGAAGCGTTTAAGGTCGACCACGAGCAGAAAAAAAAAAATCTCTCAGCTCCGAGCTTTCGTCAGGAGAGGTGGCAGGATCCCCGGCAGGCCGTGCGGTGAATGTCAACACCGCGGACACCCGACCCAGGGTGGCAGCAGTTAATAGTTGTCGCAAGGAAACGTAACGAAGACGAATGGATCAATAATCCGCAGACAGTGGCACATAAACAACCCTATCAGGAAAAAGAGCAGCTTTGCACTCCCCTCCCCCCTCATTCCTCCTTGTCCCACACATCCCATCCTGCAGTTTACTGGAAGAGACGGGCTATTTTGCATAAAGCGTATGGCGTTGGCCACATGGTGTGAGGGAAAATATATTAAGTGTCATTTTGAGGCGCTGCACATATTCCACCTGTGCCTGAGTATTACAAACCCTGTTTCTATATGAGTTAGGAAATGGTGTTAGATGTAAACATAAACATAAACGGAATACAATGATTTGCTAATAATTTTCAACCCATATTCAGTTAAATATGCTACAAAGACAACATATTTGATGTTCAAACTGATAGACATTTTTTTTTTTGTGCAAATAATCATTAACTTTAGAATTTGATGCCAGCAACACGTGACAAACAAGTTGGGAAAGGTGGCGATAAATACTAATAAAGTTGAAAAATGCTCATCAAACACTTATTTGGAACATCCCACAGGTGTGCAGGCTAATTGGGAACAGGTGGGTGCCATGATTGGGTATAAAAGCAGCTTCCCAAAAAAATGCTCAGTCTTTCACAAGAAAGGATGGGGCGAGGTACACCCCTTTGTCCACAACCGCGTGAGCAAATAGTCAAACAGTTTAAGAACAACGTTTCTCAAAGTGCAATTGCAAGAAATTTAGGGATTTCAACATCTACGGTCCATAATATCATCAAAAGGTTCAGAGAATCTGGAGAAATCACTCCACGTAAGCGGCATGGCCGGAAACCAACATTGAATGACCGTGACCTTCGATCCCTCAGACGGCACTGTATCAAAAACCGACATCAATCTCTAAAGGATATCACCACATGGGCTCAGGAACACTTCAGAAAACCACTGTCACTAAATACAGTTCGTCGCTACATCTGTAAGTGCAAGTTAAAGCTCTACTGTGCAAAGCGAAAGCCATTTATCAACAACATCCAGAAACACCGCCGGGTTCTCTGGGCCCGAGATCATCTAAAATGGACTGATGCAAAGTGGAAAAGTGTTCTGTGAACTGACGAGTCCACATTTCAAATTGTTTTTGGAAATATTCGACATCGTGTCATCCGGGGAAGCGAACCATCCAGACTGTTATCTATGCAAAGTTCAAAAGCCAGCATCTGTGATGGTGCATTAGTGCCCAAGGCATGGGTAACTTACACATCCGTGAAGGCACCATTAATGCTGAAAGGTACATACAGGTTTTGGAACAACATATGCTGCCATCTAAGCGCCGTCTATTTCATGGACGCTCCTGCTTTTTTCAGCAAGACAATGCCAGGCCCCATTCAGCACGTGTTACAACAGCGTGGCTTCGTAAAAAAAGAGTGCGGGTACTTTCCTGGCACGCCTGCAGTCCAGACCTGTCTCCCATCGAAAATGTGTGGTGCATTATGAAGCGTAAAATACGACGGCGGAGACCCCGGACTGTTAAACGACTGAAGCTCTACATAAAACAAGAATGGGAAATAATTCCACTTTCAAAGCTTCAACAATTAGTTTCCTCAGTTCCCAAACGTTTATTGAGTGTTGTTAAAAGAAAAGATGATGTAACACAGTGGTGAACATGCCCTTTCCCAACTACTTTGGCACGTGTTGCATCCATGAAATTCTAAGTTAATGATTATTTGCCCCAAAAAAAATAAAGTTTATAAGTTTGAAAATCAACTATCTTGTCTTTGTGATGCATTCAATTGAATATGGGTTGAAAAGAATTTGCAAATCATTGTATTCCGTTTATATTTAAATCCAACACAATTTCCCAACTCATATGGAAACGGGGGTTTGTATAAATGAAAGGCTGCAGTGGCAGTGTTGACCCCTTCGCCGCTGTCCACCTTTTCTCTGACCCGCTTTCCCCTCCTGCGCCCTCGTGTGCCCTTTTCTCGTTGTTTTATTTCACTATTTTCCCTGACTCGCATTTGTCAAGTGCGAGGGACGTCGCAGGCAGAAGGGGCCTCGGAGTGGCGCAGTGTACCAGTGGACTCTTAATCCACTAATGGCTTCCATGGGGTTTGCGGTGTTCCTGGAACATTGATTTAAGGCGTCATCGATCTGACAAGCTTGGGCAAGGGAGCGCAAACACACTCTCTATGGTCCCCTCACAGGTACCTGCGCTACCTTTTAAGTGCTGCTTAAAAGAGTTGTTAATTCCCCGCGACACAGGCCACAATATTATTTGCTGCAAGAGCCGATGGAGGCACGTTTGGGCATCGAGCACACTGCTGCACTCATCTAACAAAGGTTATTATGATTAGGTGCATTATTATAAGATTTGGACGTTTTAATGCTAAAGCAGGCAAACAATTAGCATTTTTAAACAGATTTTCATGATTTATTTGGAACAGTTAGTGAAGTGAGTTATATTTATATAGCGCTTTTCTCTAGTGACTCAAAGCGCTTTACATAGTGAAACCCAATATCTAAGTTACATTTAAACCAGTGTGGGTGGCACTGGGAGCAGGTGGGTAAAGTGTCTTGCCCAAGGACACAACGGCAGTGACTAGGATGGCGGGAGTGGGAATCGAACCTGCAACCCCCAAGTTGCATGGCACGGCCACTCTACCAACCGAGCTATACCGCCCCAGCAATATGCTACATCACATATTTCCAATTTCTGATTTCAACATGTCCATTTTATAGCAATTTCTTACACATTTTTCTTCACTTCCGGTGCCTTTTCGTATGATTCGGTTCTAGACAAAATTGTTTTTCCTTGGTTTTTGTGTACCATCTGGGTTGTCAAACATTGTGCCTAAAAAAGTAGTCTACTTGACGTGTAGCATTCGGCGGTATTGATGGCCCAAACAAAATATCACACAAGTTGATGACTCAGTCTGAATACAACTGCAAAATGAGCTACAATGGGGCCCAAAAAAGTACTTTGATATATATATGTGTGTATATATATATATATATATATATATATATATATATATATATATATATATATATATATATATATATACATATATATATATATATATATATTAGGGATGCACCGATTAATCTGTAACCGAATATATTCGGCCGAATATGGCAAAAAAAGCCACATTTGGCCTTCGGTGGAATGAGTTAAAAACAAGGCCGAATAGTGGCGTGTGACGCCATTTTTTGACGCGGTGACGCAATCAACCAACGTGCAGTGACGCGGTGACGTTGGGATATGTTGTGTACCTGTATAAGTGTATGAGGTTACAAGCACACACTTATTGAGATTTAGTGGGGCCTCTGTTTATATTATTAGCCTGTTGTGTAGGCTACCTGTATAAGTGTATGAGGTTACAAGCACACACTTAATTGAGATTTACTTGAGCCTTCTGTTTACATTATTAGCGTATCTACTGGTGCTAAGCAGACTTTTGCCAAAAAGACAATCATTCATTTGTTGTGGGTTTATCCACTTTAATGCACTTTATTTTTTTTGGAATGCATGTTTTGTTTGAAGGCCTAATATAAATGAAAAACCTTGAGCTTTTTTTGAAAAGCAAAGGCTACTGGAATATTAAAAAAATGTCAATATTCAATAAAAAATTACTTTATTTGAAAAACATGTCTAAATATTTATTCTAGGCTATTTATGCAATATCAAAAAAATTGTGAAAAACTGCATGCATTATTCGGTATTCGGCCAAGCTTTTAAATTTTATTCGGCTTCGGCCACAAATTTTCATTTCGGTGCATCCCTAATATATATATATATATATATATATATATATATATATATATATATATATATATATATATATATATATATATATATATATATATATATATATATATATATATATATATCATACTTGCCAACCCTCCCGGATTTTCCGGGAGACTCCCGAAATTCAGCGCCTCTCCCGAAAACCTCCCAGGACAAATTTTCTACCGAAAATCTCCCAAAATTCAGGCGGAGCTGGAGGCCACGCCCCCTCCAGCTCCATGCAGTCCCGAGTGACGTGTCGACAGCCTGTTTTCACGTCCGCTTTCCCACAATGCAAACAAAGTGCCTGCCCAAAGACGTTATAACTGTAGAATGATCGAGGGCGAGTTCTTGGTTTCTTATGTGGGTTTATTATAAAAAAAATCGGCCCAGGCTAAGACCGATTTTATTTTATTTTATTTTAATCTTCTATTTTTTTCTCCCATTACCCCCCCTTGTTTACCTGTATCTCATCTTTTTTGTAAGGGGCGCTGGAAGCCGGCAGACCCGTCACCGATCCTGTTCTGTCTCCCTGTAATGTTTGTCTGATCTTGAATGGGATTGTGCTGAAAATTTAAATTTTCCTGAAGGAACTCTCCTGACGGAATAAATAAAGTACTATCTAATCTAATCTAATCTATTGTTAGGCAGTCTCATTAACGTCCTCCCAGAGCGGCAACAACACACAACAACAGCAGTCCCGTTTTCGTCTACCGTAAAGCAGTTTGTCTGCCGTAAACAGCAATGTTGTGACACGCTTAAACAGGATAATACTGCCATCTACTGTACATGCATATGTGACCATAACATCTACGGCTTTTAGAGCAGTGGTTTTCAACCTTTTCTCAGAGATGTACCCCCTGTGAATATTTTTTTTAATTCAAGTACCCCCTAATCAGAGCAAAGCATTTTTGGTTGAAAAAAAAAAAGATAATGGAGTGAAATGCAGTTTCGGATTTATTAAATTGTATAACAGTGCAAAATATTACTCATTTGTAGTGGTCTTTCTTGAACTATTTGGAAAAAAAGATGTAAAAATAACTTAAGACTTGTTGAAAAATAAACAAGTCATTCAATTATAAATAAAAATTTCTACACATACTGCGATGAGGTGGCGACTTGTCCAGAGTGTAGACCGCCTTCTGCCCGATTGTAGCAGATATAGGCACCAGCGACCCCAAAGGGAATAAGCGGTAGGAAATGGATGGATGGATGGATAGCTGTAAATATACTCCTCCCCTCTTAAACACGCCCCCAACAACGCCCCGCTCCCAACCACGCCCCTCGCCCAACCCCCGACCACTCCACACCCCCAACCTCACGAAATCGGAGGTCTCAAGGTTAGCAAGTATGATGAGTATATATATGATATCCGTCCATCCATCCATTTCTACTGCTTGTCCCTTTTGGGATCGTGGGGGGTGCTGGAGCCTATCTAAGCTGCATTCGGGCGGAAGGTGGTGTACACCCTGGACAAGTCGCCCCCTCATCGCAGGGCCAACACAGATAGACAATATTCACACTCACATTCACACACTAGGGCCAATTTAGTGTTGCCAATCAACCTATCCCCAGGTGCATGTTTTTGGTGGTGGGAGGAAGCCGGAGAACATGCAAACTCCACACAGAAAGATCCCGAGTCCTATATAATGTATATAATAAGATCCCCAGACAAGCAGGGAAACCTAAAGGTGTCTCCGTTGTCGTATTTTACGCTTCATAATGCACCACACATTTTCGAAGGGAGACAGGTTTGGACTGCAGGCGGGCCAGGAAAGTACCCGCACTCTTTTTTTACGAAGCCACGCTGTTGTAACACGTGCTGAATGTGGCATGGCATTGTCTTGCTGAAATAAGCAGGGGCGTCCATTAAAAAGACGGCGCTTAGATGGCAGCATACGTGGTTCCAAAACCTGTATATACCTTTCAGCATTGATGGTGCCTTCACAGATGTGTAAGTTACCCATGCCTTGGGCACTAATGCACCCCCATACCATCACAGATGCTGGCTTTTGAACTTTGCGTCGATAACAGTCTGGATGGTTCGCTTCCCCTTTGGTCTGGATGACACAATATCAAGTATTTTCAAAAACAATTTGAAATGTGGACTCATCGGAACACTTTTCCACTTTGCATCAGTCCATCTTAGTTGATCTCAGGCCCAGAGAAGCCGGCGGCGTTTCTGGATGTTGTTGATAAATGGCTTTCGCTTTGCATAGTAGATCTTTAAATTGCACTTAAAGATGTAGGACAAACTGTATTTAGTGACAGTGGTTTTCTGAAGTGTTCCTGAGCCCATGTGGTGATATCCTTTAGAGATTGATGTCGTTTTTTGATACACCGCCGTCTAAAGGGATCGAAGGTCACGGTCATTCAATGTTGGTTTCCGGCCATGTCGCTTACGTGGAGTGATTTCTCCAGATTCTCTGAACCTTTTGATGATATTATGGACCGTAGATGTTGAAATCCCTAAATTTCTTGCAATTGCACTTTGAGAAACGTTGTTCTTAAACTGTTTGACTATTTGCTCACGCAGTTGTGGACAAAGGGGTGTACCTCGCCCCATCCTTTCTTGTGAAAGACTGAGCATTTTTTGGGAAGCTGCTTTTATACCCAATCACGGCACCCACCTGTTCCCAATTAGCCTGCACACCTGTGGGATGTTCCAAATAAGTGTTTGATGAGCATTCCTCAACTTTAACAGTATTTATTGCCACCTTTCCCAACTTCTTTGTCACGTGTTGCTGGCATCAAATTCTAAAGTTAATGATTATTTGCAAAAAGAAAAATGTTTATCAGTTTGAACATCAAATATGTTGTCTTTGTAGCATATTCAACTGAATATGGGTTGAAAATGATTTGCAAATCATCGTATTCCGTTTATATTTACATCTAACACAACTATATATATATATATATATATATATATACATATGTATGTATAAAAAAAAAATATATATATGTATATACATATGTACATATATGTATATATATGTATAAATACATATATATATACCACAACTGGACAATTAGTTTTAAAACACAAACTACAGTTAAACACGCACACAATAAAATAGTTGCAGTGCGTTGGTGTCTTGCCAGATTTACCAGAGAATGCTTTACATTATTATTACATTACTTCATAAAACTACTGCTATCATGGTAGTACATTCTATTTTATTGCTTTTTATATAATATTTCTTGTATAAATGATAAATGGGTTGTACTTGTATAGCGCTTTTCTACCTTCAAGGTACTCAAAGCGCTTTGACACTACTTCCACATTTACCCATTCACACACACATTCACACACTGATGGAGGGAGCTGCCATGCAAGGCGCCAACCAGCACCCATCAGGAGCAAGGGTGAAGTGTCTTGCTCAGGACACAACGGACGTGACGAGGTTGGTACTAGGTGGGATTTGAACCAGGGACCCTCGGGTTGCGCACGGCAACTCTCCCACTGCGCCACGCCATCCCTATATATAAGTATATAAGTTACTTTTTTATAAGTTACTTTTTCTCTTCAACAGGTGAGTTACATATAAAATTGTGCTGTTTTGGGAAGGGCAAGCACTGATTAAATTGATTTTAATTAATCTCGAGGAGCAACGTGTTTTCGGTGCCGAACCAATTAAACTTGTATCCTGAGGTACCACTGCACTTGCTATCGCTGCGGTATGGGATCAATAGCAAAATGTGCCGTATCGCAATCCCTACCGCTGTGCGGTTTAAGCAACTCAAGAGTTTTTAGCAGGGAGATTATTGAGCGCTCGGCCATCATCAGTTTCTCATTTGTGAGTTCTTGCAAGGGTTAAAAGCGAAATGAGCGGGCGAGCAGCTTTCAACAACAGTAATTGATGCCATTCTCTGAGTAGGTACAACAATGACGGCGTGGCGTGGTGGTAATGGACACTTGATGAGGTGTCGTGGGATCGGCCAGGAGAGAGAATCAGAGGCTCATGGAGGAAAAGAAAATGTCTCATGTAGGGTTGTATGGTATACCAATATTAGTCTAGTACCGCGATACTAATCAATCATTTTGGGTACTACACCGCCTCTGAAACATACCAGTTCCGCACCCCCCCACCCCCCTCTTCGTCGTCCCGTCAAGTCATTGCTGGTTTTACGAGCAGAGGAGCATGTTCGGCAGCACACAATCACAGAGTACTATCAAAGAGACACAGTGTGTAGACAGAAAAGGGAGAACGGACGCATTTTGGCTTAAAAACTAATGATAAAGGTGAAGTTACAACACTGAAACACCTTTAGGAAGAGGCCTACTGAAATGAGATTTTCTTATTTAAACGGGGATAGCAGGTCCATTCTATGTCATACTTGATCATTTCGCGATATTGCCATATTTTTGCTGAAATCATTTAGTAGAGAACATCGACGATAAAGTTTGCAACTTTTGGATCGCTAATAAAAAAGCCTCGCCTGTACCGGAAGCAGCAGACGATGTGCGCGTGACGTCACGGGTTGTAGGGCTCCTCACATCTGAACATTGTTTATAATCATATCCACCAGCAGCAAGTGCAATTCAGACCGAGAAAACGATAACTTCCTCATTAATTTCAGCGAGGATGAAATATTCGTGGATGAGGAAAGTGAGAGTGAAGGACTAGGAAAAAAAAAAGAAAAAAAAAGACGAGGGCAGTGGGATGTTATTAGACACATTTACTAGGATAATTCTGGAAAATCCCTTATCTGCTTATTGTGTTACTAGTGTTTTAGTGAGATTATATGGCCATACCTGAAAGTCGGAGGGGTGTGACCACGGGTGTGGTGACCGCCAGTGTCTCCGAGGGAAGCCACGTTTCTCGACAATGCAAGGAAGCCGGGCTGAGATTTCTTTTTCCCCCCCTCCTCCACGGTGTAAGCATCCGACGGTCGGGGTCGGCCGGTGGGAGGAGGCAAGAGAGTCCCAACTGCAGGAAGAACGACGCAAACTCTCCGCTTATGTATACGGGGCGGCATAGCTCGGTTGGTAGAGTGGCCGTGCCAGCATCTTGAGGGTTGCAGGTTCGATTCCCGCTTCCGCCATCCTAGTCAATGCCGTTGTGTCCTTGGGCAAGGCACTTTACCCACCTGCTTCCAGTGCCACCCACACTGGTTTAAATGTAACTTTGATATTGGGTTTCACTATGTAAAGCGCTTTGAGTCACTAGAGAAAAGCGCTATATAAATATAATTCACTTCACTTCACACTACGGTATGAGCCGACTTATTACCACCATTTTCTCACCGAAACCTGCCGGTTGACATGTGGTAGGGAACCATGTTCGCTTGACCGCTCTGTTCCATAGTAAAGCTTCACCGTCAGCTTTCGGGAATGTAAACAAGGAAACATCGGCTGTGTTTGCGTTGCTAAAGGCGGCCGCAATACACCGCTTCCCACCTACATCTTTCTTCTTTGACGTCTCCATTATTAATTGAACAAATTGCAAAAGATTCAGCAACACAGATGTCCAGAATACTGTGGAATTATGCGATTAAAGCAGACGACTTATAGCTGGGCTCGGTGCTGGAGCAAAAATGTCCGCTACAATCTGTGACGTCCGGCGCACGCGTCATTTTTAACGGGATACTTCGCGCGAAATTTAAAATTGCAATTTAATAAACTAAAAAGGCCTTATTGGCATGTGTTGCAATGTTAATATTTCATCATTGATGTATAAACTATCAGACTGTGTGGTCGCTAGTAGTGGCTTTCAGTAGGCCTTTAATAATTAATTTTCTACCATTTTCTTAATATTTTTGACAAAATAATAGAATGATAAATGACACAATGTTACTCCATATGTCAGCAGACTAATTAGGAGCCTTTGTTTGTTTACTCACTGCTAAAAGACAAGTTGTCTAATATACTCACTATTTTATTTAAGGACTAAATTGCAATAAGAAACATATGTTAAATGTACCCTAAGATTTTTTGTTAAAATAAAGCCAATAAGGCATTTTTTTGTGGACCCCTTTATTTAGAAAAGTACCGAAAAATATCGAATTAATTTTGGTACTGGTACCAAAAGGCCTACTGAAACCCACTACTACCGACCACGCAGTCTGATAGTTTATATATCAATGATGAAATATTAACATTGCAACACATGCCAATACGGCCTTTTTAGTTTACTAAATTGCAATTTTTAAATTTCCCGCAAGGTATCCTGTTGAAAACATCGCAAAATGATGATGCGTGCTTGTGACGTCTCGGGTTGTAGCGGACATTTTTGCCCGGCACCACTCACGGCTAAAAGTTGTCTGCTTTAATCGCATAATTACACAGTATTTTGGACATCAGTGTTGCTGAATCTTTTGCAATTTGTTCAATAAATATTGGAGACGTCAAAGAAGAATGCTGTTGGTGGAAAGCGGTGGATTGCAGCTGCCTTTAGCAACCAAAACACAGCCGGTGTTTCTTTGTTTGTCGTGAAGCTTTAATATGCAACAGAGCGGTCAAGCGAACATGTTTCTCTACCACATGTCAACCAGCAAGTTTTTGGATTAGAACATTGTGATATTAAGTCGGCTCTTACTGGAGACTTGAGCGGAGTTTGCGTCCTCCTGCAGCAGCAGTCAAAAAGGCAGCTATGGGTTCCCTCAGAGACACTGGGGGTCACCGCAGCCCTCCGACTTTCCGGTACCATATAATCTCACTAAAACACTAGTAACACAATAAGCAGATAAGGGATTTTCCAGAATTATCTTAGTAAATGTGTCTAATAACATCTGAATCGCTCCCACTGGCGTCACCTTTTTTTTTTCTCTCTAGTGCTTCACTCTAACTTTCCTCATCCACGAATCTTTCATCCTCGCTCAAATTAATGGGGAAATTGTCGCTTTCTCACATATTATGGTAAGAGTCATTCAAATAACTAACATATAGAACATGTTATACGTTTACCAAACAATCTCTCACTCCTAATTACTATATCCCAGGAAATCTTCCTCGATGTCGCTTCTAAACAACTCTGCCAACTCCAAAGGTATGCGCCGCTTCTTCTTGTCGTTTTCTGCTGCATATTTCACTACGTCCAGATTGTAATTTGCAGTACATGATTTCCTTTTCGGTGCCATTTTTGTTCAGCCCTTCTCAGTTTTTATAAGTTACCGCCAACGATGAAATTATCCATTTTAATAACTACGGCAGTAGCATAAAGCATATAGCAGTTAGCATTCCATGACCCACAATGCACTTCTGCCATGACCCTCCCCCGCCAAATTATTATTGGTTGACGTGTGTGTGACGATTGCTGACATTTTATTCATATCTTCCGCTGTCAAACTTAGACATGGATGTGGGTTGTTTTCCGAGGTGCTAAGCGAATGGAGTGTAAACGGCGTGAAGGTAAAAACATCTTTATTTTAACACTAAAACTAAAAAAACAGGAACCAACAAAAAGCGCGCACAATGGTGGTACAAAAAACTGGGCTATGAAACAAAAGACTAGCACAAAGGCAATTAACTATAAACATGAAACGAAAACTTGCACTGTGGCATGAATAACAAGAAAACTTTCTGTGACAAGGGTATGAGAAAAGTAGCATGGATGTGATATTGCCAGGCTGACTACCTGGTAACTGTGGCTTAAATATACCAGTGATTGAACAGGTGCGTGACATGACAGGTGGAACTGATAAGTTGCTATGGTAATGAGAGAAACAAGGAAGTGCAAAAGCAGGAAACAATTGTCCAAAAAATAACCAAACATGACAAAAACGAAACATGATTTCATGGTCGTGACATCCGCGAATAAGATAAATAATATTATTTGATATTTTACTGTAATGTGTTAATAATTTCACACATAAGTCGCTCCGGAGTATATGTCGCACCCCCGGCCGGCCAAACTATGAAAAAAAACGCCACTGAAAGTCAGAAAAATACGGTAGTTGACACATTTTCTTGCATTTCTTGCCATTTTTTAACCTATTTTTATATATAAAGAACTAAAACAGCATCACTTTTATCGAATGGCATTGCAAAATGATTACGACAGATGACATTCTGCACCTGTCAGTCTTCATTGTTGATTATACCAAAGCTGTGAGCTCAACGAGACAGGTTTTTATTAATCACATCAAGTCTATTTCACTCTCCAGAAAAAAAACATTACTTTTTGAGGACGGCCACAATATTAAGCTTCCATCTCTTCATGCCTCGTGCTCCAATATGTTTTCTGAGAATGTTGCCGCATCAGAAAATAGCTTCAACCATTAATAAAGTCTGTAATCACAGTACGCTCTTTAATTTGAGTACATTATTGGCCCTTTAACAAGGACTTACGCCCGAATCATTTCACCCTTCATCAAACAATAACTTTGTGTTTTTGATGGCGATAAATTTGAATTCAACAGAATGTTGGTAAGCTATAGAACTATCAGAGGGAATCTGAATACAAACCCCGTTTCCAAATGAGTTGGGAAATTGTGTTAGATGTAAATATAAACGGAATAAAATGATTTGCAGATACTTTTTCAACCCATATTCAATTAAATGCACTACAAAGACAAGATATTTGATGTTCAAACTCATAAACTTTTTTTTTTTCAGATAACAATTAACTTAGAATTTCCTGGCTGCAACATGTGCCAAAGTAGTTGGGAAAGGACATGTTCACCACTGTGTTACATCACCTTTGCTTTTAACAACGCTCAATGAACGTTTGGGAACTGAGGAAACTAATTGATGAAGCTTTGAAAGTAGAATTCTTTCCCATGCTTGTTTTATGTAGAGCTTCAGTCGTTCAACAGTCCGGGGTCTCCGCTGTCGTATTTTACGCTGTATAATGTGCCACACATTTTCGATGGGAGACAGGTCTGGACTGCAGGCGGGCCAGGAAAGTACCCGCACTCTTTTTTTTACAAATCCACGCTGTTGTACCACGTGCTGATTGTGGCTTGGCATTGTCTTGCTTAAATAAGCAGGGGCGTCCATGAAAAAGACGGCGCTTAGATATGCATATGTTGTTCCAAAACCTGTATGTACCTTTCAGCATTAATGGTGCCTTCACAGATGTGTAAGCTACCCATGCCTTGGGCACTAATGCACCCCCATACCATCACAGATACTGGCTTTTGAACTTTGCGTCGATAACAGTCCGGATGGTTCGCTTCCCCTTTGTCGAATATTTCCAAAAACAATTTGAAATGTGGATTCGTCAGACCACAGAACACTTTTCCACTTTGCAACAGTCCATCTCAGATGATCTCGGGCCCAGAGAAGCCGGCGACGTTTCTGGATGTTGTTGATAAATGGCTTTCGCTGTGCATAGTAGAGCATCAAATTCTACTATCAAAGTTTATCAGTTTGTACATCAAATATGTTGTCTTGGTAGCATATTCAACTGAATATGGGTGGAAAATGATTCGCAAATCATTGTATTCCGTTTATATTTACATCTAACACAATTTCCCAACTCATATGGAAACGGGTTTTGTATTACCGTTGTTCTGAATTTGTCTTTGCCATTTTGCACTCTAATGCTAATCCCCAGTACTGGTTTATTTGCACTAGCAAGGTTTTCAGTACTTCAGCAATAGTTTATTCATTTCTTATTTTTTCCTCAGGTACTGTTTTCCTGATTGAATATTTAAACATTAGCTTTTCTTCAGTGTGCAATTATTCACCATTTGTTGTTTCAGCCTTTATAGTCTGCGTCTACAGCTTCTGAAACCCTATTTGCCTTTGCTGCTGTACTTGCTGCTCAATGGTGCCCTGGGGACAAATAAACTTTTTTTTTTTTTTAAGTGAATTGAGTTGAATTAATTTTAAGAGCTGCCTCTGTGTTGTGTCTCCCTTTGAGGTGGAGTTTTAACACCAGAATGGAAGAAATGAGCAATTTAAAGAGTCGTACGATTACGGACTCCCTCCGAGGCCGTGTATGTGTAATGGCTGGTGTTTGGATGAGCCAGGAAGGCAACGAAAAAAAGGTCCGGGAACTGGTGTGTTTGCGTGTGTGCGGTTAGAGCGGGGGTCGAGAACCTTTTTGGCTGAGAGAGCCATGAAAGCCAAATGTTTAAAAATATATTTCTGTAAGAGCCTTGTAATATTATTAAACACTGAATACAACTAAATACGTGCATTCGTAAGTCTCTTATTCTTTTTAATAACATTGTTATTCTGAAGCTAACTGTGGAGAGGCGGAGCCGACAGGCCGACGACAGGGAAGGGCAATCTATAGTCCTGCTCAAGATGGCGGCAAGGAGGCGGAGAATGCAGCGAAACGGAGAGGCGGGGCGTGCCGGGAGCGACGCCGCCGCAATCGTGATGAATCTACCTATCTCCTCGCAGAGTATAAAAGGGGAGAAGGAGGAAAGAAGGATGTGGAGTGTCCGAAAGCAGGTGCAGTGCAGGAAGAACCAAGAGCAAGCAAAGCGCGACCGAGAACAGCACACGAGAGACGACGACGCGGCAGCCGAAAGAGCGACCGATGAACGAGCAGCGGAGAGGAGCTGAAAGAGCGGTCCGAGCTGCCGAAAAAAGCTTTGTTGAAAAATAAAGAGTCAAACCTTGTGCAAAGGCGATGTCCTTCCTGGGTGGTCCACGCAACCCACATGACGACGACAAGAGACCGTCACGCTAACCAATAATAAATAAAATACTTCTTACCCATTATTCGACTTCTTGAACAGGTGCGGTAGAATTAAAATGCATGAGAATATTTTATGTTATGGTAAGGTTTATTCAGGTGTACTGGAGAGGAGGCTACGCCGGATAGTCGAACCTCGGATTCAGGAGGAACAGTGTGGTTTTCGTCCTGGTCGTGGAACTGTGGACCAGCTCTATACTCTCGGCAGGGTTCTTGAGGGTGCATGGGAGTTTGCCCAACCAGTCTACATGTGCTTTGTGGACTTGGAGAAGGCATTCGACCGTGTCCCTCGGGAAGTCCTGTGGGGAGTGCTCAGAGAGTATGGGGTATCGGACTGTGTTTTTGTCGCGGTCCGCTCCCTGTATGATCAGTGCCAGAGCTTGGTCCGCATTGCCGGCAGTAAGTCGAACACATTTCCAGTGAGGGTTGGACTCCGCCAAGGCTGTCCTTTGTCACGGATTCTGTTCATAACTTTTATGGACAGAATTTCTAGGCGCAGTCAAAACGTTGAGGGGTTCCGGTTTGGTGACCGCAGGATCAGGTCTCTGCTTTTTGCAGATGATGTGGTCCTGATGGCTTCATCTGACCGGGATCTTCAGCTCTCACTGGATCGGTTTGCAGCCGAGTGTGAAGCGACCGGAATGAGAATCAGCACCTCCAAGTCCGAGTCCATGGTTCTCGCCCGGAAAAGGGTGGAGTGCCATCTCCGGGTTGGGGAGGAGCCCCTGCCCCAAGTGGAGGAGTTCAAGTGCCTAGGAGTCTTGTTCACGAGTGGGGGAAGAGTAGATCGTGAGATCGACAGGCGGATCGGTGCGGCGTCTTCAGTAATGCGGACGTTGTACCGATCCGTTGTGGTGAAGAAGGAGCTGAGCCGGAAGGCAAAGCTCTCAATTTACCGGTCGATCTATGTTCCCATCCTCACCTATGGTCATGAGCTTTGGGTCATGACCGAAAGGATAAGATCACGGGTACAAGCGGCCGAAATGAGTTTCTTCCGCCGTGTGGCGGGGCTCTCCCTTAGAGATAGGGTGAGAAGCTCTACCATCCGGGAGGAACTCAAAGTAAAGCCGCTGCTCCTCCACATCGAGAGGAGCCAGATGAGGTGGTCCGGGCATCTGGTCAGGATGCCACCCGAACGCCTCCCTAGGGAGGTGTTTAGGGCACGTCCAACCGGTAGGAGGCCACGGGGAAGACCCAGGACACGTTGGGAAGACTATGTCTCCCGGCTGGCCTGGGAACGCCTCGGGATCCCCCGGGAAGAGCTAGACGAAGTGGCTGGGGAGAGGGAAGTCTGGGTTTCCCTGCTTAGGCTGTTGCCCCCGCGACCCGACCTCGGATAAGCGGAAGATGATGGATGGATGGATGGATGGATGGATATATAAAGTAGATAATGTGCACAATTCTTGGAGACACACTCGTGTCAGATTGACGTGCACAAGCACAGTTCATCAGCATTAAAGCTACAGACACACCAAACAAAGCGTTTCCAGTATAGGGCTCATTAAAATCTCTACATTTCAGTATCAAGGCTACATTTAATTATAGCTCTCCTGACACTCATATTTTAATTTGTAAAACCATACTCAGGGATGGGAATAAAAAACTGGTTCTTGTTCAGAAGCAGTTATGAATTCCTTGCAAACTTTCTTCCGGGTGGAAGTGCGTAGTGACGTTAGATCGCAAAATGGCGGTGCTCGCTCGGGTGGAACAAACACCAACATTTTACAAGAAAAGATTGCAACAGCCTACTTGTAATATTCATAAGGCTGCTTGTTCGTCAAGAGGACATGCGAGCAACATGCTGAAACATTTGAACACAGCATGTAATAATCATAAATGAGAGTCGCGTTTTTGAACCGCTCCGATCTCATCCCAGGCAGCAGAAAGAAGAGGTATGAAGTCACCGCCTGTTATGTTTGCGCTATTATTTGTTACGTTGAATTGAATGCCTTTTCATTAAAACGTGAAACTAATCCGTGCTAAGCTTTTATTTGTTATCATTTTAATGGTCTTGGCTTACGGTTTTGGAAACCTTACATTTTCTGAAATTTTCAATTCAAGGTTTTCATAAACTGTAAGCCATGATCATCAAAATTAAAACAAATAAAAGCTTAACATATCTTACTTTGCATGTGATAAGTTAATATGAGGGGTTGTTAGGGACATTATTCAGAATGACCTCTTACATAACTACTGAAATGCTCTCACGTAAACAACAGAATTGTTTTTTCTCTCACACACACCACTGAAACACTCTTATACACACTACTGAAACACTCTTATACACACTACTGAAATGCTCTCACACAAACAACTGAAATGTCTTTCTCTCACACACTATTGAAACACTCATTCACATTACTAAAAACACTGCTGAAATGCTCTCACATAAACAACTGAAATTTTTTTCTCTCACACACACCACTGAAACACTCTCAAACACACTACTTTAATGCTCTCACATAAACAACTGAAATGTCTTTCTCTCACACACACTACTGAAACACTCTCATACACACTTCTGAAATGCTTTCACATAAACAACTGAAATGTCTTTCTCTCACACACTATCATACACATTACTGAAACACTCTTATAGACACTACTAAAATGTTCCCACCTAAACAACTGACATGGTTTTCTCTCACACACCACTGAAACACTCTCATACACACTACTTAAATGCTCTCACATAAAAAACTGAAATGTCTTTCTCTCACACACTATTGAAACACTCTCATACACACTACTGAAACACTCTCATACACACTACTAAAATGCTCTCACATAAACAACTGACATGGTTTTCTCTCACACACACTACTGAAACACTCATTCACACTACTGAAACACTTGTATAGACACTAATGAAATACTTTCACATAAACTGACGTTTTTTTTCTCTCACACACTACTGAAACACTCTCATTCAAACTACTGAAACACTCTCATACACACTACTAAAATGCTCTCACATAATCAACTGACATGGTCTTCTCACACACACACTACTAAAACACTCTCATTCACACTACTGAAACACTCGTATCGACACTATTGAAATGTTTTCACATAAACAACTGACGTTTTTTTTCTCTCACACACACTACTGAAACACTCTTATAGACACTAGTAAAATGCTCTCACATAAACAACTGAAATATTTTTCTCTCACACACACTACTGAAACACTCTCATACAAACTTCTGAAATGCTTTCACATAAACAACTGAAATGTCTTTCTCTCACACACACTACTGAAACACTCTCAAACACACTACTGAAACACTCATACACACTACTGAAATGCTTTCACATAAACAACTGAAATGTCTTACTCTAACACACTCTCATACCCATTATTGAAACACTCTTATAGACACTACTAAAATGCTCTCACATAAACAACTGATGTGTTTTTCTCTCACACACACACCACTGAAACACGCTCATACACACTACTTAAATGCTCTCACATAAACAACTGAAATGTCTTTCTCTCACACACTACTAAAACACTCTCATACACACTTCTGAAATGCTTTCACATAAACAACTGAAATATCTTTCTCTCACACACTCTCATACACATTACTGAAACACTCTTATAGACACTACTAAAATGCTCTCACCTAAACAACTGACATGGTTTCCTCTCACACACACCACTGAAACATTCTCATACACACTACTTAAATGCCCTCACATAAACAACTAAAATGTCTTTCTCTCACACACTAATGAAACACTCATACACATTACTGAAACACTCTTATACACACTACTAAAATGCTCTCACATAAACAACTGACATGGTTTTCTCTCACACACTACTGAAACACTCTCATTCACACTACTGAAACACTCGTATAGACACTAATGAAATGCTTTCACATAAACAACTGACATTTTTTTCTCTCACACACACTACTGAAACACTCTTATAGACACTACTAAAATGCTCTCACATAAAAGAATGAAATCTTTTTCTCTCACACAGACTACTGAAACACTCTCATACAAACTTCTGAAATGCTTTCACTTAAACAACTGAAATGTCTTTCTCTCACACACACTACTGAAACACTCTCAAACACACTACTGAAACACTCTCATACACACTACTGAAATGCTTTCACATAAACAACTGAAATGTCTTTCTCTCAGACGCATTACTGGAACACTCTTATAGAGACTACTAAAATGCTCTCACATAAACAACTGACATGTTTTTTCTCTCACACACACACCACTGAAACACTCTCATACACACTACCTAAATGCTTTTACATAAAAAACTGAAATGTCTTTCTCTCACACACACTACTGAGACACTCTCTTACACACTTCTAAAATGCTTTCACATAAACAACTGAAATGTCTTTCTCTCACACACTCTTATACACATTACAAATCAAAAAATCAAATCAAATCACTGATACACTCTTATAGACACGACTAAAATGCTCTCACATAAACATCTGACATGTTTTTTTCTCTCACACACTACTGAAATACTATCATACACATACTGAAAGGCTTTCACATAAACAACTGAAATGTCTTTCTCTCACACACTCTCATACACACTACTGAAACATTCTTATAAACACTACTGAAATGCTCCCATAAACAATTGAAAATGTTTTTCTCTCACACACTCACACACATTACTGAAACACTCTTATAAACACTACTAAAATACTCTCACATAAACAACTGAAATGTTTTTCTCTCACACACACTACTGAAACACTCGCATACACATACTGAAAGGCTTTCACATGAACAACTGAAATATCTTTCTCTAACACACTCGCATACACACTACTGAAACATTCCTATAGACACTACTGAAATGTGCACATAAACAACTGAAATGTTTTTATCTCACACACTACTGAAACACTGTCATACACACTACTGGAACATACACAAGAACATTATATGTTACCAAATGTTACGTTCTTGTGTATTTTGCACATGATTTAATTTGTGAATGTCTACAGAAGAATATTAATTTATTTGATTTTTTTCCTAAATATTATATTTTCTGTGCTAATTATGTTTCATGAGACCTCGCTGCAGGCGTTGTATGCTCATGTTACCTCTAAACTAAACAACATTGAGGCTAATCCACCTTTTTCCCCCTCTTTTTTTTCCAAATATGAATCAATAAGAGAACCGTTAAGTAGGATCAAACATCTTATCAATTCCCACCCCCAACTATACTACAATATAGGACGTTTAGTTAAGACATATCACTGGACATTGAAAGAATGCATGTTGACTATGGTAAAATAAATTCCAGATGATTTTCAAATTCCAAAAGGCTGAGAATGCAGGATCCAATCGCGCTAACTGCATATTCTGCACAGCCTCCTGGCTGTTGTAGACTACAATAGGTGTCAGGTTGTTAATGGCTGTCAAGACCTTTTAGAATCAGCGGTCTGACGCCCAAGTAGATTGTTTGCTGTCCTCTTGGGTTTTTCTACCTCGTGCTGTCCTCATTCAACCCTACTCTGCAGGATGCGCACGTTGGTTTCACAGTCACATCACATACCCAACTTTCTCTTGTAACCGTGACTTGTTTCCTGCCAGAGACTTAATTGCTTCGAGACGACTAAAGGACAAAATGTAGCCATGTTTTTTGGCTCATTTAGTGGATTGGCATATGTTCACTTGTTTTATTAGGTGGCATAAGATAAAGCAGCATAGACCTGCTCCATAATTAATCTCTTTAGTTGTTTAGAAAACAGCCCTTACCAGCTGAAACATGTTGGAAGAGCAGCACTGATTGCACTTGAAACGTTTGATTACATGTATAAACAGCGGAAATTTGTGTTTGTATCAAATCGGTGATGAAACATGGTTTTTACAACCACTTCCACATGTATTGAATTCGTAACCACTATCATCGCGTTACTGGTAGTACTAAGAGTATTTTTTTCCTAACTCTACAGATTTAGACACGCAAACCAGGTAGGTGGCGCCAAAGAATTACTTCCCTAGCGAGTCTGAGATTTTGCGTTCCCTCACTCACAAACACTGTGGAGAGGCGGAGCCGACGATCCGAAAGAGCGGCAGGGCACGCTGGAGCCCGGCCCAAGATGGCGGCAAGGAATCGGAGAATGCGAGCGAGCGGCGAGGCGGGGCGTGCCGGGAGCGACGCCACAAGCGAGAGTCTGAGATTTTGCGTTCCTTCACTCACACACACTGTGGAGAGGCGGAGCCGACGATCCGAAAGAGCGGCAGGACACGCTGGAGCCCGGCCCAAGATGGCGGCAAGGAATCGGAGAATGCGAGCGAGCGGCGAGGCGGGGCGTGCCGGGAGCGACGCCACAAGCGAGAGTCTGAGATTTTGCGTTCCTTCACTCACACACACTGTGGAGAGGCGGAGCCGACGATCCGAAAGAGCGGCAGGGCACGCTGGAAGCCGGCCCAAGATGGCGGCAAGGAGGCGGAGAATGCGAGCGAGGGGCGAGGCGGGGCGTGCCGGGAGCGGCGCCACAAGCGAGAGTCTGAGATTTTGCGTTCCTTCACTCACACACACTGTGGAGAGGCGGAGCAGACGATCCGAAAGAGCGGCAGGGCACGTTGGAGCCCGGCCCAAGATGGCGGAGAATGCGAGCGAGCGGCGAGGCGGGGCGTGCTGGGAGCGACGCCACAAGCGAGATCAGGCACGTGAATCGCGCACCTGGGCACAATTGATGAATCCTCTCGCACTGTTGAAAGAAGCGGCAGCTGTGAACGGGGGGAGAGGGAAGAGACTGGAAAGAGACAACGTGAAGCGGACGTGCAGCGAGAGAGGAGGAGAGCCCGAGACAGACGATGATCGAGCGAGCGTAGAAGTGGAGTTGAAAAGCGACCTGGACTGACGTTTGTAATTTGAAAAAATAAAGTCAACTCTGCTCCAAGATGTCCCTGTTTGGTGGTCCATGGAACCCGCACGACAGCGAGAGACTGTCACATTTGGGTCGGGTGCAGCTTCCGCGCCTTTCAACAGTGCGAGAGGATTCATCAGTTGTGTCCAGGTGCGCGATCTACGCACCTGATCTCCCTTGTTGCGTCGCTCCCAGCACGCCCCGCCTTGCCGCTCGCTCGCATTGTCCGCCTCCTCGCCGCCATCTTGGGCCAGGCTCCAGCGTGCCCTGCCGCTCTGTCGGACCGTCGGCTCCGCCTCTCCACACACACCAAAATACATGATGCCTTATTTACTAATTATTCTCAAAGCCAGGACACTTACCTACAGGGGAGGCGTTACTTCATTACTACACCCCCCCATGTGTGGATCAGCCTGCTGGAGACCCTCAGGGCTGCAGGGAATGTTAGGATTTTTAAAAACAAGCTCAACACCCACCCTTTTAACCTAGAATTGAATCAATATTCTTAATCATTTTATAACGTTTTTACTATCTTTCCAACTCTGTGTTTATCTAGTATCTATTAGCTTTTATTTACTACATAGCAATTTAATTAGTCTTATTTATTTTACATATTTATGCATTTTTTATTGTATCTTATTAATATATTTTATTTATTTATTTGGTCTTTTTAATATATTTTAGATTTATAGTTATTTCCAGCGTGGGAGTGGAGGGTGTCCAGTTGCGCTTATGCAATAAGGCAGGGGTCGCAACCAATAATGTTGAAAGAGCCATATTGGACCAAAAATACAAAAACAAATCCGTCTGGAGCCGCAGAAAATTAAAAGCCATCGAGTTATGAGGACTTAAAGGAAACTAAATGAGCTCAAATATAGCGACAAATGAGGCATAATGATGCAATATGTACATACAGCTAGCCTAAATAGCATGTTAGCATGGAGTAGCTTGCAGTCATGCAGTGACCAAATATGTCTGATTAGCACTCCACATAAGTCGATAACATCAACAAAACTCACCTTTGTGCATTCACGCACAACGTTAAAAGTTTGGTGGACAAAATGAGACAGAAAAAGAAGTGGCATAAAACACGTCTTAGACAGTCGGACAAAGTTATACATGTAAACAAACTACGGTGAGTTCAATGACCGCCAAAATTAGTAGGACAAAACGGCGCTTGCCAAATACTGGAATCAGTGAAGCATGTTTGATATAAACAATGTGCTTTATAGCAATTAGGGAGGTTTGTGTCATGTTTGTCCTCCTACAGAAACCTTGTTAAAACAAAAAATATGTTTTTTTCCCCTCATCCTTTGCCATTTTTCATATATTTTTTTTAAAAAGCTCCAGAGAGCCACTAGGGCGGCGCTACAGAGTTGCTTGCGGCTCCAGAGCCACGGGTTGCAATGAGGGAAGGAACTGTTTTTTCAATGTTTTTGCAATGTTTTTAAATGTAAAACACTCTGTGCTACATATGCATGTAAAGTGCGATACAAATAAAGTATCGCACTTATTAGTAGATTGCACAGTACAGTTCATATTCCGTACAATTGACCACTAAATGGTAACACCCCAATAAGTTTTCCAACTTGTTCAAGTTGAAACAAGTTAATGGGTCGCCATATGGGCAGTGCCCTGTAAAAGATTGGAAAGAGAAGAAAATGAGGATAGGGAAGGGGGAAAAAAACCTCAGCAAACATAAGCATGCCAATGTGCTTTAAAGATATTAAAAGAGGGATCGCCTTATATGTTTGTGTTATATTTGGATCAATAATTTACAGTGGAACCTCGATTTACGAACACCTGTCTCTTTGCAAAAATTTTTGGTTTATGAAATTTTAGATGTAGCCTTTTATGTGTACTATCGCTTCATTCTATCATCTCGAAGAGATTGAGGAAGCTAGCTTTGTACCACAGCAAGTTTTAATTGTGATGAGTAGGATTTTTCTGTAAAAAGATGCCACAGCGGCGTTATATCACAGTGGAGGAGAAGACTACCTCTCGTTTAGCTGCGTTTCTTCCTCCTCCCGCTCCCTCCTTTCTTCCCCTCGGTCTTCTCCTTTCCCTCTTCTTTCGTCAGCTGCTCCTTTGCCGATGACATTGAAAGTGGATTTTACTTTTTCAAATGTTTAAAACTGGAGCAAAACGGTTGTTAAAGGGGAAACTGCACTTTTTTTCAAAATGTTGTCTATCGTTCACAATCATTATGAAACACAAGACGAAGGATGGATTTTAAAAAAATGCATTATAAATATTGAAAAACATTATTAAAAGTCTGCTTACAGTGGAGCCAATGGGAGCTCCTCTATTCCAACCATTCAAAAAGCGCCCAAACACTCCAATTTACCTTTCGTGACTTGAATATTAACCAAGTATTAGTGATATTGGTATTACAAGCGCTAACGCAGACAAACGATTTTTAGCGGTGGCGTGATCACTTCCTGCGTGTCTATATTTACATGTCTGCTGCTTCCTTGCTTCCTTACTCCCTGTAAGTTTATTGTAGATCAGGGGTGTCAAAATTTTAAACGGAACAAAGCCGCGGGCCAAGGTTGAACAAATTAACCTTTTAATAGGGACCCAAACAAGTTTTGCATTAAATATTGAAATATATATAACTTTAGTGAAATCCAAAATCCAGTTTCAAATAATAATAGTAATAATAAAAAAATATCAATGGCATATCAAATACAATTTGAATAAAAATTGTATGCTTTTTTTCTATTTGCAATCTTCTGAGGTAAATATAATTTTTTTTCCAGAGGCTAATAATAAATTTGAAAATAAAATAACAATAATGAATGAACCGAACATTCAAGCTTTGAAGTAGCAAGAGAAAGCGCATGAATAAAACGTTAATTATTGGTCAGTTTGCTGGAAGTATCCTGGAAGAGTTAGTGCTGCAAGGAATTCTGGGTATTTGTTCTGTTGTGTTACGGTGCGGATGTTCACCCAAAATGTGTTTGTCATTCTTGTTTGGTGTGGGTTCACAGTGTGGCGCATATTTGTAACAGTGCTAAAGTTGTTTAAACGGCCACCCTCAGTGTGACCTGTATGGCTGTTGACCAAGTATGCCTTGCATTCACTTGTGCGTCTCTGTGTATGTAAAAGCCACAAACATTATGTGACACGCTGTTAGTATGGAGGAAAAGCAGACGTGACGACAGGTTGTAGAGAACACTAAAGGCAGTGCCTTAAATGCACGCCCCCAATAAATTTTTGTCCAGGTGGAAATCGGTAGAAATTCGGGAGAATGGTTGCCCCGTGAGATTTTCAGGAGGGGCACTGAATTTCGGGAGTCTACCGGGAAAATTAGGAGGTTGGCAAGTATGAGTATTAAAGGTGAATGCGGTGTTACAGCGGCACCGACGCTGTATAACACCGGCGGGCCAGCTCTAATGCTAAATTGATATTGCCTCAAGGGCCAAATTAAATTACACGGCGGGCCAAATCTGGCCCGCGGGCCAGAGTTTGACACCCATGTTGTAGATCGTAAATTATGTGTCTCACCTGGACAGAGGACATCTGAGTAAGTAATCCGACATGTTGTGACACTTTGAAAACTATGTAGGACCTGAAAATGGCCAGAATCGACACTAGGTACCAAGCCCCCACCACCAAGTTTCTTTCAGAGGATTATGAGACATTCTTCAAATAAATGGGACTATATGAGCATCCCAGCAGTCTGCATTCTAATGACAGCAGACCTTGTACTGTAAGTGATGTTTTATTATGTTTTTGGGCTCCCATAAAGTCTGCAGTGAACAGAAATCAGTGACGGAAAAAAAAAGCAAAAGTTGTTATGCGTTTTTTAAATGAATGATCAAAATATGTAAATATTACAAGTAAATATGAAATGTTGCCCTGCGATGAGGTGGCGACTTGTCCAGCGGTGTACCCCACCTACCGCCCGAATGCAGCTGAGATAGGCTCCAGCGACCCCACTGCAACCTCAAAAGCGACAAGCGGTAGAAAATGGATGGATATTAAATGTGGTCGTTACTACATGACATGTATACTTACATCATGTATATAAAACATGGATGGAGGTGTTTGGATGTTTCTTAGGGGCTTAGTATGAGCAATTGCGCAGCCACCATAGGCTCCATTGCAAGCGGACTTTTGAGTACATCTATTTAATATTTAGAAGGCAAGGAAATACATAAATAACATTCATCGTCATGTCTTTCATTGGTTGTTAACAATAGGCAAAATTCCAAAACATTCCCCTTTAAAGTTAAGGAGTTTTTTGTGATTTCTGGTGGTTTGTGAGAGCGCCAAAGGGACCTCTTTGTGTGCGCGCTTGTTGGCAGAGCAGCACATACAGGACAGTTTAGCTTGTCATTGCTGTTGTTTTGGCTTTGCTTTTAAATAGGTAGTTGATCCATCACCCCCGTGTTATGTTTGTTTGATATACGGTAGTGGAAAGCACGTTATACTGTGTTCAAAGTGTACGAATATTTGTTAAATATGGACTTTTGTCAAGACTTACATTGTTTCTTATGGAGAAATGTGCTCCGCTATTCGAAGTTTTCGATTTAAAGGCCTACTGAAACCCACCACTACCGACCACGCAGTCTGATAGTTTACATATCAATGATGAAATATTAACATTGCAACACATGCCAATACCGCCTTTTTTGTTTACTAAATTGCAATTTTAAATTTTGCGCGAATTTTTCTGCTGAAAACGTCGCGGTATGATGACGCGTGCGCGTGACATCACGGATTGTAGCGGACACTTTGGTCAAGCACCGATCCCAGCTATAAGTCGTCTGCTTTAATCGCATAATTACACAGTATTCTGGACATCTGTGTTGCTGAATCTTTTGCAATTTGTTCGATTAATAATGGAGACGTCAAAGAAGAAAGATGTAGGTGGGAAGCGGTGTATTGCGGCAGCCTTTAGCAACACAAACACAGCCGGTGTTTCCTTGTTTACATTCCCGAAAGATGACGGTGAAGCTTTACTATGGAACAGAGCGGTCAAGCGAACATGGTTCCCTACCACATGTCAACCGGCAGGTTTCGGTGAGAAAATGGTGGTAATAAGTCGGCTCTTACTGTAGACATGAGCGGGGAGCTTGCGTCCTCCTGCAGCTGCGGACTCTCTTGCCTCCTCCCACCGGAGACACTGGTGGCCACACCCCTACGACTTTCAGGTTGTACAGGTAAGACCATCTCACTAAAACACTAGTAACACGATAAGCAGATAAGTGATTTTCCAGAATTATCCTAGTATATTAGATTAGATTAGATAGTACTTTATTTATTCCGTCAGGAGAGTTCCTTCAGGAAACTTACAATTTTCAGCACCATCCCATTCAAGATCAAATAAACATTACAGGGAGACAAAACAGGATCGCTGACGGGTCTGCCGGCTTCCAGCGCCCCTTACAAAAAAGATGAGATACAGGTAAACAGGGGGGGGGGGGGAATTGAAGATTAAAATAAAATAAAAAAATAAAAATGTGTCTAATAACATCTGAATCGCTCCCACTGCCCTCGTCTTTCTTTATATTTTTTATTTTTATTTTTATTCTAGTCCTTTACTCTCACTTTCCTCATAAACAAATCTTTCATCCTCGCTCAAATTAATGGGGAAATTGTCGCTTTCTCGGTCTGATTCGCTCTAGCTGCTGGTGGCCATGATTGTAAACAATGTGAGGAGCCCCACAACCCGTGACGTCCGGCGCACATCGTCTGCTACTTCCGGTACAGACAAGGCTTTTTTATTAGCGACCAAAAGTTGCGAACTTTATCGTCGATGTTCTCTACTAAATCCTTTCAGCAAAAATATGGCAATATCGCCAAATGATCAAGTATGACACATAGAATGGACCTGCTATCCCCGTTTAAATAAGAAAATCTCATTTCAGTAGGCCTTTTAAGAGCCATGTTTAAGAACTAATTAAGTTCATAAATCGAGGTTCCACTGTATGTCCTAACTGGATAGAAGACAAACCTAAAAATACAAGCACGAACATTAATTTTGGCAGAGGAGTGAAAACATAGCAATGATACAGAAGTGCCATCTGCACTAACTGAAGCAGTGCACTGATGTAAAGAGAGGATATACGCACAATGTACATCAAAGCGCCTCTCATGTTGGCCCCGAGGGACCCCCATCTTGCAAGTTACATCTCAGTGTTTACGTTCAAAGACCTCATTATTCAAATCAGGAGTGGCGGAGCAGCATAAAGGTCAAAATTAAGGACGCTTTATCAAAGCAATCGACATGGAGCGGGGCCAGCGCTCGGTTGATATCACGATTGTTATCAACACATTACTCTTAACTTTGCTCCGATGTTGACTTCATATCATTGTTTGCATCTCATTTCTAGCGGGAAATTGTCTTTGCCTGCCATTTTCAAGTTGATGAGGGCGTGCAATAAGCCTTGCACGTCTTATCTCTTCTCATTTTTTAAACAAGATATTTTATCATGTTTTGAGTGCCGATATTAGGGGTGTAAAGATGACGATGCGATAAAAAGATGTCTGTATGAATCATACATACTTTTATTATCTTGTAGTGTGAATTGTTAAGAAAAGGTTTGATCAAGTGAAATGAGTCAAACAGAACAATAGTAGTTTTTTAATATTTGCTTATTGTGGCTATATTTCCTGTTTTTGCTAAATATATGCGGAATACAATGATTTGCAAATCATTTTCAACCCATATTCAGTTAAATATGCTACAAAGACAACATATTTGATGTTCAAACTGATAAACATTTTTTTGTTGTTGCAAATAATCATTAACTTTAGAATTTGATGCCAGCAACACGTGACAGAAAGTTAGGAAAGGTGGCAATAAATACTGATAAGTCGAGGAATGCTCATCAAACACTTATTTGGAACATCCCACAGGTGTGCAGGCTTATTGGGAACAGGTGGGTGCCATGATTGGGTATAAAAACAGCTTCCCAAAAAAGGCTCAGTCTTTCACAAGAAAGGATGGATCGAGGTACACCCCTTTGTCCACAACTGCGTGAGCAAATAGTCAAACAGTTTAAGAACAACGTTTCTCAAAGTGCAATTGCAAGAAATTTAGGGATTTCAACATCTACGGTCCATAATATTATAAAAGGTTCAGAGAATCTGGAGAAATCACTCTACGCAAGCAGCATGGCCTGAAACCAACAATGGATGACCGTGACCTTCGATCCCTCAGGCGGCACTGTATCAAAAACCGACATCAATCTCTAAAGGATATCACCACATGGGCTCAGGAACACTTCAGAAAACCACTGTCACTAAATACTGTTCGTCGCTACATCTGTAAGTGTAAGTCAAAGCTCTACGATGCAAAGCGAAAGCCATTTATCAACAACATCCAGAAACGCCGCCGGCTTCTCTGGGCCCGGGATCATCTAAAATGGACTGATGCAAAGTGGTAAAGTGTTCTGTGGTCTGACGAGTCGACATTTCAAATAGTTTTTGGAAATATTCGACATTGTGTCATCCGGTCCGAATGGAAGTGAACCATCCAGACTGTTATTGACGCAAAGTCCAAAAGCCAGCATCTGTGATGGTATGGGGGTGCATTAGTGCCCAAGGCATGGGTAACTTACACATCTGTCAAGGCACCAATAATGCTGAAAGGTACATACATACAGCTTTTGGAACAACATATGCTGACATCGAAGCGCCGTCTTTTTCATGGACGCCCCTGCTTATTTCAGCAAGACAATGCCAAGCCACATTCAGCATGTGTTACAACAGCCACTTTATGAAGCCACCTTCATAAAAAAAGAGTGCGGGTACTTTCCTGCCGCCTGCAGTCCAGACCTGTCTCCCATCGAAAATGTGTGGCGCATTATGAAGCGTAAAATACGACAGCGGAGATCCCGGACTGTTGAACGACTGAATTTCTACATAAAACAAGAATGGGAAACAATTCCACTTTCAAAGCTTCAACAATTAGATACCTAAGTTCCCAAATGTTTATTGAGTGTTGTTAAAAGAAAAGGTGATGTAACACAGTGGTGAACATGCCCTTTCCCAACTACTTTGGCACGTGTTGCAGCCATGAAATTCAAAGTTAATTATTATTTGCAAAAAATAAATGAAGTTTATGAGTTTGAACATCAAATATATTGTCTTTTGTAGTCCATTCAATTGAAAATGAGTTGAAAAGGATCTGCAAATCATTGTATTCCGTTTAGATTTACATCTAACACAATTTCCCAACTCATATGGAAACGGGGTTTGTAAAAAAGTAGTCTGAAATGGGCCAATCCTGTATGCATTTTGTATAAGGAAATTTACAGTAGGGTTGAATAAAGGAGTTTGAAACCCGCTGGACGAGTAAAATATGACTCTGTAAGACAATATAAGCTTTCTTGCAAATACCACTAGTTTGCATCATTCCTCCAGATGTCTGCCGCTGAAGTTGATATTTAAAAATATTCAGCACCTCTGTTTCGCTGGGAATCCAATTTAAAATCCCGGTTCCACCCAGCGATGGGAATAATTGTCACATGGCAACCCGGCGGCACACTCACAAAGATGGAAGCCATTGTTGCGGTGTAATACGCTTTACTGAGGCCAGACCAACTTGTCATCTGTTCCCTCTGTTATGGATTTTTCATTGTTAAACTGTAAAATGTCATCACAAATGTGGGGAAGGGGGGGTGGGGGGGGAGTCAAAAGATGTGATGCTGTGCAGACGCCGTCAGTTGACATTTTGGGAAGAGAAGAGCGGGAGGCGATAACAAAGGGAAGAAAGCCAGCCAACAAGACGGTGGTGCATAAATGCGGCACGCTGACTCAAAGCCGTATTAGGGACTCCCGATGGCCGCAGTGAGACAATCGATCAAGGCCTTAATTATCTAATTCAGTTCTTCCTGCAGCGCTAACAGCAAGTAGCCAGCAGGTGTGCGGCAGCATCCCTGGCAGGCCTCTAATGTAACAACCTGCTTGACCCAATGACACCATCTACTCAATGTGATAACTTCATACAGCTGGACATTCAGGACACTCATGCACCCCAGACCTTGATGCTGCCACTGTAGATAAGGCACACTTACATTGATGCTTGGTTTGACATCTATAGTGCCATTCAAAGCAGTACACTGACTACTCTAAAGCAGGGTTTCTTAAAAGGCCTACTGAAATGAGATTTTCTTATTCAAACGGGGATAGCAGGTCCATTCTATGTGTCATACTTGATCATTTCGCGATGTTGCCATATTTCTGCTGAAAGGATTTAGTAGAGAACATCGACGATAAAGTTCGCAACTTTTGGTCGCTAATAAAAAAGCCTTGCCTGTACCGGAAGTAGCAGACGATGTGCGCGTGACGTCACGGGTTGTGGAGCTCCTCACATCCTCACATTGTTTACAATCATGGCCACCAGCAGCTAGACCGATTCGGACCGAGAAAGCGACAATTTCCCCATTAATTTGAGCGATATATATATATATATATATATATATATATATATACATACATATATAAATTTTCTTGAAGGGACTCTCCTGAAGGAATCAATAAAGTACTATCTATCTATCTATCTATCTATCTATCCATCTATCTATCTACGTAGATAATGTTTAATTTCTATAAGTAGAGTCTATTGTGTGAATGTATCAACACTAAACCTATCTTATTTATGTTAAATAAAAAACGAGCTGTAAATTAGCTGCAGTACATCCAGAATGCTGCTGCTCAAGTCCTGACTAGAGCCATGATATACGACCTTATCAGTCCAGTGCTGAGATCACTGCTCTGGCTTCTTGTTGCTCAGAGAGTACACTTTAGAACAGCTCTCGTTGTGTACAAGTCTTGTCATGGTCTTGTGCCAATGTCCATCTCTGACATGGTAGAGCCATACAGAATCATTTCGAGCCCTGGGAACCTCAGGAAGTAGTGTCCTGCTGGTGTTATGTGTCAGGACCAAAAATGGTGAGTATTTTGCTCCTAAAATTTGGAATAGTTTTCCTGAAGATGTGAGACGGGCCTCAATGTTGGCAATGTTCAAATCTAGCCTGAAAATACTTATCTAATTGTGCATACGACAACAGATGTCACACCGCGGTGAGGGAAGTCTTGTCTTGGTTTTTCTGTCTTGTGATTTACATGTTTTATTTTGAAAAGCAATTCCTCTTGTTTCAGATCACGGACCCTTCCTCTTGTGTCACCAGTCTGACGTCATCCCTGACCCTAGATTGTTTCCACCTGTTTCCCATTACCCTCATGTTCCATGTAAGCTCATGCCTCCCCTTGTCCTATGCCAGATTGCCTTGAGCTTTCGTTTCAGTCTAGCGTCCATGTCAATGTCCATGTTCGTATCCATGCCTTGCCTCTTCCCACGTCTACGTCCTTGAAACAAAGACCCCCATGCTGTAATTTGGAATTTCACTTTTTCTCCTCCCTAGAGCGACCTTTGTTAATCTAGCCTTTGTCCAACCAATGTGGTGAGTTTTGTATTTTTCTAAATACCTTTTCTTCCTCAAAGATTGAGTGAATTTTTGACGTCATCCCTGACCCTTGATTGTTTCCACCTGTTTCCCATTACCCTCATGTTCCATTTAAGCTCATGCCTCCCCTTGTTCTGTGCCTGATTGTCTCGAGCGTTCGTGTCAGTCTAGCGTCCAAGTCCAAGTCCATGTCCATGTTCGTATCCATGCCTTGCCTCTTCCCACGTCTACGTCCTTGGAACAAAGACCCCCATGCTGTAATTTGGAATTTCACTATTTCTCTTCCTTAGAGCGACCTTTGTTAATCTAGCCTTTGTCCAACCAATGTGGTGAGTTTTATATTTTTTCCCCTCATGTTCCATGTAAGCTCATGCCTCCCCTTGTCCTGTGCCAGATTGTCTCGAGCTTTCGTGTCGAGCGTTCTTGTTCATGTCCATGCCTTGTCTCCCCCCCACGTCTACTTCCTTGAATCATGAATTTCGCTGTAATTTGGAGTTTAACTTTTTCTCCTCCTCAGAGCGACTTTTATTACCTAGCTTTTGTTCTTCCGAAGTTGTGATTTTTTCCTAATAATATTCCCGTCCTCAAAGTTTTTGAGTGAATTTTTGTTTACCTTTTTTGAACTAAGATAAGAGTAGATCATTCTTATATAGCAATTGTTTTCTTCCACCTGTTGGAGCGTTTTATGTTAAACTTCCATAGCAGATACGGCGTTAATAATAGCTTGTCTTTATTTTTGTATTTTCCTCCTTTTAAGGAGTGCTTTTCGGTTGTTCCCCTTTTTGGAACCTTTGCTGACTTTTTTTGTTTCTTGGCGATTTGGCATATTCTGGCTCTGGAGGTTTAAGAGTTTTCAAAATAAAAGCTTTATTAGGAATCATCTCTGCATCTGAGTCCATTCCTCAGTCCAAGCCTGACAACTGAAAGTATTTTATCGACAGCATTTGATTGATTTGAATAAATCATGATTATTTGTTCTGATTTCAATTTCAATTATTTTTCCTTCTTTGTGTGAAGTGAAGTGAATGATATTTATATAGCGCATTTTCTCTAGTGACTCAAAGCGCTTTACATAGTGAAACCCAATATCTAAGTTACATTTAAACCAGTGTGGGTGGCACTGGGAGCAGGTGGGTAAAGTGTCTTGCCCAAGGACACAACGGCAGTGACTAGGTTGGCGGAAGCGGGAATCGAACCTGCAACCCTCAAGTTGCTGGCACAGCCGGTCTACCAACCGAGCTATACCGCCGTGTACAAATTGTGCTAAAATTGCCTTACATTATTACTGTAATATTTGCCCTAATTGCCCATTTTAACAACAGTGGGAGAGTAGCCGTGCGGAACCCGAGGGTCCCTGGTTCAATCCCCACCTAGTACCAACCTCGTCACGTCCGTTGTGTCCTGAGCAAGACACTTCGCCCTTGCTCCTGATGGGTGCTGGTTAGCGCCTTGCATGGCAGCTCCCTCCATCAGTGTGTGAATGTGTCTGTGAATGGGTAAATGTGGAAGTAGTGTCAAAGCGCTTTGAGTACCTTGAAAGTAGAAAAGCGCTATACAAGTACAACCAATTTAAATAGGTTGGCTTGGCTGGCCTTCTCACTGGCTGATGTTTGAGGCCCATGAATTCTGCCTAGCAACAAGCAGCTGTACAAAATGTGTAGATAATTCTGTTGATATGGTGCCTCTGTGCTCATCAAAACTACACCAGTGGAAAAGAAAATATCATAATGTGGAAAGAGGTAGAGAAGGGATGGAAAGCATTTTTCTGAGCATCAACGTGATTGGTGCGGCAGCGGCTCTATTTGAACGAGCTCTCAGTGTCATACCGTGTTTTCAAATCCTCATACTCGTGCGAAGCCAGCCGAGCGCTCGCACGCACAAACACACATGAGCGAGGCATGTATCGCTCGCTGCCACCCACCCACACTGCACGCCCACACGGCTCCCTGCACATGTTCCCCGCTGCGGATGCGGCACAAGACGGATCGCTATCCGAGGCACACGACACAGTGTGCGCTTAAGAAAGTGCTGAATTTCCTCCCCGCGTGGGATAAGTTCAGCAGGGTGGGAGTGGAGATAACAGGAGGTGAGATCAACATGAGAGATGAGGTGCATGGAGGAGATGATGGATGGTGGGGGGAAGGAAGGGGCGCACAGATGGATGCGGAGTCGTGTGATCACTGGAGGGGGGGAATGCTTGCTCCCCGCTCGCCACCTCCATCCATCTCCCTTCTGAAAAGTCCCATTCGGGCCACCTTGCACCCTCAGTCCTTCCCCACTTCACCATCCGTCTTACACCCACTCACCTGCGTTCTCCACACCACCGTGCTACCAGGAACAGGCTGCGCTAATGTAATTATCAAGATTAGGCTGCCGTCTCGAACAGAAACACGTGCAACATGGCAGCCTTTTTTTAAGGCCTAAAAATTCTGCCCCATTTTACCCCTCACGACATCGTCCGTTTATACACGCTATTCTTCACGGAATCAATTTTCCCCATAAGAAATGAAATACAGGAGTACTAGTACCTCAATTTACCAGCTTAGTTGTTTCTGTGATGGAGATCTCCACTCAAATCAAAGTGTCCCATTAAAGGCCTACTGAAAGCCACTACTACCGACCACGCAGTCGGATAGTTTATATATCAATGATGAAATATTAACATTGCAACACATGCCAATACGGCCGGTTTAGTTTACTAAATTGCAATTTTAAATTTTCCCGCCAGGTATCCTGTTGAAAACGTCGAAGAATGTTCCACCTGTTTCCCATTACCCTCATGTTCCATGTAAGCTCATGCCTCCCCTTGTCCTGTGCCGGATTGTCTCGAGCTTTCGTGTCTAGCATTCTTGTTCATGTCCATGCCTTGTCTCCCCCTACGTCTACTTCCTTGAATCCTGAATTCCGCCGTAATTTTGTGTGTAACTTTTTCTCCTCCTCAGAGCGACTTTGATTACCTAGCCTTTGTTCTTCCGAAGTTATGATTTTTTCCTAATAATATTCCCGTCCTCAAAGTTTTTGAGTGAATTTTTGTTTACCTTTTTTGAACTAAAATTGTTTTCTTCCTCCTGTTGGAGCGTTTTATGTTAAACTTCCATAGCAGATACGGCGTTAATAATAGCTTGTCTTTCAGCCCAGCACCACTCACGGCTAAAAGTCGTCTCTTTTCATCGCATAATTAAACAGTATTTTGGACATCTGTGTTGCTGAATCTTTTGCAATTTGTTCAATTAATAATGGAGACGTCAAATAACAATGCTGTTGGTGGAAAGTGGCGGATTGCAGCTTCCTTTAGCAACCAAAACACAGCCGGTGCTTCTTTGTTTGTTGTGATGCTTTAACACAGAGCGGTCAAGCGAACATGTTTCTCTACCACATGTCAACCAATTGTGATATTAAGTCGGCTCTTACCGGAAACTTCAGCGGATTATGCGACCTCCTCCTGCAGCTGTTAAAAAGGCAGCTGTGATCTTGGCTCCTAGCTCCATTGGCTTCTCTCAGAGACACTGGCGTTTACCGCAGCCCTCCGACTTTCAGGTATGACTCTATAATCTCACTAAAACACTATTAACACAATAAGCAGATAAGGGATTTTCCAGAATTATCCTAGTAAATGTGTCTAATTACATCTGAAACACTCCCACTGCCGCCGCCTGGAGCCGTCGCTTTTCTTTTTTTTTTAGTGCTTCACTCTAGCTTTCCTCATCCACAAATCTTTCATCCTCGCTCAAATTAATGGGGAAATCGTCGCTTTCTCGGTCCGAATAGCTCTTGCTGTTGGAGGATATGATTATAAACAATGTGAAGATGTGAGGAGCTCCACAACCCGTGACGTCACGTGCACATCGTCTGCTACTTCCGGTACAGGCAAGGCTTTTTTATTAGCGACCAAAAGTTGCGAACTTTATCGTGGATGTTCTCTACTCAGTCCTTTCAGAAAAAATATGGCAATATCGCGAAATGATCAAGTATGACACATAGAATGGACCTGCTATCCCCGTTTAAATAAGAAAATCTCATTTCAGTAGGCCTTTAAAATTAATTGGTGCTCGGGACACGCCCATGGGTGCTCATCTCCTGCTGCAGCCGGCGGCTGCAATCAATCAGCAATCAGCACACCTGTCATGATGATCAGACCTGCCCTTCATAAGCCTGCACAACCTGCTATCCCGTCCCAGATCTTAGTGACCTTTCCTGTACAGTAAGCTGAACCTAGCAAGCTCTATGCAATTTTTCCCTCTCTGTGTTTTCTCACCCGTCGTGTTCAGTTGTCTCGTGTCCTCCTTGTCGCCCCCTTCCAGCAGCGTACCTCCGTTCCCACGTTGCGAGCCGTGCCTCGTCTTCCCTGGCTGCCTCTTGGATCTTGACCTCCTGCCTGGACACGGACTCCGACGCCTCGTTATCGCCCTGACTACCTGCCTGTCTCACGGACCTCCAGACAAATACGTTGAAACAGCACGCATTTTGATGACGTTCAATCAATGTTGGGTTCTGACGTTGATTTTACCATTGAATTTTGGTCATTTCTCAACCAATATTCTATAACACTAAAACAACGTTGAAACAACATGCTTTTTCACAACGTTTAATAAATGTTGGGTTCTGATGTTGACTTGACCATTGAATTTTGGTCATTTCCTGACCACTATTCTACAACACAAATACAACGTTGAAACAAGATTACTTTTTGACGACGTTCTATCAATGTTGGGTTCTGATGTTAATTTGACCAATGAATTTTGGTCATTTCTCAACCAATATTCTATAACACTAAAACAACGTTGAAACAACATGCTTTTTCACAACGTTTAATAAATGTTGGGTTCTGATGTTGACTCGACCATTGAATTTTGGTCATTTCCTGACCACTATTCTACAACACAAATACAACGTTGAAACAAGATTACTTTTTGACGACGTTCTATCAATGTTGGGTTCTGATGTTAATTTGACCAATGAATTTTGGTCATTTCTCAACCAATATTCTATAACACTAAAACAACGTTGAAACAACATGCTTTTTCACAACGTTTAATAAATGTTGGGTTCTGATGTTGACTCGACCATTGAATTTTGGTCATTTCCTGACCACTATTTTACAACACAAATACAACGTTGAGACAACATTGCTTTTTGACGACGTTCTATCAGTGTTGGGTTCTGACGTTGATTTGACCATTGAATTTTGGTAATTTCCGAACCAATATTTCGCAACAGAAATACTCCATCGTAACGTTAAAATAACATGCTTTTTGATGACGTTTAATCAATGTTGGGTTCTGACATTGATTTGACCATTGAGTTTTGGTCATTTCCCAACCAATATTCTACAACACAAATACAACGTTGAAACAACATGCTTTTTGACGACGTTCTATCAATGTTGGGTTCTGATGTTAATTTGACCAATGAATTTTGGTCATTTCTCAACCAATATTCTATAACCCTAAAACAACGTTGAAACAACATGCTTTTTCACAACGTTTAATAAATGTTGGATTCTGATGTTGACTCGACCATTGAATTTTGGTCATTTCCTGACCACTATTCTACAACACAAATACAACGTTGAAACAACATTGCTTTTTCACAACGTTTAATAAATGTTGGATTCTGATGTTGATTTGACCATTGAGTTTTGGTCATTTCCCAACTAATATTCTACAACACAAATACAACGTTAAAACAACATTGCTTTTTGTTGACATTCTATCAATGTTGGGTTCTGATGTTAATTTGACCAATGAATTTTGGTCATTTCTCAACCAATATTCTATAACACTAAAACAACGTTGAAACAACATGCTTTTTCACAACGTTTAATAAATGTTGGGTTCTGATGTTGACTCGACCATTGAATTTTGGTCATTTCCTGACCACTATTCTACAACACAAATACAATGTTAAAACAACATTGCTTTTTGATGACGTTCTATCAATGTTGGGTTCTGATGTTAATTTGACCAATGAATTTTGGTAATTTCTCAACCAATATTCTATAACACTAAAAAAACGTTGAAACAACATGCTTTTTCACAACGTTTAATAAATGTTGGGTTCTGATGTTGACTTGACTATTGAATTTTGGTCATTTCCTGACCAATATTCTACAACACAAATACAACGTTGAAACAACATTGCTTTTTGACGACGTTCTATCAGTGTTGGGTTCTGACGTTGATTTGACCATTGAGTTTTGGTCATTTCCCAACCAATATTCTATAACACTAAAACAATGCTGAAACAACATGCTTTTTCACAACGTTTAATAAGTGTTGGGTTCTGATGTTGACTTGACCATTGAATTTTGGTCATTTCCTGACCACTATTCTACAACACAAATACAACGTTGAAACAACATTGCTTTTTGACGACGTTCTATCAGTGTTGGGTTCTGACGTTGATTTGACCATTGAATTTTGGTCATTTCCCAACTAATATTCCGCAACAGAAATACTCCATCGTAACGTTGAAATAACACGCTTTTAATGACGTTTAATCAATGTTGGGTTCTGACATTGATTTGACCATTGAGTTTTGGTCATTTCCTGACCAATATTCTACAACACAAATACAACGTTGAAACAACATGCTTTTTGACGATGTTCTATCAATGTTGGGTTCTGATGTTAATTTGACCAATGAATTTTGGTAATTTCTCAACCAATATTCTATAACACTAAAACAACGTTGAAACAACATGATTTTTCACAGCGTTTAATAAATGTTGGGTTCTGATGTTGACTTGACCATTGAATTTTGGTCATTTGCTGACCACTATTCTACAACACAAATACAACGTTGAAACAACATTGCTTTTTGACAACGTTCTATCAATGTTGGGTTCTGATGATAATTTGACCAATGTATTTTGGTCATTTCTCAACCAATATTCTATAACACTAAAACAACGTTGAAACAACATGCTTTTTCACAACGTTTAATAAATGTTGGGTTCTGTTGTTGACTTGACTATTGAATTTTGGTCATTTCCTGACCACTATTCTACAACACAAATACAACGTTGAAACAACATTGCTTCTTCACAACGTTTAATAAATGTTGGATTCTGATGTTGATTTGACCATTGAGTTTTGGTCATTTCCCAACCAATATTCTACAACACAAAAACAACGTTGAAACAACATTACTTTTTGACAAAGTTCTATCAATGTTGGGTTCTGATGTTAATTTGACCAATGAATTTTGGTCATTTCCCAACCAATATTCTATAACCCTAAAACAACATTGAAACAACATGCTTTTTCACAACGTTTAATAAATGTTGGGTTCTGATGTTGACTCGACCATTGAATTTTGGTCATTTCCTGACCACTATTCTACAACACAAATACAACGTTGAAACAACATTGATTTTTCACAACGTTTAATAAATGATGGGTTCTGACGTTGATTTGACCATTGAGTTTTGGTCATTTCCCAACTAATATTCTACAACAAAAATACAACGTTAAAACAACATTGCTTTTTGTCGACGTTCTATCAATGTTGGGTTCTGATGATAATTTGACCAATGAATTTTGGTCATTTCTCAACCAATATTCTATAACATTAAAACAACGTTGAAACAACATGCTTTTTCACAACGTTTAATAAATGTTGAGTTCTGACATTAATTTGACCATTGAGTTTTGGTCATTTCCTGACCACTATTCTACAACACAAATACAACGTTAAAACGACATTGCTTTTTGACGACGTTCTATCAGTGTTGGGTTCTGACGTTGATTTGACCATTGAGTTTTGGTCATTTCCCAATCAACAACGTGAATCCAATGTCGAACATCAACGTTGTTCTAAAGCAGCGTTTCTCAAAGTGTGGGGCGGGCCCCACCTGTGGGGAATAGAGACATGACAGGTGGGGCGCGAGGAACGGGAGGGAATTTCACTTAAAAAAAAAATTGTGTTATTATATTCTTGCGGCGGCCATGACCAAGAAGAACGCAGAGTTGGAATATAATTACAACACTTTATGTACATATTTATATCATATTTACATATTTATATAATATGTAACTACAAGCTCCATTCACAGACAGAGTCCCACTGCTTTTATGAGCGGTCAAGCGAGTCAAAAGCCAAAAATCTTTTTTATTTTTTATTTGTGGCGGCCGTAATTCTTTCGTGGCGAGCCGCCACAAATAAATGAATGTGCGGGAAACCCTGACTTGAATGTTAATTGATGTTCAATAAATTTGAAAATGTTAAGCTTGGCATTAGCGTTCTGTTGTGGCGATGGGGGCAGGTGAGGCTTGAAAACTCCCCCTTGTCCAAAGTGGGGGATGACAAAAAAAGTTTGAGAACCACTGTTCTAAAGTCAGTTTTAAAGGACACATACCGTATGTCTAATCAATGTTGTATCAATATCTTGTGCCTGCCGGGTACTTACTGGCTGCACTCGCCTTCTTTTGTTTTTTCTCGGCTTCTTTGTGAGTGAGTTTTCTGTTTATACTGAATAATATTATTTTCCCGTTGTCATTGAATGACTTGCACAGTCTCTGCATTTAACACAGTCGTTTTGGAAATACGAGGTGAAAAATGGCAAATGTGTGCCACCTTAGTTGCGTTTATGCCAGAAAGAGACTTGCTCGTCGTGCTGTATTTTATGTTGTCCCTGAGCGTCAATGAAGAAGCCGTACTGTAGACAGCAGCTTAATTATCACAGTCATGAATCCCTGCGCCGTTTCAAGAAAAAAAACCTCGGCCCCACGACAGCTCGTCCGCGGGGTGTCAGGCATCATTGCGGCGTGACAGCGTGTTCGATGGATTTCATTTAGCTGCGCCGTTCATCAGCGTTGCTCTTCAGCCTGCTCTACATTCACTGCGTATAAACACACAGCCGCGACGTCCCACATGTCTGCAATTTTGTCATTACACGTGACACCCATCGATAAGCTCGAATTAAAGCTGCTGTGCAATCAGACTTCTTCAAAACGGGAGGAAATCAAGATAAAGTGGCGAAGATGCTGAGATTAGGAAAAGTGAGTCAGTTTGGAACAGGAACATTCCAGAGCCAATCACTAGTACGTACTAAGACAAGAAGACATGATCAAGAGGAGGCTTTGGTTATGCTTACATAACCTCCTACACTCCCTGTGTGATCTTTAGGACTAGATTGTGATGGTGTAGATGCAGCATCGCTCCACCACTTTGTGAGAATGCAGAGAGCAGCCCGGCTTCCATTAAGGTGTGTTCCCGGGAATAAATAGAACAGTCTTCTTGCGGGGTCACCGGTTACTGCGCCGCTACAGCACTTTCTATTTGTGCGATAACAACCCTCATGCGCTGCTCTTTTCTCTGGAAAGAGGAAGCTTAAGTGTAAAAATCACAGTCATATTTATCCGGCAACGTATGAATATTTCAGTGGTTCAAATGCGCTAACAGTATATTAGTGCAAATTGGCTGATCTACAGAAAAATAATGTATTTTATTTAAAACCACTGAAGAGGCTATTTTGATCACCCACATTTACAGTGGGGCAAAAATGTATTTAGTCAGCCACCGATTGTGCAAGTTCTCCCACTTAAAATGATGACAGAGGTCTGTAATTTTCATCATAGGTACACTTCAACTGTGAGAGACAGAATATGAAAAAAAATTCCAGGAATTCACATTGTAGGAATTTTAAAGAATTTATTTGTAAATTATGGTGGAAAATAAGTATTTGGTCAACCATTCAAAGCTCTCACTGATGGAAGAAGGTTTTGGCTCAAAATCTCACGATACATGGCCCCATTCATTCTTTCCTCAACACGGATCAATCGTCCTGTCCCCTTAGCAGAAAAACAGCCCCAAAGCATGATGTTTCCACCCCCATGCTTCACAGTAGGTGTGGTGTTCTTGGGATGCAACTCAGTATTCTTCTTCTTCCAAACACGGCAAGATGAGTTCATACCTTTATATATATACTGTATATATATATATATATATATATATATATATATATATATATATATATATATATATATATATATATATATATATATATATATATATATATATATATATATACAAGTCCTCCCTGCTTAGGCTGCTGCCCCCGCTTAGGCTGCTGCCCCCTGCTTAGGCTGCTGCCTCCGCAACCCGACCTCGGATAAGCGGAAGAAGATGGATGTTTATAAATATATATATAGTCGAGATTTCTGTGGTTTATCCGTTATACAGTGCTCAATATCCGTTATATAGTTGATTGGCAACACTAAATTGGCCCTAGTGTGTGAATGTGAGTGTTGTCTGTCTATCTGTGTCGGCCCTGCAAGGAGGCGGCGACTTGTCCAGGGTGTACCCCGCCTTCTGCCCTATTGTAGCTGAGATAGGCACCAGCGTCCCTCGCAACACCAAAGGGGAATAAGCGGTAAAAAATGGATGGATATATATATATATATATATATATATATATATATATATATATATACACATAAATGGTGTACAATTTAAAAGTTTGAAAATTGCTATTTTTAAATAATTATATACCGGTATATATATATCTATATAAAAAAACATATATACATATATATATATATATATATATACACACATACATATATGTATACATATATATAATATATATATATTTGTAAATATATACACTGTCTATAACATTTTGCTCCTCTTTATATGGAGCAAAATTTAAAAGTTAGAAAATTGCTCCTTTTTAAATGATCATATATAATCTAAAAAATAAATATATATAAAAGTTAGCTTTTTAAAAGCACTATATAAATATAATTAATTTCACTTCATATGTGTTGACTTTTTGTGTTAGTTTTTTTCGAGTGGGAGAGTTGTTTGGATTGGGTCATTTATAAAAATGCTTTGCTGTGGAAATTTCAAAGTGCAATTAATGGCCATTAAGCTAAATTTCTGACATTGTCCACAAGATGTCGGCAAATTAGTCGCAACTATACTGTCAGATATACTAAAGAAACTATTGGAAGACTTCTTTTTACTTTGACTGGAGTCATACTCTAAAGCAGACCTGGATATAAATTAAGGCCCGGGGGCCACATGCGGCCCGTTAAGATTTTTAATCTGGCCCGCCGGACATTCCCAAATATTTAGTTTTTAGATCTTTAAGATGGAAAGTGTAGCTGCCATTATAATGTGCAGTGATATTTTCTAATGACCCTAAGTCTTCAACTTTACAAAGTATTTCATTGGTTGGAATCTGCGCTTTTGGATGATATACCAGTTACTATGGTCATCTAATTAGTTACTATGGCAATGTAATTAGTTACTATGGTCATCTAATTAGTTACTATGGCAATGTAATTAGTTACTATGGTCATCTAATTAGTTACTATGGTCATCTAATTAGTTACTATGGTCATCTAATTAGTTACTATGGCAATGTAATTAGTTATTATGGTCATCTAATTAGTTACTATGGCAATGTAATTAGTTACTATGGTCATCTAATTAGTTACTATGGTAACATACGTCACCGCAGCGCAGAAGAGCTACCAAGCAGTGTGGGTGGGGAGCGTTTTCACAGACGGGGTAGGAAATTTTCTGTGAGGACTGTGTGGCATAACGATGCCGGATTTGTTCCTCCAGGGAAGCGTCGGGCAAGAACACAGCGAAAGGTAAGATGAAAAGTATTTATTAAAGTAATAAAACAGGCTAGAAACAAAACACTGGTGCTAAACAGGAAAAGGCAAACACAAAGCACTAGCATGGATGCTAGGAAAACAAACAGAAACACAAACACTAGGCACAAAGGCACGAAAAGGGAAAACAGAACACTTAGCATGAGAGCTAGGAATAAACAAAGGCGTAGCGTGTAAGCTAGCGAGGATATACATATAAATCAGTCGTCACTGTTGCACGAAGGCAAATTAGGATCTAAGAATGAAGAACGAAAAGGGGCAGACTTAAATAAGGCAGTGATCAGTGGGAACAGGTTTGCGGGAACCGAGAGTAGCAGGTGGAAACAATATGCTGCCATGGTGACGAAGCAAACAGGAAACAAGGGAAGTCCAAACAACAGGATGTGAAAAAAAGTACAAAGCGACGATATGTGAAGATCCGACCATCGGATCACAACATTTTCACAACAAAGTTCTAAAGTTTAGTGATATATCAGATTGTAGGTGGGTTTATTTTGTACCCTTCGCGTTCATATTTCACTGTGTTGCATTTTTGTTACGTTTCACTTGATTGTAAAATATGTTGATCGAAAGGGGGGGTGACATTCATATTTTGTAGGGATGCACCGATTAATCGGTAACCGAATATCCATCCATCCATTTTCTACCGCTTATTCCCTTTTGGAGTCGCGGGGGGCGCTGGCGCCTATCTCAGCTACAATCGGGTGGAAGGCAGGGCACACCCTGGACAAGTCGCCACCTCATCGCAGGGCCAACACAGATAGGCAGACAACATTCACACTCACATTCACACACTAGGGACCATTTAACCGAATATATTCGGCCAAATACGGCAAAAAAAGCCACATTCGGCCTTCGGTGGAATGAGTTAAAAACAAGGCCGAATAGTGGCGTGTGACGCAATTTTTTGACGCGGTGACGCAATCAACCAACGTGCAGTGACGCGGTGACGTTAGGATATGTTGTGTACCTGTATAAGTGTATGAGGTTACAAGCACACACTTATTGAGATTTAGTGGGGCCTCTGTTTATATTATTAGCCTGTTGTGTAGGCTACCTGTATAAGTGTATGAGGTTACAAGCACACACTTAATTGAGATTTACTTGAGCCTTCTGTTTACATTATTAGCCTGTTGTGTAGGCTACCTGTATAAGTGTATGAGGTTACAAGCACACACTTAATTGAGATTTACTTGAGCCTTCTGTTTACATTATTAGCGTATCTACTGGTGCTAAGCAGACTTTTGCCAAAAGGACAATCATTCATTTGTTGTGGGTTTATCCACTTTAATGCACTTTTTTTTTTTTTGGAATGCATGTTCTGTTTGAAGGCCTAATATAAATATTCTCTAATATATATTCTCAAACTCAAACTCAAAAAAAAATGTTGTATGCTTGCATGTTCGAAATAAACTCAAACTCAAATGAAAAACCTTGTGCTTTTTTTGAAAAGCAAAGGCTACTGGAATATTAAAGAAATGTCAATATTCAATAAAAAATTACTTTATTTGAAAAACATGTCTAAATATTTATTCTGGGATATTTATGCAATATTTAAAAAATTGTGAAAAACTGCATTCATTATTCGGTATTCGGCCTTCGGCCAAGCTTTTAAATTTTATTCGGCTTCGGCTTCGGCCACAAATTTTCATTTCGGTGCATCCCTAATATTTTGTCAATATTCAGTGTTTTATCGTTCATAGAAATGTTTTTAATTCCATTATGTTGTTTAAGGCGGTCTGTCATAACGTTTTTAGCATTCAATCAGACATTATTGTGAGGTTTTGTATTAGTGTTCCTAAAAATATATATACCGACCCCCAGACACATTGTTTTCTCTAATTGTGGCCCTTGAGGCGAAATAATTGCCCAGGCCTGCTCTAAAGTAAAGGTACTCTTACAGTACTTCAGTACAATTTTGGCTAGACGGTGTCTTTAAACATTTACAAGGATCTGCTACTATGCAATAAACTAGGCAGCATATTATTATTTAGACTTCCTCTTTCCAATAAGTCTGTATCTTCCTCCCTTGCCAAGCAAGCCCCTTCCAGTGTGCGACACAACACAGGAATAAAATTAAGGAATTCTTCTCTGTTATTGTATTTTTTTTAAAATATTTGTGTTCAAACGTATCTGGCAGGTTGATCAAGGCCCTCCCGTATTTAGGGCACCATGTTATGCAATGTGCAGCAAGGAGGAGGAGCTAGAAAGCCTCCAAACAACAAAGTGCAAAAGAGTAAGTGGGACTGATGAGGTGCTGGAAAAAGAAAGCATGTCCAGGTTAAAATGATGAAGCTGTTTCGCTCAACGATGCAATTAGCGCTCAATTATTGCCATTTATCTCCTGCAGAGCGAGGACGTGGTTGGGCTGGAGGTGAGCGCATCACTGCAGGCCTCCGCATAATGACAGACAGAGGTCTAACCTGGCAACATAACATTCTTTTTTCCAGCACATCTTCTGACCTTCCTGTGGGATAAGATGCCGTTCTTTATTGTACAGATAAAACTTGCAAAAAGGTCAAAGTGATAGCGAATGTCTATGAAAACCCATTTTTCTATCTTCACTTTATCGTTGGGACATTTTAACATGTCCTGCATGAACGTCGGGAATATGGATGGAAATGGAAGTTGACTTTCACTATAAAATTATATTTTCCACTCAGGGCTGCATTTTTTTTTTTAAATCCAAGAATACAAGAGCATTTTTTTAAATTATAATTGTATAAACAGCCTAAAACCAATACAACCTGTTATATAAATTTAAATAAAAACACATTTCTCCTTACATTGTACTTTTTTTTAACCTTTTTTCCCCATTTGTGCTGCTTTTTTCTTTTTTCTTAATTAATTATGTTTTTAGAATATGCCCAGGGTCAATAAAAAATGAGCAGCATAAAGCAAATTGCCCCCAGAGCACATTTTGGACACCATTGACATACAGTAATAGCTGTGAAAAAATAGTCATGTTTTGTGTTCTTCTTCTGTTACTCTCAGGCTTGCCCCTGACAGTTTGGTTGTGTTTTAGTTTTTCCTCTGTGTGTGTGTAGTATTTCCTGTATTTAGTTCCTGTCAGCACTCTTATTTTGTTTATGTTTGCTGTTTGTCTCTCTGAGTGCTATGTCCCCTCAGCTGTGGCTGATTGGCACCTGGCCACACCTGGTGTCAATCAGCCAGACACTATTTGAGCCTGTTTTGTCCTCCAGTCAGATGCTGGATTATTGTCGTGTCGTGTCAATGTCATTTGTACTTGTCGTTCCTACTGGTCATGTCATTGCGGCGTAACGGTAAGCTATATTCCGTAGCTATTTGTAGCTTACTGTTTTTTTGTTCCTTGCTTCCAGTTTGTTTGTTCAAAGCCACGTTTGTTATCCACCTCGTGCGCGCCTTTTGTTAGTACCCTTTTGTTTGTTCTTGTTCTAGTATTTTAATTAAATCATGTTTTCCTATTCAATGCCTGCCTCCTCCTCTGCATCTTGGGGTTCGTCAACAACAAACTTTGATAGTTACAGTACAATAGTTTGTGATGCATTTTGACATACTTTTACAATATACTTTTTAATAATACTCATTCAAAAATTAAGTCTTTTTTCAATGCTAGCTTTAATGTATTTTATTGAAATTATTAAAAGTACAAATGTTTTATTTTATTTAAACTAATTAAAAAATATATTTTAATGATATTCTGTCATTAAATAAATTAATTTATTTTCCAAGTAATAATTTTAAAATATATAATTTTTTTAAATACAAATAAAAAACAACAACATATGAGGTTATTAGACAGCAATAATCGATGCACAATCACAGTATATTTGTTATGAATTATTTTCAGTGTATTAGAGGAAATTATGCTAAAAAAGATAAGTAATCATGGAGGAAAATGTGAAAACAGTGACATTCTAGTATATATTCCCATTAAATATATATTACTGCAAAGGTTATTGTTGTTCGAGGAGTGTGTCAATGCTGACAAGTTATTACAGTTGTACTTTTGTTTTGTTTTTTTCCAACCGCTTGTCCCTTTTGGAAACGCGGGGGGTGCTGGAGCCTATCACAGCTGCATTTGAGCGGAAGGCGGGGGACACCCTGGACAAGTTGCCATTATTTCAAATTGTAGAACGTGGTTAATCTGATTGAAAAAATATTCTTTGACAGCCCGAATGGAAATCAGTTCATCCATCCATCCATTTTCTACCGTTTGTCCCTTTTGGGGTCGCTGGAGCCTATCTCAGCTGCATTCGGGCGGAGGGCGGGGTACACCCTGGACAAGTTGCCACCTCATCGCAGTGTGAATAATCATGATTAATCCAAATTCTAAAACGTGATTAATCGGATTAAAAAATATATTCTTTAACAGCCCGAATGAAAATCAGTGTCATGACGGGGGGGGTCGCAACTTGCAGCGAGGTTTGTTCTCCCAGGACGCAAACAGACTTTTCCGGACAACGGTAGAAGGTACGAACATAATTTCATTTTAACATTTAAAAGTACTACAAAAACAAAGGGCGTGCACAAGGCAGGGAACAAACTTAACGCAGGAAGAAAACTAACACATAAACAGACTAAGGACATGGAACAAAACTACACTTACTGTGACGTGAAAAGCATGAAACTATGCCAAGAAGTGTGCAATCAGAAGTGTCAGGAGTGTGATGTCACCACGCTGACTGCCTGGCAACTACAGGCTTAAATAGTGGTGCAGTGATTGACAGGTGCGTGAGTCATGAACACATAACAGGTGAAACTAATGAGTTGTCATGGTGACAAAACAAACAAGAGTGCACAATGAGTCCAAAACCAAACGGAACGTGTCCACAATACATGACAATCAGTTCATCCATTCATCCATTTTATACCGCTTGTCCCTTTTGGGGCGGCTGGGGGGTGCTGGAGCCTATCTCAGCTGTATTTGTGCAGAAGGCGGCATACACCCTGGACAAGTCGCCACCTCATCGCAGGGCCAACACAGATAGACAGATATTCACACTCACATTCACACACTAGGGCCCATTTACCGTATTTCCTTGGATAGCCGCCTGGGCGCTAATTAATTTAAAACCTCTTCTCACTCCTGCGCTTATTCAAGGCATGCGGTAAAAGTAAGCAGGCGCTAATAATTTTAAAACCTCTTCTCACCTCTGCGCTTACTAATAGCATGCAGTAAAAAATTGAGTGTGATAAAAAAAGAATTAATAAAATATATTCTGCGGACGCGGCCCGGTGGTTAGGGACCACTGCTCTACAACATGTCATCGCGCCCACCTTTACACCATGCTATCTGCGTGCCGGCCGGAGGCATACATTTCGCTGCTTCTCATACGAGATTGCAATGCATACTTGGTCAACAGCCATACCTTTTACACTGATGGTTGTGATATAAACAACTTTAACACTCTTACTAATATGCGCCACACTCTGTGAACCCAAACCAAACACATTTCTGGAGAACATCGGCTCTGTAACACATTATAAACGCAACATAACACTTACCCAGAATGCCATGCATCCATGACTCTTGGCTATATTATACATGCGCCCCCAACCCCGCCCACCTCAACCGACACACGGAGGGGGGATTTGGTGCTAGCGGGGTGTGTAATATAGCCAAGAGTCATAGATGCATGGCATTCTGGGTAAGTGTTATGTTGCGTTTATAATGTGTTACAGAGCCGATGTTCTCCCGAAATGTGTCTGTCATTCTTGTTTGGTGTGGGTTCACAGAGTGTGGCGCATATTAGTAAGAGTGTTAAAGTTGTTTTATATCACAACCATCAGTGTGATCTGTATGGCTGTGGAACAAGACCCCTGGTTTACACCTAGTAAAAGCAAAAAAAACCTCCTCCACCATTTTGAAAAAGACAACAGGTGAAGCGTCACTCGTGACGTCACGATTTTGACCCGGCGGTAAAAGTAAGCATGCGCTAATGAATTGGGGAGCGAATTTGACCCGGCAGTAATTCAAGTCAGGCGCATATTGCATGCCCGGCGGCAATTCTATGAAATACTTTGCAGATTTTCAAAAATGTACTGTGCAGTGTTCTGCTCTACATAGAAGAGAGTGGAATTTAAAAAGTGTTTGAATAAGCGGGTCAGAACCATCCAGCTGCATTGTGTGCTACACACGGACCTCCTCGGCCCACCAAGTGTACATACGTGTGCTGCGTCTTCTCTCCCTTTGCTCCTGATAGTCAATTTCATCCGGCTCACCGCAGCGTGCTGGTCCGATTTATCGCTCTGTCTCCTCTATATATTGCCTCTTCAGGTGTCTTTTATTTGAAGTTGAGGTTTTTTTTTTTTTTTTTATTACAATCCACCTGTTTTTTGTCCCACTGAGGCTGAGACCCGTTTCACCTTCTCATTGTCACGCACAGTCAGTCTGCAGAGCGCTTTGCTGGTTACTAAACAGCTGATAAAGTGCTGTTAATTTCACAGGGCTACGCCGGGGAGAAGTGCACTTTTTTGTGTTAGCGCGCCAACAAACAGCGAGATTGTGTTTTTAAAAGGAAAAAAAAAGAAAAGCAAACATATCCGACTCGTGCTCCCTGTTCATCGACATTGTGATATATTCCACGTTGTACATTAACTTTTAAATCTCAGAAGACAACGCTGAACAATGTATTGATCCCACATGACAGTTTGGACATTATTATTATTACTTTCCTGTATTTTGTAGTATTTTATTTTTTGTTCTACTTCCTGTCTGCCTTTGTTTACCAACCACTTTACTTTTGGCTTGAGCAGCTGCCCCCAGTTTGTTAATAGGAGACTCACGCACTAATCAGAAGACCTTTTATACTCATTTGGTTTTGTGCAATGCTTCACGGTGGCAGAGGGGTTAGTACGTCTGCCTCACAATACGAAGTTCCTGCAGTCCTGGGTTCAAATCCAGCATGTTCTCCCCGTGAATGCATGGGTTCCCTCCGGGTACTCCGGTTTCCTCCCACCTCTAAAGACATGCACCTGGGGATAAGTTGATTGGCAACCCTAGTGTTTGAAATTGAGTGTGAATGTTGTCTGTCTATCTGTGTTGGCCCTGTGATGAGGTGGCGACTTGTCCAGGATGTACCCCGCCTTCCGCCCGATCGTAGCTGAGATAGGCGCCAGCGACCCCAAAAAGGAATAAGCGGTAGAAAATGGATGGATGGATGGTTTTGTGCATCCTGTAACTGTTTTACCTTTTTGTTCACTCCCCTGCTGCACTATTTTTGTTATTTAATATATTTTACTTGTATTTTGCCCGACATCTCTGCATCCCGGGGTGACGACCAACACAACCGTAACACGAAACGTAGCAGGCTGCCTCAAGTGTGTCCAAATGTGCGGTCCGGGGGGCATTTGAGTTCCACAGATATTTTTTTTTACACACATATTGATGTGTGGGGGCCCTTTTGGGTCCCCGAGAAATTTAGTCTGTGTGTGTGTGTGTATATATATATATACATACATACATACTTATTTATTTATATATATATATATACATATATATATATATATATATATATATATATATATATTATACAGTGGGGCAAAAAAGTATTTAGTCAGCCACCGATTGTGCAAGTTCTCCCACTTAAAATGATGACAGAGGTCTGTAATTTTCATCATAGTTCTGCATCTGAGTCCACTCCTTATTCCAAGTCCTGACATAAGTAAACAAACAAAGGCTCCTAATTTGGCTGCCGACGTATGCAATAACATATTTTGTCTTTTACCATTCTATTATTTAGTCAAAATTATGAGGGACGAACGGTAAAAAATGGATTATTCATCGACTTGTTTACATTTACTGTTAATATCTGCTTACTTTCTCTTTTAACATGTTCTATCTACACTTGTAATAATTTCTTATTCTTGTATTATTTGATGCTTTACATTAGTTTTGGATAATATCACAAAAAGTAGTAGTTACAGGATCATACATTGGTCATATTTAAAGTCCTCATGTGTCCAGGGACGTATTTCCTGAGTTTATGTACATAATATAAATAATAAAAAAGGACAAATATTTTGAAACGATAAAAAATGTTGACGTAATCATAGTGGTATCGACTGGATACGGTCTTGTACTTGGTATCATTACAGTCAATGTCTCTGTGGACCCACCCATGGCGTTTGTTTACAACGAGAAACGCCAGCTTGTTAGCGGTGAGTACTGTATTTTTCGGACTATAAGTCGCAGTTTTTTTCACAGTTTGGCCGGGGTTGCGACTTATGTGTGAAATTATTAACATGTTACCGTAAAATATCAAATAATATTATTTAGCTCATTCACGTAAGAGACTAGACGTCTAAGATTTCATGGGATTTATGGATTAGGAGTGACAGATTGTTTGGTAAACGTATAGCATGTTCTATATGTTATAGTTATTTGAATGACTCTTACCATAATATGTTAGGTTAACATACCAGGCACCTTCTCAGTTGGTTATTTATGCCTCATATAACATACACTTATTCAGCCTGTTGTTCACTAGTCTTTATGTATTTTAAATTGCCTTTCAAATGTCTATTCCTGGTGTTGGATTTTATCAAGTAAATTTCCCCCCAAAAATGGGACTTATACTCCAGTGCGATTTATATTTGTTTTTTTCCTTCTTTATTATGCATTTTCGGAAGGTGCGACTTATACTCCGGAGCCACTTATACGCAGAAAGATATGGTAATTGTATCCAGTGAGAGCTTTGAATGGTTGACCAAATACTTATTTTCCACCATAATTTACAAATAAATTTTTCAAAATTCCTACAATGTGAATTCCTGGATTTTTTTTCCACATTCTGTCTCTCACAGTTGAAGTGTACCTATGATGAAAATTACAGACCTCTGTCATCATTTTAAGTGGGAGAACTTGCACAATCGGTGGCTGACTAAATACTTTTTTGCCCCACTGTGTAATCAACAACGTAAACTGAGTGTTTACAGATCGCCTTTGCCAAATTGAATCCGTCGTCGAGAGGAGGGGAACGTTTTCTGGCGACAATGGAGCAGCTCCTACATAAATCTTCCGTCTTCTCCGCACCGTGACGGGAGAAAAGGTAGCGAGGACGAAGAAGCAAATGTGACAGCTGCGTTTGGCTGAAGAGTGACAAGCGTGGTGGAATATTTCCCTCACATAAGCAGCATCAAAGCATCTCTATAAATACTAGTGGTGCAAACTCTCCATGACCCACATGCACGGCAACGCGGGCAACTAACGGGACAATGTACAAAAATTATTTTTGGAGCAATTACACGCCGGTGGCAAAGATGGGCTTTAGTCGATTCTTGACATCACTAAGTTGTCACTCTGGCTAACAAAGTTCACTTTGAACGTGGACTATTTTTAACCACAATCAGCTTGTTAATTACGCAGAGAAAAGCCAGGTTGAGAGAAAGGTCGGCGATGAATTACAAACCCCGTTTCCATATGAGTTGGGAAATTGTGTTAGATGTAAATACAAACGGGATACAATGATTTTCAAATCATTTTCAACCCATATTCGGTTGAATATGCTACAAAGACAACATATTTGATGTTCAAACTGATAAACATTTTTTTTTGTGCAAATAATCATTAACTTTAGAATTTGATGCCAGTAACACGTGACAAAGAAGTTGGGAAAGGTGGCAATAAATACTGATAAAGTTGAGGAAAGCTCATCAGACACTTATTTGGAGCATCCCACAGGTGTGCAGGCTAATTGGGAACAGGTAGGTGCCATGATTGGGTATAAAAGCAGCTTCCATGAAATGCTAAGTATTCCACAAGAAAAGATGGGGTGAGGGTCACCAAACTGTAAGCAAATTGTCGAACAGTTTTAGAACAACATTTCTCAACGAGCTATTGCAAGAAATTTAGGGATTTTACCATATACAGTACGTAAAATCATCAGAAGGTTCAGAGAATCTGGAGAAATCACTGCACATAAGCGATGATATTACGGACCTTTGATCCCTCAGGTGGTACCGCATTAAAACAGACATCGGTGTGTAAAGGATATCACCACATGGGCTCAGGAACACTTCATAAAACCACTGTCAGCAACTACAGTTGGTCGCTACATCAGTAAGTGCAAGTTAAAACTAGTATGCGAAGCGAAAGCCATTAATCAACAACACCCAGGAACGCCGCCGGCTTCGCTGGGCCCGACCTCGTCTAAGATGGACTGATGCAAAGTGGAAAAATGTTCTGTGGTCTGACAAGTCCACATTTCAAATTATATTTGGAAACTGTGGACGTGGTCTCCACCAAAACAAAGAGGAAAATAACCATTCGGATTGTTATAGGCACAAAGTTCAAAAGCCAGCATCTGTGATGGTATAAGGGTGTATTAGTGCCCAAGGCATGGGTAACTTACACATCTGTGAAGGCACCATTAATGCTGAATAGTCCATACAGGTTTTGGAGCAACATATGTTGTCATCCAAGCAACGTTATCATGGACGCCCCTGCTTATTTCAGCAAAACAATACCAAGTCATGTGTTACAACAGCATGGCTTCGTAGTAAAAGAGTGCGGGTACTTTCCTGGCCAGCCTGCAGTCCAGATCTGTCTCCCATCAAAATTGTGTGGCACATTATGAAGCGTAAAATATGACAGCGGAGACCCCGGACTGTTGAACGACTTTAGCTCTACATAAAACAAGAATGGAAAATAATTCCACTTTCAAAGCTTCAACAATGAGTTTCCTCAGTTCCCAAACGTTTATTGAGTGTGGTTAAAGGAAAAGGTGATGTAACACAGTGGTGAACATGCCCTTTCCCAACTACTTTGGCATGTGTTGCCGCCATGAAAGTTAATTATCATTTGCAAAAAAAAAATTACGTTTATGAGTTTGAACATCAAATATCTTGTCTTTGTAGTGCATTCAATTGAATATGGGTTGAAAATTATTTGCAAATCATTGTATTCCATTTATATTTATATCTAACACAATTTCCCAACTCATATGGAAACGGGATTTGTACATGAACACGGTATTTCACTTTATTTTACATTTTTTGCCAAGCCAAATTAGACATAAACAACCATCACATGTAATATGGTGCATAGTTTTTAGCTGCCTTTTATCTAACAAACATAAGCATTAATTCACTGTGCACTGAAAAGCCGTTCTTGTCTAACGAGTTCACCCCTAAGTGACGATCTTCCACTAAAGATTGTCATTCTAGAATCTGATTCTGATTCATATAGTCAGCTATGTAGAAGGGAAAGGTTAAATATGGATGATGTACTGGAAGAGCCGTGAGCACAGGGGAACCCCTGGGCTTTTGTAAAGTTTGAAAATCACTTCAATATGTAAGTTATATATATTAAAAGAAAACGAAATGGTAATATGCCAAAAATTTTGTTTTGAAAGTAAAATAATAACATTGCTTGAATCAAATAAGGAATGTCAATAACTATACCGCTGTTTAGGGCTCGCTGATATATAGATTTACTTTAACCTTCTTACATACGTCACATACGTATATGGCCTCGCGGAGCAGAGAGGTAGCAGCATGGGTAACATTAGCTGTGATGCTAGCGGAGCCGTGCGAGTGGTAAAACGAGAGCAAAAAGATGCGAATCTGTTAACAAATGAAGGAAAAATTACTTCCCAAGAAAAACAGCAGGGGGTCCATCGTCTGGCGGTGGTTTGGCTTCAAGTGGGAATATGTCGAATAGACAACTTTAATTTGTCAAGTGTGGGGCACAAGCGTTGCTACAGAAAGTAGTATTACTGTTAATATGTAGCATCATTAGAAAAGTCACCTGCTAGAGAATGAAGAGTGCGTACTACGCATGTCAACATCTCCATTCGGTGCCACACGCCCACACCATCAAAATGCAGAGGCAACCACTTCTAGATCAACATCGTATGAAAAAAATAGTCAACAACATAAGGAGATAACGTCCTCAGTAACCTACCACATTGCGAAGGACGAACACTATTTGATTTCCTATTATGCAGCTCATTTCTATTTGACAGTTATTGAAATATCTTGTGTGACATCATGCACAAAAGTGCACTTTATTTGTTTTAAACTATTGTAGTGGCGTTCTGTACAATAAGTGCACTTTAATTTGGTGTTTTTTTGATGTTATCTTAGTGACATCATGCACAAAAGTGCACTTTATTTCTTTTAAACTATTGTAGTGGCGTTCTTTACAAAAAGTGCACTTTAGTGTTGTTTTGATATGTTATCTTAGTGACATCATGCACAAAAGTGCACTAGTAGCTTGTTTTAAAATGACTGTGTGACGCTTGGCTGGCATCGTGGTGTGGTTGCGTTCTCTCGTGGATGCAGGCGGAATGGGTGGACACAGCGTGAAGGTAAGAAAGATGCTTTATTTAACTACAAAACAAACTAAGAACAGAAAAACTTGCACAAAGGCACTACAGACAAACCAACAGAACTAGCATGTGAGCTAGAAAGAACGAAAGACGCTAGCATGTGAGCTAGGGAAATAAACAAATGAATAGTGTGGAAGATAACAAGCACAAAAGTCTTTTTACCACGATCGGGGATAGCGACGTCACCTGTTGCATTGGATAGCAAATGAGAATTTAAGAGCGAATGAAAAAACAAGGGCGGACTTAAGTAGAGACAGAAATTAGGAGGCAGGTGTACGTCGAAAACACAAGGCAGGTGACACTACTATGAAACTATGGCAACGGAACAAAACAGGAAGTGCCACCAGGAACTAAGGAAGTCAAATAACAACAAGACGAGATACAAAACAGAACCAAACCAGAATATGCCATGATCCGAGTAGCGGGTCATGACAGACTGACAATTTTGCACATTCTGTTTTGGAAATGACATGAATTTGTGCCACTGCTTAATAACTGTTTCATAAATACAGTTTTGGTCCAATGACTTAGTTGTGATTTCCTTCTCTGCATGAAAGTTTAAAATGAGCATATTTTAATGCAGTATGAACAAGAATGTTTTAATGTAGACACATAGAATCATCGTACTGCTGTGATTATATGTATCAAGTGTTCATTCAAGGCTAAGGCAAAATATCGAGATACGTGTCGTGTTTCGCGATATGGCCTAAAAATATCGAGATATTAATAATAGGCCATATCGCCCAGCCCTACCGCTGTTTAAAAATGCAATATGGTCCTTCATACTTGGATAGTGGCAAACCTAGCATGGAACACTTTACTCACGTTGACAGTTCAGCTTGCCGTTGTTGTTGTGTTATTTTAATAAGGACGGTATGGTTGATTACTTGTTTGTTTGATATAGAAATTAAAGCTGTCAAAATCAACGAGTTAATTCATGGGACACTCAGAATAATTATGTAGTTTATTTTGACCCTACAAGCTTTTTTACCTTAACCGCCATACGGTCAGTGATGAAATCAATGCATACAAAAATGAGTGAGGAGACTGCGGCTTGTGTGCTCCAAAATACAGTCTGGTCGAAGTTTAGGCAAAACTGTTAGCAGGTTTTGTGCAAATACATGACATGCGTTCAAGCATGACACTCTGACATTAAATTTGCATTTGTGTACAAATATGGGGTTATTCTCTAAGCTAAAATGTATTATGCAAGCGGGTAATTACCTGTGATTAATCATGATTAATTCCAAATTCCAAAATGTGATTAATCTGATTAAAAACATAATAATTTAACAGCTTTCTTAAAGTGTATTTATGTTATTGTGTCTTCAAAATGTGCATTCTTTAAAACGAAAATAGGGACTTTTGTCGATGCAAGAAGCAATTATTCATGTTTACATTGTCCCATATGGGTCACGGTTCGGTTCATTTTCGGTACAGTAAGAAAACAACAAAATATAAATTTTTGGGTTATTTATTTACCAAATTTGTAAACAATGGCTTTATCCTTTTAACATTGGGAACACTATGATAATTCTGCCCACGTTAATCCACATTAAACTGCCTCAAGTTGTTGCTTGGATTAAATAAAATGCCAAAACTTCTCTTTTACATATAAAAAGTGCAACATTAAACAGTTTCAAGTCAACTCATCATGCTTAATTTATTACAGCATTGGGGAAGCCTGTAGTAGATTTTTATTATGTAAATGTTATATTTTTGTCATCTTGTGATAGCAGGGACCCTGCCATTCAAAACTAGGCTGCTGCATTACTAATGATTAATGTAACTATTGCTGACAAAAATAGTACAATGGCAATAGGTGAGACTATTCATCCCTGAACACCATGGAGTTCAAGTGAAATAACAGACAGACAGGGCTTTGCTGCCCCAACGGACGCACGCATGCACGCACACACACACACAACAAAATGAGCTAACGTTACACTAAAAGCTAATTAGCCTTCACCTCAAGCCAGGACTGCGAGCGAGCTGAGCTGCAGTTTAAGTTTCTAGAACGTTAACAGGCTCATAGTGATGTTACTAGTAGTGTTTATTATAATTTGGGGAGAGTACGCTGCCTTATGCTCACTTGCTCGACGCTGAAGCATTGACTCCATTCGCTCTGAATACACACTGCTGATTGGCTTTTACCGCTCTGAATACGCACTGCTGATTGCCTGTTCTCGCTTACTATGTAACCAATCAGATGGTTGTGTGGGTGGGACAATGCTGGGTGCTGACACAGAGGCAGAAGAAGCAAAGCAGCTTGTTAAGACTTTACTGTAGCTTAGAAACTCGTTCGATACACCCCCGTACCGAACCGAAACCCCCATACCGAAACGGTTCAATACAAATATACGTACCGTTACACCCCTAGGTACTGTGCTTTATATACCAGCTATCCGATTTACGAATCATGTTCAAGACCCAATTCAGTATCTTAAAGGCCTACTGAAACCCACTACTACCGAGCACTGAGTCTGATAGTTTCTATATCAATGATGATATATTAAAATTGCAACACATGCCAATACGCCGGTTTAGTTTACTAAATTACAATTTTAAATTTCCTGCGGAGTTTCTTGTTGAAAATGTCGCGGAATGATGACGTATGTGATGACGCGTGTTTGTGACGTCTCAGGTTGGAGGGGACGTATTAGCCCAGCATGGCTAAAAGTCGTCTCTTTTCATCGCATAATTACACAGTAATTTGGACATCTGTGTTGCTGAATCTTTTGCAATTTGTTCAATTAATAATGGAGACTACAAAGAAGAATGCTGTTGGTGGAAAGCGGTGGATTGCAGCTGTCTTTAGCAACCGAAACACAGCCGGTGTTTCTTTGTTTGTTGTGAAGCTTTAACACAGAGCGGTCAAGCGAATATGTTTCTCTACGTCAACCAGCAAGTTTTTGGATGGGAAAATTGTGATATTAAGTCGGCTCTTACCGGAGACATCAGTGGATTATGGGACTTCCTCCTGCAGCTCGAAAAGGCAGCTGTAACTGCTGATTGGCTGTTAGCGCTTTGAATACGCACTGCTGATTGGCTGTTCTCGCTTACTATGTAACCAATCAGATGGTTGTGTGGGTGGGACAATGCTGGGTGCTGACACAGAGGCAGAAGAAGCAAAGCAGCTTGTTAAAACTTTACTGTAACTTAGAAACTCGTTCGGTACACCCCCGTACCGAACCAAAACCCCCGTACTGAAACGGTTCACACAAATACACGTACCGTTACACCCCTAGGTACTATGCTTTACTATACCAGCTTTCCGATTTACGAACCATGTTCAAGACCCAATTCAGTTTGGAAATCAAGGTTCTACTTTAAAAGACTGCGATTAATTGTGATTAATCACAATTCAAAAGTGTAAGTAATCTGATTAAAAAAGTTAATCGTCTGACAGCACAAATCATTTTTCTTTGTAAAAGCAGGGTCATTTTGTCGTGGACCCTATGGAATGTGTACCTAATGAAGTGTCGCAGAGTAGCGTGTGACTCAAGAACAAATGTGATGGATAATATACCATAAAATGTTTAATCGAGGCTCGTACGCGCGAGTTAAGACTTATGCACGGACATCCCCCACCACTCAAACAACTGATCCTTGATTTGTGTTCCAGTGATCGATTAGCGTGTGACACCAGCTGCGTGCGTACGAGGCTAATTGGGACCTCGAGCGAAACTGTCATCCTAATAAGGCGAGATGCAACTCTGCACTTGGTGGTCATGTTGGCGTCGCCGTGCACACACGCCCTAATTTGGCCAACCCATTTTTAACACTGTGCTTCTGGAATCATGTGACATCTAATATTCAAATGTTCCTCTGGGGAAAAGCCAACTGTCACGATATAAAGACAAGGAAAAAAAATGACATATGCAACAACGGTCTGGCAACGCCGCCTCACACGCTGCTGTGGGATGGCAGTCCACTCCTCAACCAGACGTCGTCTAGAGCAGTGGTTCTCAACCTTTTTTCAGTGATGTACGCCCTGTGAAATTTTTTTTAATTCAAGTACCCCCTAATCAGAGCAAAGCATTTTTGGTTGAAAAAAAGAAATAAAGAATTAAAATACAGCACTATGTCATCAGTTTCTGATTTATTAAATTGTAACACAGTGCAAAATATTGCTCATTTGTAGTGGTCTTTCTTGAACTATTTGGAAAAAAAGATATAACAATAACTAAACACTTGTTGAAAAATAAACAAGTGATTCAAATGTAAATAAAGATTTCTACACATAGAAGTAATCATCAACTTAAAGTGCCCTCTTTGGGGATTGTAATAGAGATCCATCTGGATTCATCAACTTAATTCTAAACATTTCTTCACAAAAAAAGAAATCTTTAACATCAACATTTATGGAACATGTCCACAAAAAAATCTATCTGTTAACACTGAATATTGTATTGTTGCATTTCTTTTCATAGTGTAGGAACTTACATTCCTATTTTGTTGAAGTATTATTCAATAAATATATATATAAAGGATTGTTGCTATTTTTAGAATATTTAAAAAAAATCTTACGTACCCCTTGGCATACCTTCAAGTACCCCCAGGGGTACGCATACCCCCATTTGAGAACCACTGGTCTAGAGCAGTGGTTCTCAACCTTTTTTCAGTGATGTACCTCCGGTGAACCTTTTTTTAATTCAAGTACCCCCTAATCAGAGTAAAGCATTTTTGGTGGAAAAAAAGAGATTAAGAAGTAAAATACAGCACTATGTCATCAGTTTCTGATTTATTAAATTGTATAATTGTGCAAAATATTGCTCATTTGTAGTGGTCTTTCTTGAACTATTTGGAAAATAAGATATAAAAATAACTAAAAACTTGTTGAAAAATAAACAAGTGATTCAATTATAAATAAAGATTTCTACACATAGAAGTAATCATCAACTTAAAGTGCCCTCTTTGGGGATTGTAATAGAGATCCATCTGGATTCATGAACTTAATTCTAAAAATTTCTTCATAAAAAAATAAATCTTTAACATCAACATTTATGGAACATGTCCACAAAAAATCTAGCTGTCAAAACTGAATATTGCATTGTTGCATTTCTTTTCACAGTTTATGAACTTACATTCATATTTTGTTGAAGTATTATTCAATAAATACAAAGCCTGTTTCCATGAGTTGGGAAATTGATTTAAATCTAAACGGAATACAATGATTTGCAAATCCTTTTCAACCCATATTCAATTGAATGCACTTCAAAGACAAGATATTTGATGTTCAAAATCATAAACTTTAATTTTTTTTTTGCAAATAATAATTAATTTAGAATTTCATGGCTGCAACACGTGCCAAAGTAGTTGGGAAAGGGCATGTTCACCACTGTGTTACATCACCTTTTCTTTTAACCACACTCAATAAACGTTTGGGAACTGAGGAAACTAATTGTTGAAGCTTTGAAAGTGGAATTCTTTCCCATTCTTGTTTTATGTAGAGCTTCAGTGGTTCAACAGTCCGGGGTCTCCGCTGTCCTATTTTACGCTTCATAATGCGCCACACATTTTCGATGGGAGACAGGTTTGGAGTGCAGGCGGGCCAGGAAAGTACCAGCACACTTTTTTTACGAAGCCACGCTGTTGTAACATTTTTCTTGCTGAAATAAGCAGGGGTGTCCATGATAACGTTGCTTAGATGACAACATATGTTGCTCCAAAACCTGTATGAACATTTCAACTTTAATGGTGCCTTCACAGATGTGTAAATTACCCATGCTTTGGGCACTAATGCACCCCCATACCATCACAGATGCTGGCTTTTGAACTTTGCGCCTATAACAATCCGAATGGTTATTTTCCTCTTTGTTCTGGAGGACACAACGTCCTCTGTTTCCAAATATAATTTGGAATGTGGACTCGTCAGACCATAGAACACCTTTCCACTTTGCACCAGTCTATCTTAGATGATCTCGGGCCCAGAGAAGCCAGCGACACTTTCCTGGGTGTTGTTGATAAATGGCTTTCACTTTGCATAGTAGAGTTTTAACGTGCACTTACTGATGTAGCGACCAAATATAGTTGCTGACAGTGGTTTTATCAAGTGTTCCTGAGCCCATGTGGTGATATCCTTTACACACTGATGTCGGTTTTTGATGCGGTACCGCCTGAGGGATCAAAGGTCTGTAATATCATCGCTTACGTGCAGTGATTTCTCCAGATTCTCTGAACCTTTTGATGATATTACGGACCGTAGATGGTGATATCCCTAAATTCCTTGCAATAGCTCGTTGAGAAATGTTGTTCAAAAACTGTTCGACAATTTGCTTACAAAGGGGTGTACCTCGCCCCATCCTTGTTTGTGAATTACTTAGCATTTCATGGAAGCTGATTTTACACCCAATCATGGCACCCACCTGTTCCCAATTAGCCTGCACACCTATGGGATGATCCATATAAGTGTTTGATGAGCATTCCTCAACTTTATCAGTATTTATTGCCACCTTTCCCAACTTCTTTGTCACGTGTCGTTGGCATCAAATTCTAAAGTTAATGATTATTTGCAAAAAAAAAAAAAAAAATTATCAGTTTGAACATCAAATATGTTGTCTTTGTAGCATATTTAACTGAATATGGGTTGAAAATGATTTGCAAATCATTGTATTCCATTTAGATTTACATCTAACACAATTTCCCAACTCATATGGAAACGAGGTTTGTACTTTCAATATTTAATGTTGTTACTTTACTTTTTCAGACATTTTTATTTCTATGCATATGTGAAGTGAATTATATTTATATAGCGCTTTTCTCTAGTGACTCAAAGCGCTTTACATAGTGAAACCCAATATCTAAGTTACATTCAAACCAGTGTGGGTGGCACTGAGAGCAGGTGGGTAAAGTGTCTTGCCCAAGGACACAACGGCAGTAACTAGGATGGCACAAGCGGGAATCGAACCTGCAACCCTCAAGTTGCTGGCACGGCCACTCTACCAACCGAGCTATGCCGCCCAAGTGTTCTAAAACAGTGGTTCTCAAAAGGGTTTACGCGTACCCCTGGGGGTACTAGAAGGTATGCCAAGGGGTATGTGAGATTAAAAAAAAAAAATTCAAAAATCCTAAATAAATATATAAATTCAATAAATATATTTATTGAATAATACTTCAACAAAATATGAATGTAAGTTCATAAACTGTGGAGAAAAAAATAGCTAGATTTTTTTGTGGACATGTTCCATAAATATTGATGTTAAGTATTTATTTTTTTTGTGAAGAAATGTTTAGAATTAAGTTGATGAATCCAGATGGATCTCTATTACAATCCCCAAAGAGGGCACTTTAAGTTGATGATTACTTCTATGTGTAGAAATCTTTATTCATAATTGAATCATTTGTTTAGTTTTTAGTTATTTTTATATATTTTTTTACCAAATAGTTCAAGAAAGACCACTACAAATGAGCAATATTTTGCACTGTTATACAATTTATTAAATCAGAAACTGATGACATAGTGCTGTATTTTACTTCTTTATCTCTTTTTTTCAACCAAAAATGCTTTGCTCTGATTATGAGGTACTTGAATTGAAAAAAATGTTCACAGGGGGTACATCACTGAAAAATGGTTGAGAACCTCTGTTCTAAAATACTGTTAATATTGTTTGTGTTCTTCAATCAGTTAGCATGAACATCTTTGACGTTAAAGATGTTATCAACCGTAATCGTGTATAAAATAACGAAATGGACCTTTTTTTTTGCTGAGTAACTAATTACTCTTACAAGGAGGTAACTGAGTTACTAACTTAGTCAATTATGGGGAGAAGAAATTTGTAACTGTGACTATCCATCCATCCATCCATTTTCTACCGCTTATTCCCTTTTGGGGTCGCGGGTGGGCGCTGGCGCCTATCTCAGCTACAATCGGGCGGAAGGCGGGGTACACCCTGGACAAGTCGCCACCTCATCGCAGGGCCAACACAGATAGACAAACAACATTCACACACTAGGGCCAATTTTAGTGTTGCCAATCAACCTATCCCCAGGTGCATGTCTTTGGAAGTGGGAGGAAGCCGGAGTACCCGGAGGGAACCCACGCATTCACGGGGAGAACATGCAAACTCCACACAGGAAGATCCCGAGCCTGGATTTGAACCCAGGACTGCAGGAACTTCGTATTGTGAGGCAGACGCACTAACCCCTCTGCCACAGTGAAGCCTAACTAATACATTTTTAAAGTGGGATGGCCAACACTCGCCTCTTGTCTTGCACGAAACAACGCAAACATTGCATGTTCTTTTTCTAGCCTGTGGCAAGAACTCACATCAGACGATCGCCCTCCCATAAAAATGCAAGCAATCAATATATGTGGGAATTTTCAGACATACCCTTGTACGCCGCAACCTACAAGCGCCACTTCATTATCCCAATCACACACCGCTGCGGGGTGGCAATCCACTCCTCAAGCGGGACTCCTCTCAAATCAGCCAGTGTCAAAGAGCTATTCGCACATATTCAGTGATGTAGAGGTCAGGCCGTTCTGTTCAGTCTCACCACCACATTGTCGAGGAAGGGCGGGGGTCTTGGAGGACTTGGGAAATATGGGATTGCAGCGAGGCTGCAGGAAATCTCATTTCCATATCTTTCTGCATTGAGACTGCCTTTAACGGGGAGAGCCTCGTTGCTGCCCCACAACACAACAATAGGTTTATGGACGCAGCATCAGCAGAGCCTCCTCACCCATCTCCTGACCAAACCACACAAGTTTCTCGGGCAGAATCTGGATTTATCTGAAGCTTTTTGACGAGCGCACACACTCCCGAGGCATCACTTAAAAGCGCGTAAGTGGTATAACATGTATTTTGTTACACCATCTCACATTTTGTCAACTTTGTGTGTTAAACGACACGTGCAAAATGGGGTTGATGAATTTTAACACTAATTTGTGGCGAATAACAACAGTGCAGCTCCCCACAATGAAGTAAGAGGCCCCGAAAATGAGCAACAACATCAAGCGTGTTCCATGCATGTGACTGAAGCAGCAGCAACAAAAGCCTCACTCACTTAATTCTAATAAAACGATCTTTAGTCACATTGACTTTCTTCCTCTGTTCACATAAAAGCTAAATTTTTACCTTCAAATGTTATTTCCTTCCAAGGAAAATACTCATCTTTATTGTGTTTGCTTTCCTTTTTAGAGCAAAATTTTTTTTATTATAGTAAGAAGTCAACTTACCATGTGGCGGGAAGAGTGGGAAGTCAGTTTACATCCTACGGCAGGTGTCCGTCTACCGTCGCCGGACCGGGTTCCACTCCAGCGCCTCGCAGGACAGCCGGCTGACAGCCCCCAAAACGTGACTGGAATATTTTGCCCGCCTTCTCTTCTAAATATTGTATAGCAAAGAGGAGGGTTGAGGGGGAGTGGAGTGGGGGGACGCTGCAGCACGCAGGTGTCACCCCTGTCGTTTTACCGTTTCAAAAAAATCCCGCACTCCGCACTCCACTTATCCACTGCGCCGCTGGCCACTTTGCAGCGTGTCATCACACACGCGGACCGGCCGAACGCATCTGCTCCCGAGCAAGCAGTCGCTCCGATACGCTGATCTGCAGGAGGATGGAGGGAGGTAGGGTGGGAGGGAGGGAGGATGGATGGTGTTTGTGGGAAGGGGGAGGAGTCAGGGATGCGGGAGTACAGGGATGAGGGAGGCAGAGATGCTTTTCACAAGGACGACCCGAGATTCCTCAAGGGTGAACGCTTCTTTTTAAAAATTGCATAGAGTCGGGCAAAAAAGTATTTAGTCAGCCACCGATTGTGCGAGTTCTCCCACTTCAAATGAAGACAGAGGTCTGTAATTTTCATCATAGGTACACTTCAACTATGAGAGACAGAATGTGAAAAAAAATCCAGGAATTCACATTGTAGGAATTTTATTTGTAAATTATGGTGGAAAATAAGTATTTGGTCAACCATTCAAAGCTCTCACTGATGGAAGGAGGGTTTGGCTCAAAATCTCACGATACATGGCCCCATTCATTCTTTCCTTAACACGGATCAATCGTTCTGTCCCCTTAGCAGAAAAACAGCCCCAAAGCATGATGTTTCCACCGCCATGCTTCGCAGTAGGTATGGTGTTCTTGGGATGCAACTCAGTGTTCTTCTTCCTCCAAACACGACGAGTTGAGTTTATACCAAAAAGTTCTATTTTGGTTTCATCTGACCACATGACATTCTCCCAATCCTCTGCTGTATCATCCATGTATCCATTTTGGTATAAACTCAACTCGTCGTGTTTGGAGGAAGAAGTGAAGTGAAGTGGATTATATTTATATAGCGCTTTTCTCTAGTGACTCAAAGCGCTTTACATAGTGAAACCCAATATCTAAGTTACATTTAAGCCAGTGTGGGTGGCACTGGGAGCAGGTGGGTAAAGTGTCTTGCCCAAGGACACAACGGCAGTGACTAGGATGACGGAAGCGGGAATCGAACCTGCAACCCTCAAGTTGCTGGCACGGCCGCTCTACCAACCGAGTCCCAAGTCCTCCAAGATTCCCCCCCCCCCCCCCCCCGACAATGCGGTGGTGAGACTGAACAGAACGGCCTGACCTCTACATCACTGAATATGTGCGAATAGCTCTTTGATACTGGCTGAGTTGCATCCCAAGAACACCACACCTACTGTGAAGCATGGGGGTGGAAACATCACACTTTGGAGCTGTTTTTCTGCTAAGGGGACAGGACGATTGATCCGTGTTAAGGAAAGAATGAATGGGGCCATGTATCGTGAGATTTTGAGCCAAAACCTCCTTCCATCAGTGAGAGCTTTGAATGGTTGACCAAGTATTTATTTTCCACCATAATTTACAAATAAATTATTTAAAAAATCCTACAATGTGAATTCCTGGATTTTTTTTCACATTCCGTCTCTCACAGTTGAAGTGTACCTATGATGAAAATTACAGACCTCTGTCATCATTTTAAGTGGGAGAACTTGCACAATCGGTGGCTGACTAAACACTTTTTTGCCCCACTGTATGTGTATATGTGTATATGTATATATATATATATATATGTTAGGGGTCGGCAACCCAAAATTTTCAAAGAGCCATATTGGACCAAAAATACAAAAACAAATCTGTCTGGAGCCATATTACATACAGATAGTGTGTCATGAGATATAAATTGAATTATGAGGACTTAAAGGAAACTAAATGAGCTCAAATGAGGCATAATGATGCAATATGTACATACAGCTAGCTTAAATAGCATGTTAGCATCGATTAGCTTACAGTCATGCAGTAACCAAATATGTCTGATTAGCACTCCACACAAGTCAATAACATCAACAACAATCACCTTTGTGCATTCATGCACAACGTTATAAGTTTGGTGGACAAAATGAGACAGAAAAAGAAGTAGCATAAAACACGTCTGAGAAAGTCGGAGAAAGTTATGCATGTAAACAAACTAGGGTGAGTTCAAAGACCGCCAAAATTAGTAGGACAAAACGGCGCTCGCCACATACTCTAATCACTGAAGCATGTTTAATAAAAACAGTGTACTTTATAGCAATTAGGGAAGTTTGTGTCATGTTTGTCCTCATACAGAAACCAAATTAAAACCAAAAATATGTTTTTTTCCCCTCATCATTTCCATTTTTCATATATTTTTGAAAAAGCTCCATAGAGCCACTAGGACGGCGCTAAAGAGCCGCATGCGGCTCAATTATGCATTTAAACAAACTAGGGTGAGTTCAAGGACCGCCAAAATTAGTAGGACAAAACGCCGCTCGCCACATACTCGAATCAGTGAAGTATGTTTAATACAAACAGTGTGCTTTATAGCAATTAGGGAGGTTTGTGTCATGTTTGTCCTCCTACAGAAACCAAATTAAATTAAAAAATATGTTTTTTTTCCCTCAACATTTCCATTTTTCATATATTTTTGAAAAAGCTCCCGAGATCCACTAGGGCGGCGCTAAAGAGCCGCAAGCGGCTTAATTATGCATGTAAACAAACTAGGGTGAGTTCAAGGACCGCCAAAATTAGTAGGACAAAACGGTGCTCGCCACATACTCGAATCAGTGAAGCATGTTTAATACAAACAGTGTGCTTTATAGCAATTAGGGAGGTTTGTGTCATGTTTGTCCTCCTACAGAAACCAAATTAAAACCAAAAATATGATTTTTCCCCTTATCATTTCCATGTTTCATATATTTTTGAAAAAGCTCCAGAGAGCCACTAGGGCGGCGCTAAAGAGCCGCAAGTGGCTTAATTATGCATGTAAACAAACTAGGGTGAGTTCAAGGACCGCCAAAATTAGTAGGACAAAACGGCGCTCGCCACATACTCGAATCATTGAAGCATGTATAATAAAAACAGTGTACTTTATAGCAATTAGGGAGGTTTGTGTCATTTTTGCCCTCCTACAGAAACCAAATTAAAACAAAAAATATGTTTTTTCCCCCGTATCATTTTCATTTTTCATATATTTTTGAAAAAGCCCCAGGGAACCACTAGGGCGGCGCTAAAGAGCCGCATGCGTCTCAATTATGCATGTAAACAAACTAGGGTGAGTTCAAGGAGCGCCAAAATTAGTAGGACAAAATGGCGCTCGCCACACACTCGAATCAGTGAAGCATGTTTAATACAAACAGTGTGCTTTATAGCAATTAGGGAGGTTTGTGTCATGTTTGTCCTCCTACAGAAACCAAATTAAAACAAAAAATTTATTTTCCCCCTTCCATCCATCCATCCATTTTCTACCGCTTATTCTCTTTTGGGGTCGCGGGGGGCGCTGGCGCCTATCTCAGCTACAATCGGGCGGAAGGCGGGGTACACCCTGGACAAGTCGCCACCTCATCGCAGGGCCAACACAGAAAGACAGACAACATTCACACTCACATTCACACACTAGGGCCAATTTAGTGTTGCCAATCAACCTATCCCCAGGTGCATGTCTTTGGAAGTGGGAGGATATCATTTCCATTTTTCATATTTTTTGAAAAAGCTCCCGAGATCCACTAGGTCGGCGCTAAAGAGCCGCATGCGGCTCAATTATGCATGTAAACAAACTAGGGTGAGTTCAAGGACCGCCAAAATTAGTAGGACAACACGGCGCTCGCCACATACTCGAATCAGTGAAGCATGTTTAATACAAACAGTGTGCTTTATAGCAATTAGGGAGGTTTGTGTCATGTTTGTCCTCCTACAGAAACCAAATTAAAACAAAAATTATGTTTTTTCCCTTATCATTTCCATTTTTCATATATATTTTTGAAAAAGCTCCGGGGAGCCACTAGGGCGGCGCTAAAGAGCCGCAAGCGGCTTAATTATGCATGTAAACAAACTAGGGTGAGTTCAAGGACCGCCAAAATTAGTAGGACAAAACGGTGCTCGCCACATACTCGAATCAGTGAAGCATGTTTAATACAAACAATGTGCTTTATAGCAATTAGGGAGGTTTGTGTCATGTTTGTCCTCCTACAGAAACCAAATTAAGACAAAAAATATGTTTTTTCCCCCTTATCATTTCCATGTTTCATATATTTTTGAAAAAGCTCCCGAGATCCACTAGGGCGGCGCTAAAGAGCCGCATGCGGCACAAATTATGCATGTAAAGAAACTAGGGTGAGTTCAAGGACCGCCAAAATTAGTAGGACAAAACGGCGCTCGCCACATACTCGAATCAGTGAAGCATGTTTAACACAAACAGTGTGCTTTATAGCAATTAAGGAGGTTTGTGTCATGTTTGTCCTCCTACAAAAACCAAATTAAAACCAAAAATATGTTTTTTCCCCCTCATCATTTCCATTTTTCATATATTTTTGAAAAAGCTCCGGAGAGCCACTAGGGCGGCGCTAAAGAGCCGCATGCGGCTCAATTATGCATGTAAACAAACTAGGGTGAGTTCAAGGACCGCCAAAATTAGTAGGACAAAACGGCGCTCGCCACATACTCGAATCAGTGAAGCATGTTTAATACAAACAGTGTGCTTTATAGCAATTAGGGAGGTTTGTGTCATGTTTGTCCTCCTACAGAAACCAAATTAAAACAAAAATTATGTTTTTTTCCCTTATCATTTCCATTTTTCATATATATTTTTGAAAAAGCTCCGGGGAGCCACTAGGGCGGCGCTAAAGAGCCGCAAGCGGCTTAATTATGCATGTAAACAACCTAGGGTGAGTTCACGGACCGCCAAAATTAGTAGGACAAAACGGTGCTCGCCACATACTCGAATCAGTGAAGCATGTTTAATACAAACAATGTGCTTTATAGCAATTAGGGAGGTTTGTGTCATGTTTGTCCTCCTACAGAAACCAAATTAAAACCAAAAATATGTTTTTTCCCCCTCATCATTTCCATTTTTCATATATTTTTGAAAAAGCTCCGGAGAGCCACTAGGGCGGCGCTAAAGAGCCGCATGCGGCTCAATTATGCATGTAAACAAACTAGGGTGAGTTCAAGGACCGCCAAAATTAGTAGGACAAAACGGCGCTCGCCACATACTCGAATCAGTGAAGCATGTTTAATACAAACAGTGTGCTTTATAGCAATTAGGGAGGTTTGTGTCATGTTTGTCCTCCTACAGAAACCAAATTAAAACAAAAATTATGTTTTTTTCCCTTATCATTTCCATTTTTCATATATATTTTTGAAAAAGCTCCGGGGAGCCACTAGGGCGGCGCTAAAGAGCCGCAAGCGGCTTAATTATGCATGTAAACAACCTAGGGTGAGTTCACGGACCGCCAAAATTAGTAGGACAAAACGGTGCTCGCCACATACTCGAATCAGTGAAGCATGTTTAATACAAACAATGTGCTTTATAGCAATTAGGGAGGTTTGTGTCATGTTTGTCCTCCTACAGAAACCAAATTAAAACCAAAAATATGTTTTTTCCCCCTCATCATTTCCATTTTTCATATATTTTTGAAAAAGCTCCGGAGAGCCACTAGGGCGGCGCTAAAGAGCCGCATGCGGCTCAATTATGCATGTAAACAAACTAGGGTGAGATCAAGGACCGCCAAAATTAGTAGAACAAAACGGCGCTCGCCAAATACTCGAATCAGCGAAGCATGTTTAATAAAAACAGTGTGCTTTATAGCAATTAGGGAGGTTTGTGTCATGTTTGTCCTCCTACAGAAACCAAATTAAAACAAAAAATATGTTTTTTTCCTCCTATCATTTCCATTTTTCATATATTTTTGAAAAAGCTCCAGAGAGCCACTAGGGCGGCACTAAAGAGCCGCATGCGGCTCAATTATGCATGTAAACAAACTAGGGTGAGTTCAAGGAGCGCCAAATTTAGTAGGACAAAACGCCGCTCGCCACATACTCGAATCAGTGAAACATGTTTAATACAAACAGTGTACTTTATAGCAATTAGGGAAGTTTGTGTCATGTTTGTGCTCCTACAGAAACCAAATTGAAACAAAAAATATGTTTTATTCCCCTTATCATTTCCATTTTTCATATATTTTTGAAAAAGCCCCAGAGAGCCACTAGGGCGGCGCCAAAGAGCCGCATGCGGCTCAATCATGCATGTAAACAAGCTAGGGTGAGTTCAAGGACCGCCAAAATTAGTAGGACAACACGGCGCTCGCCACATACTCGAATCAGTGAAGCATGTTTAATACAAACAGTGTGCTTTATAGCAATTAGGGAGGTTTGTGTCATGTTTGTCCTCCTACAGAAACCAAATTAAATCAAAAAATATGTTTTTTTTCCCTCATCATTTCCATTTTTCATATATTTTTGAAAAAGCTCCAGAGAGCCACTAGGGCGGCGCTAAAGAGCCGCATGCGGCTCAATTATGCATGTAAACAAACTAGGGTGAGTTCAAGGACCGCCAAAATTAGTAGAACAAAACGGCGCTCGCCAAATACTCGAATCAGCGAAGCATGTTTAATACAAACAGTGTGCTTTATAGCAATTAGGGAGGTTTGTGTCATGTTTGTCTTCCTAAAGAAACCAAATTAAAACAAAAAATGTTTTTTTCCCCTCATCATTTCCATTTTTCATATATTTTTGAAAAAGCTCCAGAGAGCCACTAGGGCGGCACTAAAGAGCCGCAATATGCATGTAAACAAACTAGGGTGAGTTCAAGGACCGCCAAAATTAGTAGGACAAAACAACGCTCGCCACATACTCGAATCAGTGAAGCATGTTTAATACAAAAAGTGTGCTTTATAGCAATTAGGGAGGTTTGTGTCATGTTTGTCCTCCTACAGAAACCAAATTAAGACAAAAAATATGTTTTTTCCCCTTATTTCCATTTTTCATATATTTTTAAAAAAAGCTCCAGAGAGCCACTAGGGCGGCGTTAAAGAGCCACATGCGGCTCCGGAGCCGTGGGTTGCCGACCCCTAATATATATATATATAAATATATATTTATTTTTTTAATGTACAATGTTCCTTTTATTAAAAGAAAGAATTAACGTTTTCGCCCCCATCTATGGAAAAATACACATGGGTCGAAGCATTCTCCTTCTCCATTGTATAGAAACTATGTTTTTTTTTTTTTGGTGGGGGCTTGGGGGGACGGACCACCAACTTGCACACTCCTCTGCTGGTCATCACGGCGTGCCGAGTGCAAGGACCAAGGTCACCCACGCCGTTTTAAAGGGTGGCCGTGGTCACACAATAAATCCGAGGTCCCTGCATGCTGGCGATGTGCACACAAGTCCTCCTAGTGACAAGACGTGGGGGGAGGGAGGGAGAAGTAACATGTGAGTGGGGGGGTTTACATGCAAGGTGCGAACACCTGGCGGGTTCCGCCAGCGAGCGAGGGGGTTGATGTCAGCTGTTCGCTGCGGGCTCCGAAAGCCGCCAAACAGAAAAGTCTGCTGGAATTCGATCTCTTGTATGGAGAAGCAGAATCACACGTTTAGCAAATATTATCATCGCTTAAAGTACCACTTTCCTGACTAATAAATGTCACAATGTTGGATACTTGTGTTGAATAACGCCAAAGCATCAAATCATGAGTTTCAATGCATTTTGCCCTGAGCTTGAACACAGTTTTGGATGCCTCAGTTCAGGGGTCGGGAACCTTTTTGGCTGAGAGAGCCAAGAAAGCCAAATATTTTAAAATGTATTTCTGTAAGAGCCATATAACTTCTTTTTTTTAACACTGAACACAACTAAACGCGTGCATTTTTTAAGTAAGACCAACATTTCTAGAGTATAATAAGTCTCTTATTCTTTGTAATAACATTGTTATTGTGAAGCTAACTGTGGAGGGGGCGTGGCCTGCGGGCCTGAAGCGAAGCAGGGTGTTGCCAGGATCAGGCTCGAAATCAGCGACAGGCGCATAGACGGCCCAGCTTGGCCTTGTTATCTAATCACCTGTCGCTCTGTTATAAGCAGCAGCCAGGAGGAGAGACGGGGTTGGGGCTGGAGCCAGAGCGTGAGCGAGAACAAAAGAGAAAAAGACAATTGCTGGAAAGCAACTGAGAGACTTATTGAAATATAAAACGATAATGTAACCCTGAAACAGGCTCTCATGTCGGTCTGAAGAACACCCAGAAGGACAAGCCCCACACTAACCAATAATAAATAAATAACTTCTTACTATTAACGCAACTTCTTGAACAGGTGCGGTAGAAAACAGATGGATGGATTAAAAATGCATGAACATTTTTTATATTTTGAGCGTTATTTTTAACACTGTAATTACAATTGGAATTATTCATTACTTATCGTGTTAAGCAATGTCAGCTCAGATTTATCCGAGAGCCAGATGCAGTCATCATAAGAGCCACATCTGGCTCGCGAGCCATAAGTTCCCTACCCCTGCCTCAGTTCATAGGGGCTTTAAAGTTTGGCTACGTTGTGATGTCACAGCGAGGCGGACGTACTTATTGGAACATTAAGTCAAGCTCTTGCCCAGCAGGCACGAGACATTGTTACAACGTTGATTATACTTACATGTCTTTTAAAGGCCTACTGAAATGAGATTTTCTTATTCAAACGGGGATAGCAGGTCCATTCTATGTGTCATACTTGATCATTTCACAGTATTGCCATATTTTTGCTGAAAGGATTTAGTAGAGAACATCCACGATAAAGTTCGCAACTTTTGGTCGCTAATAAAAAAAGCCTTGCCTGTACCGGAAGTAGCAGACGATGTGCGCGTGACGTCACGGGTTGTAGAGCTCCTCACATTATCACATTGTTTATAATCTTAGCGTCAAGCAGCAAAAGCTATTCGGACCGAAAAAGCGACAATTTCCCCATTAATTTGAGCGAGGATGAAAGATTCTTGGATGAGGAAAGTTAGAGTGAAGCGCACACACAAAAAAAGCGACGGCTCCGGGCGGTGGCAGTGGAAGCGTTTAAGATGTAATTAAGACACATTTACTAAGATAATTCTGGAAAATCCCTTATCTGCTTATTGTGTTAATAGTATTTTAGTGAGATTCTAAAGTCATACCTGAAAGTCGGATGGCTGCGGTGAACGCCAGTGTTTCTGAGAGAAGCTGAGGAGCCAAGATCACAGCTGCCTTTTTAACAGCTACAGGAGAAGGTCCCATAATCCACTGAATTTTCCAGTAAGAGCCGACTTAATATGACACTTTTCCCATCCAAAAACTTGCTGGTTGACATAGAGAAACATGTTCGCTTGACCGCTCTGTGTTAAAGCTTCACAACATACAAGGAAACACCGGCTGTGTTTCGGTGCTAAAGGCAGCTGCAACCCACCGCTTTCCACCCACAGCATTCTTCTTTGACGTCTCCATTATTAAATGAACAAATTGCAAAAGATTCAGCAACACAAATGTCCAAATTAATGTGTAATTGTGCGATGAAAAGACACTGCAGTACGTCCGACGTCATGACATCATATGCGCACGCGGGCCAGATTGCATTCACATTGGAAATCACACTTTTTTTGTAATGTGAATAGTCACTAAAAAGATCGAATAAAAAAAAATAAAAATCTGTATTGGACTTACCAAATATGATTAAAAGAAGTCAAAGAATTTGGCTTGAATGAAACTGCCAGACCTAAACGTATTTGCGCCATCACACAGACTCCCTCATGGTTTCAGCTAAAAGTGCACAATCACACCTCAGAGTTTTCTCTGGAGTCCCCTTTTTCTCGCTCACGCCCCATTTACCGAACAGGACCTCCCCTGGTGAGCCTGCAAGCACAAAATTATTCAATCTTCTTCGGGTACAACATGGAACACAAACACACACGCACGCACGCACGCACACACACACACACACAATGTAAAGATCTGTTGATTTTCACTTCCACTAAATCAGGGGTGTCCAAACTATTTCCACTGAGGGCCACACACTGAGAAATCAAAGCATATGGGGGTTATTTTGATATTCTTTATTTTGAAAACCATTTGGGCTCCACTCAAATTTGGCAGGTTTAAACATCCCGGTCTTTAATGTGGTAAAAATAACTCAATAAATGTAACACTTAAATATTCAAACATTGACTTCAGCTCTATCTGTTGGCATAAAGTTTAGAATTTACTTTATGCTTTATGCCTTGTTTTTTTGAAAGACAACTGTTTTTTCAGGCAAAAACACAACAAATGCAATATTTTGCCCCAAACATTTTTCAAAAGGGAACACTTGAAATGACGTAATTGGAGCCTAAATAGATAATTATAACATAACAACATTGCTGCTGATTCTTTATTATTTTTTGGAATAATGACAGATTAAAGGTTTCAACTGGGACGCTTAAGGGGGACTCAGTTGTAATACACTTTTCCACCACTTGTGGCAGTAGTGACAAATATCAAACAAACAAAAAAAGTCTCTTAAGCGCAAAAAATTATGACTAATTGGGTGAAGCTGTATTTTCAAAGGAACTTTATTTTTATTACCAGTTTTTTTTTAAAACATGTTATGGTTGATTATTTTTAACTGAGTTAAAATGTATCCATTTCAACACTCAGTAATTGTATGTAAATCAAAAATACATATAAAATTTACTGCGATGAGGTGGCGACTTGTCCAGGGTGTACCCCGCCTTCCGACCGATTGCGGTGCCCCCCGCGACCCCAAAGAGAATAAGCGATAGAAAATGGATGGATATAAAATATACAAATGTTTGTTACCAGTTTTTATTAGTCCCTTCATTTGCAGTATATTTGATTCATATTTATTGTTGTAATCAGCCTGACCTAAGCCTTGATAATAATCTTTGTGATTAAGCATTTAAGTCCCATCTTAAAACTCCTTTGTATACGCTAGTCTTTAAATATATCCCCCTTTTAGACCAGTTGATCTGCCGTCTCCTGAGCCTATTAGGTGACTACGTGTAATGCGCTAGCTGTTCAAAGTCGGGACCCGGGGTGTACCCCTCATCTGTGCATCAGTTGGGGGTGTCTCTGCACTTCTGACATGTGTCCACTCAACATGATCCCCTGCTGGCCCCACTATGGACTTGACTCTCACACTATTAACTAGATCCACTCGACGTCCATTGCCAGGGGTCCCCTCCAAGGTTTCTCATTACAGCCCATTGGGTTGAGTTTTTTTCTTGCGCTGATGTGGGATCTGAGCCGAGGATGTCGTTGTGGCTTTTGCAGCCCTTTGAGACGCTTGATTAAGGTCTGTATGAATAAACTTTGATTTATTGATTGATTGAACACATCCTTTCATATCATTTGACAAGGTTTAAAATGTTAAACTGTAAGTCAGTTATAATTATAGAATATGATTAAAAAGTAAGACTACTAATTGAGTGTTAATATTTGAGTTGGTCCCGGTCCCCGCTGTGATGCAAAAGTTGGGCCTTAAGGTCCAAAAAGTTAAGAACTTCTGCTCGAGATCAACTTCGAATCAATCTATTCTAAGTTTTTCTATTTTTTCAATGGATCAAAGTTTATCTTTACAGCCCTAAATCACGAGCGTCTCAAAGGGCTGCACATTTATTGAGCAATGACAGTTAAAAAACTGCCTGAATGGCATCCATCCAACCATCCATTTTCGACCGCTTATTGCCTTTGGGGTCGCGGGGGGCGCTGGAGTCTATCTCAGCAACAATCGGGCAGAAGGCGGGGTACACCCTGGACAAGTCGCCACCTCATCGCAGGGCCAACACAGATAGACAGACAACATTCACACACTAGGGCCAATTCAGTGTTGCCAATCAACCTATCCCCAGGGTTATGTCTTTGGAAGTGGGAGTGAAGTGAAGTGAATTATATTTATATAGCGCTTTTTCTCTAGTGACTCAAAGCGCTTTACATAGTGAAACCCAATATCTAAGTTACATTTAAACCAGTGTGGGTGGCACTGGGAGCAGGTGGGTAAAGCGTCTTGCCCAAGGACACAACGGCAGTGACTAGGATGGCGGAAGCGGGAATCAAACCTGCAACCCTCAAGTTGCTGACCAACTGAGCTATACCGCCGGAGTACCCGGAGGGAACCCACGCAGTCACGGGGAGGACATGCAAACTCCACTCAGAAAGATCCCGAGCCCGGGATTTAACCCAAGACTACTCAGGGCCTTTGTATTTCGAGGCAGACGCACTAACTCCTCCACCACCGTGCTGCCCTGCCTGAATAGCAACTTAGTGTAACTAGGGTCATGCATCCATCCATTTTCTACCGCGGGGTCGCGGGGGGTGCTGCATTCGGGCGGAAGGCGGGCTACACCCTGGACAAGTCGCCACCTCATCGCGGTATATTTTATATGTATTTTAAATTTACATACAATTACTGAGTGTTGAAATGGATACATTCTAAGTCAGTTAAAAATAATCAACAATAACATGTTTTAAAAAAAAACTGTTAATAAAAATAAAGTTCCTTTGAAAATACAGCTTCACCCATTTAGTCATAATTTTTTGCGCTTAAGAGACTTTTTTTGTTTGTTTGATATTTGTCACTACTGCCACAAGTGGTGGAAAAGTGTATTACAACTGAGTCCCCCTTGGACAAGTCACCACCTCATCGCAGGGCCAACACAGACAGACACACAACACTGCGATATATTTTGTTGTTACATTACATCTATTTGAGCTTTAATTACAAATTTGGGGAGTTTTTTTTTTTTTAGTAATACATATTGTAAAATACGCAGAGGACCGTTAAAAAATTAACTGCGGACCGCAAATGGCCCCTGTGCCACACTTTGGACACGCATGCATTTAATGGTCCATCCATCCATCCATTTTCTACCGCTTGTCCCTTGTGGGGTCGCGGGGGCTCGGTGGAGCCTATCTCAGCTGCATTCGGGCGGAAGGCGGCGTACACCCTGGACAAGTCGCCACCTCCCCGCAGCACTCAATGGTCATGTTTTTTTCTTTCCTCGAACACAGACATGTTTGGAAAGCAGGATCCAGTAAGAGGTTGCATCAGTCAATCAATAAATCAATCAATCAATGTTTATTCATATAGCCCTAAATCACAAGTGTCTCAAAGGGCTGCACAAACAAAAATGACATCCTCGGTACAGAGCCCACATAAGGGCAAGGAAAAACTCACACCCAGTGGGACCTCGGTGACATTGACAATGGTGAAGTGAAGTGAAGTGAATTATATTTATATAGCGCTTTTCTCTAGTGACTCAAAGCGCTTTACATAGTGAAACCCAATATCTAAGTTACATTTAAACCAGTGTGGGTGGCACTGGGAGCAGGTGGGTAAAGTGTCTTGCCCAAGGACACAACGGCAGTGACTCGGTTGGCAGAAGCGGGAATCTAACCTGCAACCCTCAAGTTGCTGGCACGGCCACTCTACCAACCGAGCTATGCCGTTCCCTATGAGAAACCTTGGAGAGGACCGCATATGTGGGCACCGGGCAATGGATGTCGAGCGGGTCTAACATGATATTGTGAAAGTCCAATCCATAGTGGATCTAACATAACGGTGAGAGTCCAGTCCAAAGTGGATCCAATATAGTAGCGAGAGTCCCGTCCATAGTGGACCCAGCAGGAAACCATCCCAAGCGGAGGCGGATTAGCAGCGCAGAGATGTCCCCAACCGATACACAAGCGAGCGGTCCATCCTGCGTCCTGACTCTGGACGAGCTGAGTCTGACATACAAATTTGTGTTTTGATACGCGCTAATAAAATATTATGATTGACGGTATCAAAAGCAGCGCTAAGATCGAGGAGCAGCAACATAGATGACGCATCAGAATCCATCGTTGGCAATAGATAGTTAGTCATTTTTGCGAGGGCTGTCTTGTTTTTTGAGGACTTTCGAAATAAAGGGAAGGTGAGACACCGGTCGGTAGTTTACCATGAGGTCAGGATGGATGTTAGGTCTTTTAAGGAGAGGATGAATAACCGCTTTTTTGAATGCTAGGGGAACAGTGCCAGAGGAAAGTGATATGTTAATAATATTTAGCACTTATGGACCTAATAATACAAAGAGCTCCTTGATAAGTTTCTCAGGAAGTGGGTCAGGTAAACATGTTGTTTGTTTTATTCCATTTACACGTTGTAACAATTCTTCTGATGTTATTTCAACAAAAAGAGAGAAACTATTTTGGAGGGCAGTATTCCCCGCCAGTACAATAACAGTCTCTAAAAGGTGATCGGCGGGTCAGCAAAGTCCATATTAAAGTCACCATGCGGTAGGAGGGCGCACTAATGAGAGGGTGAACACAGCTGCCGGTCTTTTGGAACACACTTCAGTCAAATGTCTCTCTGTGTCCTTGTTTGCCTTCTTTAAGCTGGCAAATGTGTGCAGGTTTCCAATGGGGCCTTTTAATTGGCCGGGCGCCATTTAATCAGATCTTCTCGTCTTTTGTCTGTGCTGCTCTCAATTAAGTAAAGTAAAGTAGAGTGCAGTAAAGTAAAAGTGCAAACCCCGTTTCCATATGAGTTGGGAAATTGTGTTAGATGTAAATAAAAACGGAATACAATGATTTGCAAATCCTTTTCAACTCATATTCAATTGAACGCACTTCTAAGACAAGAGATTTGATGTTCAAACTCATAAACTTTATTTATTTTTTGGCAAATAATAATTAACTTAGAATTTCATGGCTGCAACACGTGCCAAAGTAGTTGGGAAAGGGCATGTTCACCACTGTGTTACATCACCTTTTGTTTTAACAACACTCAATAAATGTTTGGGAACTTGGCAGCTTTGAAAGTGGAATTCTTTCCCATTCTTGTTTTATGTAGACCTTCAGTCGTTCAACAGTCCGCGGTCTCCGCTGTCGTATTTTACGCTTCAAAATGCGCCACACATTTTTGATAATAGACAGGTCTGGACTGCAGGCGGGCCAGGAAAGTACCCGCACTCTTTTTTTACGAAGTCACGCTGTTGTAACACGTGCTGAATGTGGCTTGGCATTGTCTTGCTGAAATAAGCAGGAGCGTCCATGAAAAAGACGGCGCTTCGATGGCAGCATATGTTGTTCCAAAAGCTGTATGTACCTTTCAGCATTAATGGTGTCTTCACAGATGTGTAAGTTACCCATGCCTTGGGCACTAATGCACCCCCATACCATCACAGATGCTGGCTTTTGGACTTTGCGTCGATAACAGTCTGAATGGTTCGCTTCCCCTTTGGTCCGGATGACACGATGTCGAATATTTCCATAAACAATCTGAAATGTCGACTCGTCAGACCACAGAACACTTTTCCACTTTGCATCAGTCCATCTTAGATGATCTCGGGCCCAGAGAAGCCGGCTGCGTTTCTGGATGTTGTTGATAAATGGCTTTTGCTTTGCATCGCAGAGCTTTAACTTGCATTTACAGATGTAGTGACGAACTGTATTTAGTGACAGTGGTTTTCTGAAGTGTTCCTGAGCCCATGTGGTGATATCCTTTAGAGATTGATGTCGGTTTTTGATACAGTGCCGTCTGAGGGATCGAAGGTCACGGTCATTCAATGTTGGTTTCCGGCCATGCCGCTTACGTGGAGTGATTTCTCCAGATTCTCTGAACCTTTTGATGATATTATGGACCGTAGATGTTGAAATCCCTAAAATTTCTTGCAATTGCACTTTGAGAAACGTTGTTCTTAAACTGTTTGACTATTTGCTCACGCAGTTGTGGACAAAGGGGTGTACCTCGCCCCATCCTTTCTTGTGAAAGACTGAGCATTTTTTGGGAAGCTGCTTTTATACCCAATCATGGCACCCACCTGTTCCCAATTAGCCTGCACACCTGTGGGATGTTCCAAATAAGTGTTTGATGGGCATTCCTCAACTTTATCAGTATTTATTGCCACCTTTGCCAACTTCTTTTCCACGAGGTTGCTGGCATCAAATTTTAAAGTTATCATCAATTATGTTGTCTTTGTAGTGGATTCAACTGAATATGGGTTGAAAAGGATTTGCAAATCATTGTATTCCGTTTATATTTACATCGAACACAATTTCCCAACTCATATGGAAACGGGGTTTGTACAATCCTCAAACTCCAGCCCTGCTGTCATTTCTGCATCCTGCACCACGCTGGCACACATCCTCACTATTTGTTTGCCCTCCTCTCAGGTGTCATGTGATCAAGCACTCCTCTTATCGCCAAGTGCTTCCGTTTGAGCGCGAGGTGTCGCTGAGTCGCCGGGTGACACGGCGAGGCGTCGTGACATTTTAATTTGCGCCGGCTCTCTTTAATAGGACACTCCAGCCGGCCCGTCTTCCCTATCCGTGACAGTAATAAGGTCAGCCGCGAGGATGTGTCTGCGGCGCGGCGCTTTCAAGGGCGCGCACCGCCATTTTGGAATATAAATCAGCGCAAGGAGAATATGAAACTTTGAAGGCAAATATATTCGCTGCTTCCTGGAAGAAGTGTTTAAAAGGCGTCCGTGCTGTGGCTTTTTTTGTGCTTTTTTTCATTAGCATGTACACAATGTAAACATATGTCTGTCAACATGCCGGTCCATTCACATACACATATTGTAAACATCTCCTTGTCCATTCACACAAGTACACAATGTAAACAAAAGTCTGTTCATTCACATACAGTAAAAATGATGTAAACATCTGTTCTCCCATTCACACAAATACACAATATAAACAGACATTTGTCCACTCACATAAACAAAATATAAACATGTCTGTCCATTCACGTACAAATTATGTAAACATCTGCTTGCCAATACACACAAATACACAATGTAAACAAATGTCTGTCCACTCACATACACAAATATCAACATGCCTGTCCATTCACGTACAAATTATGTAAACATTAGCTCGCCCTTTCACACAAGTACACAATGTAAACAAACGTCTGTTCAGTCACATATTGTAAACAGCTGCGTGTCCATTCACACAAGTACACAATGTAAACAAATGTCTGTCCACTCACATACACATAATATAAAAATGCCTGTCCATTCACATTCATATCATGTAAACATCTGCTTGCCCATTCACACAAATACACAACGTAAACAAACGTCTGTCCACTCACATAGACAAAATATAAACATGCCTGTCCATTCACGTACATGTTTGTAAACATCTGCTTGCCCATACACACAAATACACAATGTAATCAAACGTTTGTCCACTCACATAGACAAAATATAAACATGCCTGTCCATTCACGTACAAATTATGTAAACATGTGCTTGCCCATACATACAAATACACAATTTAAACAAATGGCTGTCCACTCACATACACAAAATATAAACATGCCTGTCCATTCACGTACAAATTATGTAAACATCAGCTTGCCCATTCACACAAATACACAACATAAACAAACGTCTGTCCACTCACATACACAAAATATAAACATGCCTGTCCATTCACGTACAAATTATGTAAACATCTGCTTGCCCATACACACAAATACACAATGTAAACAAATGTCTGTCCACTCACATACACAAAATATCAACATGCCTGTCCATTCACGTACAAATGATTTAAACATCTGCTCGCCCTTTCACACAAGTACACAATGTAAACAAACGTCTGTTCAGTCACATACACAAAATATAAAAATGCCTGTCCATTCACATTCATATCATGTAAACATCTGCTTGCCCATTCACACAAATACACAATGTAAACAAACGTTTGTCCACTCACATAGACAAAATATAAACATGCCTGTCCATTCACGTACAAATTATGTAAACATCTGCTTGTCAATACACACAAATACACAATGTAAACAAATGTCTGTCCACTCACATACACAAAATATCGACATGCCTGTCCATTCACGTACAAATTATGTAAACATCAGCTTGCCCATTCACACAAATACACAACGTAAACAAACGTCTGTCTACTCACATAGACAAAATATAAACATGCCTGTCCATTCACCTATAAATTATGTTAACATCTGCTTGCCCATTCACACAAATACACAATATAAACAAACGTCTGTCCACTCACATACCCAAAATATAAACATGCCTGTCCATTCACGTACAAATGATGTAAACATCTTCTTGCCCATTACACAAATACACAACGTAAACAATTGTCTGTCCACTCACACAAAAAATATAAACATGCCTGTCCATTCACGTACAAATGATGTAAACATCTGCTTGCCCATTCACACAAAAACAAAACGTAAACAATTGTCTGTCCACTCACATACACAAAATATAAACATGCCTGTCCATTCACCTATAAATTATGTAAACATCTGCTTGCCCATTCACACAAATACACAATGTAAACTTACGTTTGTCCATTCATACACACATAATGTAAACATATGCCTGCCCATTGACATACACATAATGCAAACGTCTGCTTGTCTATTCACACAAATACAGTGCAAACATACGTCTGTCCATTCACATACACATCATGTTAACATATTGATGTCCATTCACACACAATAAAACACTTGTATCTACATCTGCACGTCCACACACATGATGTAAGCGTCGGTCTTTCTATTCACATGCACATGCAGCATTCTGTCAATTTACACACAACCACACATGATGTAAATGGCCGTCTGTCCATATACCTACATGTCTGTCCGTGCATTCACACACATCATGTAAAATTTTTCGGTTCACACACATCTGCCCCTACATTCCCATACACACACACAATGTACTGTACTGTAAATGTCAGTCTGTCCATTCACATACATGTCTGTCTGTGCAATCCTTTTCTTCTTTTTTTGTGTTTCACTCTAGCTTTCCTCATCCACGAATCTTTCATCATCGCTCATCGTCGCTTTCTCGGTCTGAATCGCTCTAGCTGCTGGAAGCTATGATTATAAACAATGTGAGGATGTGAGGAGCCCTACAACCTGTGACGTCACGCGCACATCGTCTGCTACTTCCGGTAAAGGCAAAGCTTTTATATTAGCGACCAAAAGTTGCGAACTTTATCGTCGATGTTCTCTACTAAATATTTTCAGCAAACGTATGGCAATATCACGAAATGATCAAGTATGACACATAGAATGGACCTGCTATCCCCGTTTAAATAAGAAAATCTCAAATAAAGTTTATGAGTTTGAACATTAAATATCTTGTCTTTGTAGTGCATTCAATTGAATATGGGTTGAAAAGAATTGGCTAATTATTGTATTCTGTTTATAATTACATCCAACACAATTTCCCAACTCATATGGAAACGGGGTTTGTAGATTGAACTTGTGTTTCCACTCTACTGGTACTTTAAGAGGGACTCTTGCTCTGGCGCCATGACCTCAGCGGGAAGTGGATGGCCTTAGGAAGCCGTCCTTGTGAGTTATGTGCTTGTAATTTGAAGGAGCTCGGTGCTGAGACCCTGGAAGTGAAGGTGAGGCTCAATTCAGTGATGTCCAATCATAAAGGGAGGATACAAGGTGGTGAGGATGCCTTTAAATCTGACTACATTGTGGAGGAAATATGCATGAAGTGATGAATATCTCATGTCCGTGCACCTTGGCGTTTGTGCTGTTTGCCTTCCGCTAATGTTCGACTATATCTTTGTGGCTGAGTGGCACGAGCATATGGCATGTGAGCGTCTCTTTGGCACTTGCTCCTGCTGGCTGGCCAGACTTTCAGACGGGTAGCAAGGGCACATGTGTGTGTGTGTGTGTGTGTGTGTTCTTGTGTTTATACCCTTCTTGAGACATCAACAAGGAAACACACCATCCTAATGAGGAAAACCATTGCATCTAATAGAGAATATCTCATTTGCACCCCTGGTGGTGAACTCTATCAAAATGAGGGTGGTCCCAAAAAGGAGGGTGTGGAGGAGGGCGTGGTCAGCTCGCCTCCTGCAGGAATGGGGTGTGTATGGCCCGGCTTTGAAGCCAGCGGCAGGTGAGTAGATTGCTCCATCTGGGCCTGGTTATTTAATCATCTGTCGCTTTTATCAGCAGCGGCCGGGGCCGTGACGGTAGCTGCGGCTGGGAGCAAATGACACACACACACACGAAGAGAGCACGAGAGGAAGCACAGACACGCCAGACTGGAAAGCAAGCCATCCTTGTGTCTGTGTATGACAATAAAAGACTTGCTCGAACCTGTCTACCAGGCTCCTGAAAAAATCTGTCGGTATCAGAAGAGCCCACCACACTCAGAGACGTCCACAAAGGGATTTTGCAAATTGACTGTGTGTCGGTTTTAAAAGTGCTCCCCCCTCTGGTCAACATATGAAATAACAAGTGTGTGTAAAAAATTGAAGTGCTCCCCCTCAGGCCAACATATTTAATAACAAGTGTGTGTAAGAAATTGAAATGCGCTCTCTTTGGCCAAAATGAATAAAACAAATAAAATAAATACGTATATAGGGACATACTGTAATAACTTTAAATACATCATGAAGATTAAAAAACATTTACCATTAAAACGTTTAAAAAATAATTTTTCTCACAATGTGTCATCTTTTTTCTTTTAAAATTGGAAACAATTTCTCATATTCTTGCGTTTTTTGTAATATAGCAAAATATTTTCTCGTAAAATTATTACTTTTTATGCAAAATTAATACCTTTTAATGCAAAATGGTGACATTTGTCATAAAAAAATGTCTGACTCATCAAAATATTGCCAATGTTTTTGTTGTAAAAAAGTGACATTTTTTGAGTACACTTATGACTTTTGGCATGTTTTTGCCAAGTGAAATAACGATTTTTACAATATTGCCAACATTTTTAAATTTACTTTTAAAATTGTGACTTTTGTCGAGTAAAATTACAACTCTTTTCATACAATTGCCAAAGTTTAAAGCATTTCTTGTAAAATTGCGACCGCTATTGTGTAAAATTCCAACTTTTATCATAATATTGCACAAATGTTCCGTTTTACCTTGCAACATTTTGACTTGCGTTGAGTAAACTCATTTTTCACGACAAGCTTTTTTATTTTGGCATAGTATGTATTTATGATTAATTTTGTAAATACAAATCATTATATATCTAGAAATGGTGTTCCTAAAGAGGTAGGCATTTTTCTGAGGTCTCAAGAAGATTACAAATACAAGAATGTGTGTGTGTTCGTGTGTGTGTGTGTGCGTGTGTTTTGTATTAGGCGTGCAAATGAATTGACTGACAAATGTCTACATCAGTATATAAATGGATATATTTGGACCCTTTTCTTGCTTTTATTGTTTTTGCATGTGAATGGACCAATGTTTACATTACATTACTGCTGTACAATATGTATGTATGTATGCGAATGGACATATTTTTACATCATGTTTACATGTGAATGGACCAATGTTTACATTACATTACTGCTGTACAATATGTATGTATGCGAATGGACATATTTTTACATCATGTTTGCATGTGAATGGATTAACATGTGCTTACATTATGTTTGCATGTGAGTGAACAAATTTGCACTCTATTTTAATGTAAATGGTGAAATATTTATATTACCTCCGTACGTCTATGGACACATGTTTACATTATGTTTGCGTGTGAATGGATTAACATGTGCTTATATTATGTTTGCACGTGAGTGAACGAATTTGCACTTTATTTTAATCTAAATGGTCAAATATTTGTATTACCTGCGTATGTCTATGGACACATGTTTACATCATGTTTGCGTGTGAATGGACAAATGTTTATATTACATTGCATGTAAATGGATTAACGTGCTTACATTTTGTTTGCATGTGAATGGATTAACAAATATTGACTTTATGTTTGCATGCACATTGACAAATATTTACTTTAGGTTTGCATGTGAATTAACAATATGCTTTTATGTGAATGAACAAATATTAACATTACCTTTGCATGTGAATTGACAAATGTTTACATCATGTATGTATTGTGAGTGGATAAATGTTCCCATTATGTTTGCATGTGAATGGATTAACATGTGGTTACATCATGTTTGCATGTGAATGGATTAACATGTGCTTACATTATGTTTGCATGTGAATGGATTAACATGTGCTTACATTATGTTTGCATGTGAGTGAACAAATTTGCACTCTATTTTAATGTAAATGGTCAAATATTTATATTACCTGCGTATGTCTATGGACGCATGTTTACATTATGTTTGCGTGTGAATGGACAAATGTTTATATTACATTGCATGTAAATGGATTAACATGTGCTTACATTTTGTTTGCATGTGAACGGATTAACAAATATTGACTTTATGTTTGCATGTAAATTGACAAATATTTACTTTATGTTTGCATGTGAATTAACAATATGCTTTTATGTGAATTAACAAATATAAACATTACCTTTGCATGTGAATTGACAAATGTTCACATCATGTATGTATTGTGAGTGGATAAATGTTCCCGTTATGTTTGCATGTGAATGGATTAACATGTGCTTACATTATACCTGCATGTGAATAGACATAGATGTTTACATTGCAAAAACAGTCTGTGAATGGAATGACAGATGTTTCTATTATGTCTGGATGTGAATAGACAGACATATTTTAGCATGCTGGGTCGTGATATATAATAATCTCCAAAAATATGACGACGCATTTTAATAAATCAACAAGCTTTTTGGCGTTTGTGTTTTGGCTGGACCCCCGAGGTACTGATTGATGGATGGCAGATGAGGCGTTCACTGACCTGTCACTTCAGTGCCACCTGCTTCCATTCCTGCCCCGCTCTTCCTGACCCAGGTCTTGGTGGTGCGTGTCCCTGGGCCTCTTCAGACGTCCACGCCAGCCTTGCTCATCGCAGCGTTCCAACTGTCAGCATTGAGCCGAGCTCACTCCGCCGCACGGCAAAGCAGCGTCTGCTGTGAATTGTTACCTCATATTTCTTCTTCCTGTGGCAAGGGAACATGGGAAACATAAACAGTTGTTGCTGAGACTTAAGACAAGTTATACTAGCTTATAATATTGTCTGCGTCTTGCTTCTGGGAAGATTTCCATCCATCCATTTCCTACCGCTTATTCCCTTCAGGGTCGCGGGGGGCGCTGGAGCCTATATCAGCTACAAACAGGCGGAAGGCGGCGTACACCCTGGAAAAGTCGCCCCCTCATCACAGGGCCAACACAGATAAACAGACAACATTCACACACTAAGGCCAAGTGCATGTCTTTGGAAGCCGGAGTACCCGGAGGGAACCCACGCAGTCATGGGGAGGACATGCAAAACAGAAAGATACCAAAAAGTTCTATTTTGGTTTCATCTGACCACATGACATTCTCCCAATCCTCTGCTGTATCATCCATGTATCCATTTTGGTATCAACTCAACTCGTCATGTTTGGAGGAAGAAGAATACTAAGTTGCATCCTAAGAACACCACACCTACTGTGAAGCATGGGGGTGGAAACATCATGCTTGGGGGCTGTTTTTCTGCTAAGGGGACAGGACGATTTATCCGCGTTAAGGAAAGAATAAATGGGGCCATGTATCATGAGATTCATCCATCAGTAAGAGCTTTGAATGGTTGACGAAATACTTATTTTCCACCATCATTTACAAATAAATTCTTTAAAATTCCTACAATGTGAATTCCTGGATTTTTTTTTCACATTCTGTCTCCCACAGTTGAAGTGTACCTATGATGAAAATTACAGACCTCTGTCATCATTTTAAGTGGGAGAACTTGCAAAATCGGTGGCAGACTAAATACTTTTTTGCCCCATTGTATGTGTATATAAATGTTTTTTCTTTACCTTTACGGTACAAATAAAGTAACAAGTAACTAAACCCAGCAACTATAACGAATGGGCGCTAAATTTGTCAGGATGTCGATTTCATAACAAAGTCACGTTTTGGTTCGATTCTCGATCAAACATGATTTTTTTCAATATATTATTTGGTAGATTATAATTAAAAACATGTGACAGGTTTGTATGCTTTATTTACTTGTTGTTTATTTCACACCAGATGCTCCTAATGACACAGTCTTAATGTTTATTTGAAATTCAACTTTAAAAAATGGTACTGCCCTGTTCTTTCACCTTCCTGGTATTATTATTGACCATTGTGCTGAACACTCCTTGTGATTGTTGGAGGAAAGAGCAACATGACGTTAGGTTGTGTGTCGCTGTGGGCTCATGCTTGAAAGGTGGTACAAAGACACCATTGAAAGAATCAATAAGCAATCACTTAGGGAGGCAGCGAGTGGCGCCCAACACCAGGTCCGTTAGGGAGCACAGGTGGCGTTCCTGTAATCATCCCAAACATCAATTAAGGGAATGAACTTTCCAACCTATTGGGGAGAATGAGCGTAATAGAATTAAGGAAGCATAGGAAAACATGAGTGACGACCACAAGGAGTTTGGAAGATGCTGGTCAGGGGTCAGCTCATGCACTTGAATCTCTCAGGTCACACAGGAAGGAAAATATGCATTGTAAATTTTTTACCGACTGTCATGCTCATTTTGTCCAATCAGAAGCTTTAAGCAAGTGTTTTGTCTTTTTGCACTTCTATGTCAAGATTATTATCTGACATGAAGCTTGACGACTCAGAAGCATGCATTGAACTCATCTCTGACCTAAAACAACCTGGAAAGGTAACCACCCAGGGTTAAGGTAAAGGAGCATGCACAGTTAAAATAAATGGTGGGATTAATCTGCCGTCATGTAGGATTCTTGGCCAATTGTTTTGTGCATATTTGCATGCGGTAGCGTGTTAACATTGCACAGCTTCTATATAGACAAACAATTCAAACAAAATAGCACAACCAAAACAATAGTCATCCAGAATAAACACATAAAACATTTTGTTGCTGTTGCATTTGTAGGTAATTAAAAAATATAATTCTACAAAATTTATATATATATATATATATATATATATATATATATATATACACACATATATATATATATATACACATACACACACATTTTTTATACATATATATACATATACATATACATATATATATATATATATATATATATATATATATATATATATATATATATATATATATATATATATATATATATATATATATATATATATATATTTGTGGGTTCTTCCGAAGATGTCGTAGGCGTAATGGTTTGTACAGTCCTTTGAGACATTTGGGATTTAGGGCTATATAAATAAACATTGATTGATATACACATATATATATACACATATATAATATATATATATATATATATATATATATGTGTGTGTGTATATGTGTATATATACATATATATATGCACACACATATACACATACATATATATATTGATACATATACACATATACATATATACATACATACGTACATACACACACATATATATATATGCATATATATACACACACACATATATGCATATATACTATATATATATATACACACACACATATATGAATATATACACATACAGTGGGGCAAAAAAGTATTTAGTCAGCCACCAATTGTGCAAGTTCTCCCACTTAAAATGATGACAGAGGTCTGTAATTTTCATCATAGGTACACTTCAACTGTGAGAGACAGAATGTGAAAAAAAATCCAGGAATTCACATTGTAGGAATTTTAAAGAATTTATTTGTAAATTATGGTGGAAAATAAGTATTTGGTCAACCATTCAAAGCTCTCACTGATGGAAGGAGGTTTTGGCTCAAAATCTCACGATACATGGCCCCATTCATTCTTTCCTTAACACGGATCAATCGTCCTGTCCCCTTAGCAGAAAAACAGCCCCAAAGCATGATGTTTCCACCCCCATGCTTCACAGTAGGTATGGTGTTCTTGGGATGCAACTCAGTATTCTTCTTCCTCCAAACAGGGCAAGTTGAGTTTATACCAAAAAGTTTTATTTTGGTTTCATCTGACCAAAAGACATTCTCCCAATCCTCTGCTGTATCATCCATGTATCCATTTTGGTATCAACTACCTTTGTTTTCACGCCACATTGGGGAGTTTATACTTCAGACTGATAAAGATCACATGCTGCTTAAAATCTAAACCAGTGGTGTCCAAAGTGCGGCCCGGGGGCCAATTTCGGCCCGCAAGTCATTTCTTAAGGGCTGCCACGGCACATTTTAAAAATAAGATTGAAAACATTTTAAAACATAAAAAGTGATATAAAAGAGAAAACGGGTGAAATGTAACAAGAAAATGTTGCAATGTTTACTCTAATAACACAAAGCTGCCATGCAGGCTGTTTCTTTCTTTAAAAAATAATAATGAATAAAAATCAATGTCATAATGAATTATTGACCTATTCAAGGCTCCAATTACATCACATTAAATATTCCACTTGGAGATATTTTTGGGGGGAAAATGTGACATATTTTGAGTTTGCCATATAAAAAACTGAGCTGTTTTTTTTAAAAAAGGGCCTAAAATGAACAAATAAAAAAACATAAACAACAACGAAACTTATAATTGACGGATAGATCTGAAGTTGATCTCGAGACCACTGTGTTAAAAGTAAACAGTAAAAAAAAAAATTATAATTTACTTTTTAACACTTTGATGAGTAGTGAAGTGAAGTGAATTATATTTATATAGCGCTTTTCTCAAATGACTCAAAGCGCTTTACATAGTGACACCCAATATCTAAGTTAGGACACTTTTGGATCCCCAATTATTTTAGTGTGATTTGTTTTTAAGTGTCATTGCTCAAAAAATAATAATGAATTAAAATCAATGGTGTTATGAGTTATTGACCTTTTTAATGCTCCAATTATTATATAATATCAAATATTCCACTTAAAAAAATATTGTGTGAAAATATTGCATATTTTGTGATTTTTCCATAAAAAAACTTTTTTTTTTTTGTGACAAAAAGAGCATAAAACTTAGATCTTTAAAATCATTATATTGACAGATGGACCTAATGTTGATCTAGGGATTTAAAACTTGAATAATAATAAAAATAATAATACTGAACAATGACACATTTTAAATATTTTTTTTGACTAAAACCAGGCCTGAGTGGAGACCGAAATGTATATTTTTTATACATATATTGTACTGTTGGGCTTCACGGTGGCAGAGGGGTTAGTGCGTCTGCCTCACAATACGAAGGTCCTGCAGTCCTGGGTTCAAATCCAGGCTCGGGATCTTTCTGTGTGGAGTTTGCATGTTCTCCCCGTGAATGCGTGGGTTCCCTAATATTAAATCCCTAATTTTAACAAACAAAATTTACTAGTTCTTCTGGATGTAATACATTCACCGTAAAAAATATATTATATATATATATATATATATATATATATATATATATATACATCCATCCATCCATTTTCTACCGCTTTCATATATATATATATATATGTATATATGGGGCTTCACGGTGGCAGAGGGGTTAGTGCGTTTGGGATCTTTCTGTGTGGAGTTTGCATGTTCTCCCCGTGAATGCGTGGGTTCCCTCCGGGTACTCCGGCTTCCTCCCACTTCCAAAGACATGCACCTGGGGATAGGTTGATTGGCAACACTAAATTGGCCCTAGTGTGTGAATGTGAGTGTGAATGTTGTCTGTCTATCTGTGTTGGCCCTGTGATGAGGTGGCGACTTGTCCAGGGTGTACCCCGCCTTCCGCCCGATTGTAGCTGAGATAGGCGCCAGCGCCCCCCGCGACCCCGAAAGGGAATAAGCGGTAGAAAATGGATGGATGGATGGATATTGTACTGTTTTTTAAGATGAAAAAATATCAAAATGGCCCCTGCTTGCTTTGATTTTTCAGTGTGCGGCCCTCAGTGGATAAAGTTTGGACACCCCTGCTTTAAACAGTCAGTAGTAAAAAAATCTGATTTAAAAAAAAATAATAATCTGTTTTGTTCCACTTTGGCCTGCAGTCTAAACGCAGTCTTGGACCTGCAGGTCTAGGGTTAGCCTTCCTTTGCCACCTGGCCGATAAATCATTTATTTTCCTATTTCTTTGTTATTCCTTCTTCAAACAGTCTTGGTGTTAACTTGGTCAGCCTTCCCTCTTTCTCAACTTTTATTTTCTACTTTTTGTTATTTGGTTTTGGCATGTTAGTGTCTTGATTCTGTCTCTCCTACAATTCCAGATAGAAACCAGAATTACATTAAAAACATCTTTAAAATAGATGATTAAAGGCCTACTGAAACCCACTACTACCGACCACGCAGTCTGATAGTTTATATATCAATGATGAAATATTAACATTGCAACACATGCCAATACTGCCTTTTTAGTTTACTAAATTAAATTTTTACATTTCCCGCGTGGTTTCTTATTGAAAATGTCGCGGAATGATGACACGTGTTTGTGACGTTATTGGTTGAGCGGACATGTTAGCCCAGCACCACACACGGCTAAAAGTTATCTCTTTTCATTGCATAATTACACAGTAATTTGGACATCTGTGTTGCCGAATCTTTTGCAATCTGTTCAATTAATAATGGAGACGTCAAAGAAGAAAGCTGTTGGTGGAAAGCGGTGGATTGCAGCTGCCCTTAGCAACCAAAACACAGCCGGTGTTTCTTTGTTTGTTGTGAAGCTTTAGCGAACATGTTTCTCTACCACATATCAACCAGCAAGTTTTTGGATGAGAACATTGTGATATTAAGTCGGCTCTTACCGGAGACTTGTGCGGAGTTATCGTCCTCCTGCAGCAGCTGTCAAAAAGGCAGCTCCTCCATTGGCTTTTCTCAGAGACACTGGCGGTCACCGCAGCCCTCCGACTTTCAGGTATGACTTTATAATCTCACTAAAACACTATTAACACAATAAGTACATAAGGGATTTTCCAGAATTATCCTAGTAAATGTGTCTAATACAGTGGTTCTTAACCTGGGATCGATCGAACCCTAGGGGTTTGGTGAGTCGGGCTTAGGGGTTTGGCGGAGGTCAAGACCTACCTGACTCATGGTGTAAATAAAAATATACACCTCCTATCGGCGTATTATGGATACCCCCAAACAATGTTCCCTCTAATTTTCCATCTGATTTGCAGGTGTGTAATTTGTTGTGAGTTCATGCACTGTTTTTTTTTTTGAACAAGGTGATGTCCGTGCATGGTTCATTTTGTGCACCAGTAAAAAAACATCTAACTTTGTCTTGAATTTTGTCAAGACTTGGACTTTTGTGTGGTTTGTTTCCCCGTGGTGCAAAGCGATTTGAACGGACATGGCGTGAAGGTAAGGATATCTTTTAATATTAACTCAAAAAAGGAACAAATAAAAGGTGCTCACAGAGGAGGTACAAAAACTTGGCTATGAACCAAAAACTTGCACTAAAGCAAAACTGTGGTCATAAAACAAAACTTGCAAACTATGGCGGGAATTAAGAAAACTTACTTTGACCGAGAAAAGAGTATGAAAAAAGCAGCATGGATTACGGGGGTGGTAGAGGGTGATGTCGGCAGGCTGACTGCCTGGCAACTACAGGTTTAAATAGTGCTGTGCTGCTTGAAAACAGGTGCGCGAGTCGTGAGGACAGGTGAAAAGTAATTGGTAGTCATGGTGACAAAACAAACAAGAGTGCCCAATGGATCCAAAACAAAACAGAATGTGACCACAAAACATGACAAATTTGGAAAAAAAACATTTTATTTTTCACTAAAGAAGTGTTTGGTGGATGCGCATATGAAACTGGTGGGGTTCGGTACCTCCAACCAGGTTAAGAACCATTGGTCTAATCTGAATCTGAATCGCTCCCACTGCCGTTGCCTTTTTAAAACAATGTTTTGTAGTGCTCATTCACAAATCTTTCATCCTCGCTCAAATTAATGGGGAAATCGCCGCTTTCTCAGTCCGAATCGGTCTAGCTGCTGGTGGCCATGATTATAAACAATGTTCAGATGTCAGGAGCCCTACAACCTGTGACGTCACGCGCACATCGTCTGCTACTTCCAGTAAAGGCAAGGCTTTTTTATTAGCGACCAAAAGTTGCGAACTTTATCGTGGATGTTCTCTACTAAATCCTTATAGCAAACATATGGTAATATCGCTAAATGATCCAGTATGACACATAGAATGGACCTGCTATCCCCGTTTAAATAAGACAATCTCATTTCAGTAGGCCTTTAAGATGATGATTCTTAAATAATCATTGATTTTAAGATTTTGTGGACACATTATTTCAAAATTGTAGGAGTCAACTACTTTGAAAATCATTCTGTCAACATCAAAAAGTTATCAAATGTTTTGGGTGTGACAATTTGAGCTAATTTTTATCATCTTTGAATAGTTGTAGGCCCTGCGATGAGACGCCGACTTGTCCAGGGTGTACCCTGCCTTCCGCCCGATTGTAGGTGAGATAGGCATCAGAGTCCCCCGCGTCCCCAAAAGGGAATAAGCGGTAGAAATGGATGGATGGATGAATAGTTGTACACTCGTAAAAACATAATATGTTTCATTAAAGCTGAAAAACTCGACGTAATTAAAAATATATATGTTAGATATGTTCGGTAGAGACAGTTTTTAAAGACACTCACCGATTTTCAGACTTTGAAACACATTTGTTTAAAAACTATAGGATTAAGTTACTTACCATTCAGCCATGAGGGGCAGATATGCAACGTCACTTCCTGGTCACACCTTTAGGGGTGGGGCCTAAATTTAGACTCGGCCACGCCTCTAAAACTCTTGTGTCCGGGTAAACTAGGAACATGAGTCTTATCATTTCAAAATTAAAGCTATTATAACTCTATGTTTTTCAACCACTGTTTGAACTTAATCATAAATACATTAAACAAATCTTTAAAAAAAAATAAAATAGAAAAAAAAAAGGTTTTAAGCGGTATTTGAAATGTAGGTGTCACGATTGGGGATAGCTACTTTTCAATAGAATACAATAATAAAAATAAATACAAAATAAATAAAAATAAGTATGGAAAAAAATATATGACTTTGTATTTAATTATTTTATCGCTATCTCAATTAATGTCCTGGGTTTAAACAAATCATAATATAAAGTGAGTAAAAATGCATGTTTGAATACTTAAGTGTTTTATTAAAACCTTTTTTTTTGGTTAAGGGACATTTTAGATGAGGTGTCTCAGATTATCACTGAAGGCATCAAAACTATTAATTGAACACATGTGGAGTTATGTGCTTAATAAAAAAAAAAGATGAAATAACCGAAAACATGTCTTGTATTCGAGTTTCTTAAAAATAGCCACCTTTTGCTCTGTTTACGGCTTTGCGCACTCTTGGCATTCTTTGAATGAGCTTCAAGAGGTAGTCACCTGAAATGGTTTTCACTTCACAGGTGTGCTTTATTAGGGTTGATTAGTGGAATTTTTTGCTTTAAGTGTGTGTGTGTGTGTGTGTGCATGTATATATATATATATATATATATATATATATATACAGTATATATATATATATATATATATATACATATATATATATATATATACAGTATATATATGTATATATATATATACATACATATATACATATATATATATATATATATATATATATGCAGTATATATATGTACATACATATATATATATATATATATATACACACATATATATATATATATATTCTATATATATATATATATATATAGCTCTCACGGAAATACTTTTAAAAATATTTGTCTTTTATGGCTCTCTCAGCCAAAAAGGTTCCCGACCCCTGCTATATATATATATATATATATATATATATATATATATATATATATATATATGCGTATATATGTATGTATATATGCATACATATATATATATACATACACAAATATACATATAATATATATGTATATACATATATATATATACATACATACATACATGCAGTACATACAAACGTATATATGTATGTATATATACATACATATATATACATATACAGTAAATATGTACAGTATATACATATATGTATACACATATATACATATTGACATATATAAACATATATACACACATATATACATATGTGAAGTGTGAAGTGAATCATATTTATATAGCGCTTTTTCTCTAGTGACTCAAATCGCTTTACATATCCATCCATCCATCCATCCATTTTCTACCGCTTATTCCCTTTTGGGGTCGCGGGGGGCGCTGGTGCCTATCTCAGCTACAATCGGGCGGAAGGCGGGGTACACCCTGGACAAGTCGCCACCTCATCGCAGCGCTTTACATTGCCAAATATATAAAATATATATAAATATAGTTGATTGTAAAGTCTTCACACATTCATGGACATCACATCTAAAACACTTGAAGGGTTGTTATGAGTTGAAGGATGCTGACTTTACCTCCGAGTCCTGATCCCGGCATAGTGATGCAAACATCCCGTTGACGCAACAAGCGCTGGTGTTGGCGAGGTGACATTTTGTCAAAGGCTGGAGGTCACGATGGAGCGGACACCAAGGTCGTCCATCTGTTTGCAACAAGCGTGACGTCCCAGCCTCCTCTCCTCCAAGAACCATCATTTCCCCCAATGTCTGCTTCCTACAGCCAGCTGCTAAATTACACATTTGTGGGAGTCAGGAGAGGGAAATGGCTTCTGCCTCGAGGGGACGGAAGATGCCAATAAAGAAGAAAGAAAAACGGGCCATCAGTTGAGTGGAAATGGAATGAAAAATGGCAGCGAGGTGGCGATGAGAAGTGACGGATGCTAATTTTAGTTGATGCCGCTAAAATCTCCCATGAGAGCGTTTTAATAACGTTGAGGCTTTGTGACGGACAGCTCATGAAAGACATTATGCTAATGTCTGACTCACACAACATCACACGTCCTGAGACCGAGTGGACGGACAACACATTGAACATCTTGTATTCTGGAAAATAAATATCCTGATGATTATAGCAAACTGCAACATTTGCTGATAGAAAAGTGTCTCAGAAAAAGTTGAATATAATGAACTTAGGCCAACCAGTGCACAAAGTGTGAAGAAAAGTGTCAGACGTGTGGGCGGGACCTGTTCTGTGCTGCTCTGTGATTGGCCAGCCGGCGTCAGTTCTGGATAAGTTGAGCAATGAGATTTTTTTATTTAAACGGGGATAGCAGGTCCATTCTATGTGTCATACTTGATCATTTCGCCATATTTTTGCTGAAAGGATTTAGTAGAGAACATCCACGAGAAAGTTCGCAACTTTTGGTCGCTGATAAAAAAAGCCTTGCCTGTACCGGAAGTAGCAGACGATGTGCACGTGACGTCACGGGTTGTAGGGCTCCTCACATCTGAACATTGTTTATAATCATAGACTCCAGCAGCAAGAGCTATTCGGACCGAGAAAGCCACAATTTCCCCATTAATTTAAGCGAGGATGAAAGATTCATGGATAAGGAAAGTTAGAGTGAAGCACAAAAAAAAAAATGGTTTTAATTGAAAAAGCGACGGCTCCAGGCAGCGGCAGTGGGAGCATTTAAGATGTAATTAGACACATTTACTAGGATAATTCTAGGTTAAAATCCAATCTGCACTTTGTTAGAATATATAAAAAATTGGACCAAGCTATATGTTTAACAAAGACAAATATTTTTGGGGAATTTAAATCATTATAAGTTTGAAGAAATATTTCAGAAATATTCTTTGTCGAAAAATTAAATTAAAATGTATTTATTATTCTTTACAATAACAAAAATAAATTTACTTGAACATTGATTTAAATTGTCAGGAAAGAAGAGGAAGGAATTTAAAAGGTAAAAAGGTATACGTGTTTAAAAATCCTAAAATCATTTTTAAGGTTGTATTTTTTCTCTAAAATTGTCTTTCTGAAAGTTATAAGAAGCAAAGTAAAAAAATAAATTGTTTATTTAAACAAGTGAAGACCAAGTCTTTAAAATGTTTTCTGCGATTTTCAAATTCTATTTGAGTTTTGTCTCTCTTAGGATTAAAAATGTCGAGCAAAGCGAGACCAGCTTGCTAGTAAATAAATGAAATGTATAAAATAGAGGCAGCTCACTGGTAAGTGCTGCTATTTGAGCTATTTTTAGAACAGGCCAGCGGGCGACTCATCTGGCCAGTAAATTTTTGTTCTGGAAAATCTAGAAGAAATAATGATTTGTCTTTGTTAGAAATATCGCTTGGTCCAAAGTGCAGATTGGATTTTAACCTATTTAAAACATGTCATCAAAATTCTAAAATTAATCTTAATCAGGAAAAATTACTAATGATGTTCCATAAATTATTTTTTGTAATTTTTTCAAAAAGATTCGAATTAGCTAGTTTTTCTCTTCATTTTTTTCGGTTGAATTTTGAATTTTAAAGAGTCGAAATTGAAGATAAACTATGTTTCAAAACTTAATTTTCATTTTTTTTCGTGTTTTCTACTCTTTTAAACCATTCAATTAAGTGTTTTTTTCATCATTTGTTTTCTACAAAAAAACTTCCGTAAACGGAAAAAAAATGTACGACGGAATGACTGACAGAAATAACAATTTTTTTAAAATATATATATATATATATACACACATATATATAAATATATAAGTATATATATATATATACATATATATATATACATATATATATATATATATATATATATATATATATATATATACATATATATATATATATATATATATATATATATATATATATATATATATATAAATTGAGCAAATTGGCTATTTCTGGCAGTTTATTTAAGTGTGTATCAAACTGGTAGCCCTTCGCATTAATCAGTACCCAAGAAGTAGCTCTTGGTTTCAAAAAGGTTGGTGACCCCTGAGTGTGAGGGACACTACTGACACCTACGGGGATAAAGCGGAAGTGCTTCAAGTTTGTCCGGAATTTAGGAAGCTGTGTGATTCCAGGCTGTTCGAAGGTTTCGCTTGGTCCAAAGAAGGTTAGCTGTGATGTGAGGATGCCGGGGAATGGAAACGCTTAACTTGGCACCGCTTGGACGCACTTGGCAATAATCCTGTTTCTCTAACACGGGCAATAGGTGGCCGTGAGGCGGCTCGCAGTGGTCCATTTTTAAGCACATTCGCTCGCGTGTTTCGTCGCCGTGGCAACAGTCGTTATGCTTGTGGGCGGAAGGAAGAAGGAAAACAGACTTGGAGCGTCTTTTTAATGTGCTTCCAGCAAACACTTTGGACCAAAAAAGTCACGATCATGCACTAAAAAAATAACTAGAAGCAGTTGATAGCAGCTTCTTTTTTTTTTGGAATGAGATTAAGTTGAATGACGCGGACACCTTTGTTACTGGATACTTTGTATATGTAAGTAATATGCAACTTTAATTATTTTATACATGTTTGTATTGGTGTTGCATTTGGACCAGATGTTCCTTTCAGGAAATTTAATTTGCCGGTCAATCCAGCACGTCCGTAGGGTTATCAGATCAACTAGGCGACACAATTTGAATGTTTTGTTTTTAGGTTGGTCTCTCCAAAGCTTTGGAATAAATTGCAAAATACCTATTCTGTTCTGGGCTATCATTTAAAATCAGCTTATGTGTCGTCAAAAGAACTTGGGATTGATCAGCAACTTGTTCTTTTGACGACACATAAGCTGATTTTAAATGATAGCCCAGAACAGAATAGGTATTTTGCAATTTACTCCAAAGCTTTGGAGAGCAAGGAATGTAAGGAGTAGCTATTCTCCCTTCTTATCTCTTCCTGTCCCAGGCTAAGCAGAACAACAGATATGTGTGTTCGTTCCGGTAGGTGTGGGCGGGGGAGATATTGAAGAAGACAGCGCGTCCGTAGGGTTTTCAGATCAACTAGGCAACCCAATTTGAATGTTTTGTTTTTAGGTTGGTCCCTCCAAAGCTTTGGAATAAATTGCAAGATACCTATTCTGTTCTGGGCTATCATTTAAAATCAGCTTATGTGTCGTCAAAAGAACTTGGGATTGATCAGCAACTCGTTCTTTTGACGACACATAAGCTGATTTTAAATGATAGCCCAGAACAGAATAGGTATTTTGCAATTTACTCCAAAGCTTTGGAGAGACCAACCTAAAAACAAAACATTCAAATCGCGTCGCCTAGTTGATCTGAAAACCCTACGGACGCGCTGTCTTCTTCAATATCTATACACACTTACCGGAACGAACACACATATCTGTTGTTCTGCTTAGCCTGGGACAGGAAGAGATAAGAAGGGAGTATAGCTACTCCTTACATTCCTAAAGCTTCAAGGTAAACACACAGTTTACTAGAGGACAAACAGAGAAAAAACAAATGGAAAAATACTAGATGTTTTCAAATATGACTATGAATATTAAAAATAACTCTTGCTGTTATAAATATATATCTCTCCGCCATTGGCAAAAGTGCTGTTTTAGACCGCAACATTGTTCAATTATTACATAATTCGGGCTCGTGTGCAATTGTGTGCTTAGCTGTTGTGTAGCTGCTCGCCCCTAATAGTCTGTAGCCCAGCATGTTTACCTTTTGTAAACAACTTGACTACAATAGAAGAAAAGAGCGACTAACCATCTTTGCACATGTAAACACGCTGCAGGACTGCTTGTATTGAAAATAATGACCATTTAAAGTTAAAGTTAAATGGTCACCTCCCCTGGGAGGTGAGGGGAGCAGTGAGCAGCAGCGGTGCCGCGCCCGGGAATCATTTTTGGTGATTTTAAGCCCCCAATTCCAACCCGTGATGCCGAGTCCCAAGCAGGGAGGTAACGGGTCCCATTTTTATAGCCTTTGGTATGACTCGGCCGGGGTTTGAACTCAGAACCTAACGATCTCAGGGCGGGAACTCTAAGACAGGGGTCCCCAAATTTTTGACTCGGGGGCCGCATTGGGTTAAAAAAAATTTGGCCATATATATATACTGTATATAGTCACGTTGTCGATGGAAAAATGCATTATTAGACGATACATTTTGCCTGAGCGGCTAGAAAACACCAGGAGTAACAAGCGGTAGAAAATGGATTAAAAAGGTCAGATTTTAAACAATAAGAATAAAAAAAAAATGAATACAATTTAAAAAAATATATATATTTCTTTTTTAACTTGGGACTTCCCAAGATTTAAGATATGCAAGCTGATATCGTACGATACCTGTTTAGTATTTTTTTGTTTTCCGCTATATATTTTCCAATATTTATATTGGATTGGGGAAAGCTGAGTAACGTCTCGCTACTCCGCCCAAAACAGATGTGCAGGAAACTAGAAGACACAAGAAAAGACAGTTTATATAACAAAACGGGATGAAGACAGAGTGTGACAGATATAATACAATATCGTATTTTTCGGACCATAAGGCGCACCGGATAATAAGGCGCATTAAAGGTGTCATTGTTATGTCTTGCCTAAGGGGAGGTGACGGCAAACAGACACCAGAGACCAGTAATGTTCGATAATTTATTATATATATAAAGAATTATAAACAATACTAATAAACTAAGGAAATGAAGTGTGACAAAAAAACAAGAGTGTGTATGGTGTAAGACTATGTGTAGAATTTAACTGAAGCGTGTGTTACCAAAGTGTTAAACGAGATACGAGGAAGTCCAGGGAGGCAGGCAGGTGATCCGGGGCGAGCGAGGAATCGAGGAACGAAGGAGGCAGTCAGAGTAAGACGGAGATCCGGGGAAAAGTGAGACGCACAGCTCACTTTACAGGCAACGGAGGGTAGGTACACCATGAAAACTAAGTTCCCGCGCCGATCCTTGGGTTCCACTGGTCCTTTATTTAGCTCGCCCTCATCAGTCGCAGGTGTGCAGATTGTCTGATCGTCTGCAGGCTTGTAGTTGCGTGGGCATGCTGCTCCCAGCGCGAGCAGGGGCGTGTCCGGACGCGCTGTCAGCGTTTCCTCCGGGTGCTCCCGCAGAGGAGGGAGGCGCATGACAGTCATGTCATGATTTTTTTTCTGAAACACTTCCTTTTGGTCAAAATGTGGCATAGATTAGGTTGTACAGATCATCTTCAAGCCGCTTTCTGACAGTCGCTTCAGGATGCGCCGTTTTGTGGGCGGGCTTATTGACATGCCTCCACTTCGACAGGGTCATCTTTTGTTGTGCCATGTAGTTTTTGGTGCTTCCGTAGCGAGTCTACTGACAGATACTTGTTAGAACTGTAGAAGGAGGATGAACGCCTCACAACAGGAGGATAGCGAAAAATAAAGTGTTTATTGACAACGGTGCAGGCTAGAATGGCGGACGTGCGCAAATTTTCAGAACTTATGCAGATCCTAATACACATCAGCAGGAGGTCCTTGTACACACAGCATAATAATACTTGTTTGTTGAAGCAGAACACGTCTGACTACTGTAGCCGTAATGCTTCGACAATCCATCAAGCGATTATGACAGATTTTTAAGCACCAAGTGTAATGTTTTATATTCTCAATAAAACACCAACGCTTTGGTGTTGCTTGCTTACAGGTACTTGCTGGTGTCATTTATTTAACAGGTGCCAACCTGCAGTCCACACTTATCTGTAAACTATTATTATTACTATTATTATGTGTGACTGCCATCTACTGGTCAAACTTATCATCACACCGTGTACCATATAAAATTGGTTCGAGGTAAGTAAGCAGAACCTGAATTAAAAGGTACATTAGTTGCACAGGAAGAGAAGGCACACTGTGGATTTTTGAGAAAATGAAAGGATTTTAAGAGCGATTTATATGCCAAAATATATGACAACATCCATCCATTTTCTACCGCTTTTCCCGTTCGGGGTCGCAGGGGGTGCTGGAGCCTATCTCAGCTGCATTCGGACGGAAGGCGGGGTCCACCCTGGACAAGTCGCCACATCATCGCAGGGCCAACACAGATAGAGAAAAAAATAGACCATTCATCGGCAGTGTGCCTTATAAACCGGTGCGGTGCGCCTTATACATGAAAAATGATCGAAAATAGTCCATTCATCAGAAGTGCGCTTTATAATCCGGTGCGCCCGCCTTTTACATGAAAGATTATCAAAAACAGACCATTAATCGGCAGTGTGCCTTACAATCTGGTGAGCCTTATATATGAAAATGATCAAAAATAGACCATTAATCGGCAGTGCACCTTATAATGTGGTGCGCCTTATATATGAAAAATTATCAAAAATAGACCGTTCATTGGCAGTGTGCCTTATAATCTGATGCGCTTTATCCATGAAAAATTATCAAAAATAGACCATTCATCGGCAGTGCTCCTTATAATCCAGTGCGCCTTATACATGAAAAATGCTGAAAAATAGACCATTCATCAGCAGTGCGCTTTATATTCCGGTGCGCCCGCCTTATACATGAAAAATTATCAAAAATAGACCATTCATCGGCAGTGCTCCTTATAATCCAGTGCGCTTTATACATGAAAAATGCTGAAAAATAGACCATTCATCAGCAGTGCGCTTTATATTCCGGTGCGCCCGCCTTATACATGAAAAATTATCAAAAATAGACCATTCATCGGCAGTGCTCCTTATAATCCAGTGCGCCTTATACATGAAAAATTATCAAAAATAGACCATTCATCGGCAGTGCTCCTTATAATCCGGTGCGCCTTATACATGAAAAATGCTGAAAAATAGACCATTCATCAGCAGTGCGCTTTATATTCCGGTGCGCCCGCCTTCTACATGAAAAATTATCAAAAATAGACCATTCATCAGCGGTGCGCTTTATATTCCGGTGCTCCCGCCTTATACGTGAAAAATGATCAAAAATAGACCATTCATCGGCAGTGTGCTTTATAATCTGGTGTGCTTTATACATGGTCAATTTTTGATAATTTTTCATGTATAAGGCGCACTGGGTTATAAGGCACACTGCCGATGAATGGTCTATTTTTGATAATTTTTCGTCAACAGTGCGCCTTATAATCCGGTGCGCCTTATACATGAAAAATGATCAAAAAATAGACCATTTGTCGGCAGTGCGCCTTATAATCCGGTGCGCCTTATATATGAAAAATGGTCAAAAATAGACCATTCATCGGCAGTGCACCTTATACATGAAAAATGATCAAAAATAGACCATTCGTCGGCGGTGCACCTTATACATGAAAAATGATCAAAAATAGACCATTCATCGGCAGTGCGCCTTATACATGAAAACTGATCAAAAATAGACCATTCGTCGGCAGTGCACCCTATAATCCGGTGCGCCCGCCTCATACATGAAAAATTATCAAAAATAGACCATTAATCGGCAGTGTGCCTTATACTCTGGTGCGCCTTATATATGAAAAATTATCAAAAATAGACCATTCATCGGCGGTGCGCCTTATACATGAAAAATGATCAAAAATAGACCATTCGTCGGCAGTGCACCTTATAATCCGGTGCGCCCGCCTTATACATGAAAAATTATCAAAAATAGACCATTAATCGGCAGTGTGCCTTATAATCTGGTGCGCCTTATATATGAAAAATGATCAAAAATAGACCATTCATCGGCGGTGCGCCTTATACATGAAAAATGATCAAAAATAGACAATTCGTCGGCAGTACACTTGATAATCCGGTGCGCCTTATACATGAAAAATAATCAAAAATAGACCGTTCATCGACAGTGCGCCTTATAATCCAGTGCGCTTTATACATGAAAAATGCTCAAAAATAGGCCATTCATCAGCAGTGCCCTTTATAATCCGGTGCGCCTTATACATGAAAATTACTAAAAAATAGTCCATTCATCGGCAGTGTGTCTTATAATTTTGGTGCGCCTTATATAGGAAAATTACTAAAAATAGTCCATTCATCGGCAGTGTGTCTTATAATTTTGGTGCGCCTTATATATGAAAATGACTAAAAATAGAACATTAATCGGCAGTGTGCCTTATAATCCAGTAGATTAGGTCCTCAATAATTGACTTGAAGCGCTATGTAGAAACTGAATTGCGCCCAAAATTTGCCTTCAGTGAAGACGGAGCCGGTTGGACTTTTGTTCCATTATTGATTAAAAATTAGCTTGCAGGCTAACGTTAGCGCATGATCCGCTGTCTGCAGTTCAACGGCTGATTAAAGTGCAGCAGCAGCATCTTGCAGGAAATTCTATTTTCCCATAAAAACAGCAAGCACGGCACGAGTCTCCATTATTGCAAAATACAAATGCTGGCGGCCCCGAATGATATTTCTATTTTGCAGGCAAAAGCCCGTAATCTTGCCATTAAGGCCCGAGTTTGGCTTGCATGGCAGCCATGTTGGGAATGACAATAACACCAAGAAGGCTGAGAAATGATGCAAACACTCACCTTCAATTCACTCTTCGACTTTCTGCTCAGCCCACGATAACCTTGACTCATCACCACTTTCGGCACAAATTAGTCTTGCAAACCATTACTTGGCGCAGATGACGGAATATATGCTGCTATTTTTAGGACATGGAAAAAAAAACACAAAGTCAGATGCAAAATGGATCTTGTTGGGATGTTTAAACTCAGAAAAGTGAACATTTGTTTGGCTTGTTTTGGGTACTGGAATTCAATCTGATAATTACAACAGGTACTTGTAGAGATGTGCGATACCGTTGATTTGAAATGCAGGCTGGTATCGGCGATACCGGTCCAATACTTTGTATAAATATACACAATGTGTCTGTTAAAATGTAAAAATATACATGTTTACAAATTACATTTCTATCTAAAATCAATAAAAGTAAAAAATTAAGAAAAAAAGAGACACACATTGGAATGTAATGAGAAATAGCTGACATTTTTAAACTATAATAATTAATAATCATAATAATATACTTGGTCATCTGTAACACAACGTTTTAACTTTAAATGTGTGTTTAGTATTTAAAAAAAAATTTAAATATTTTTTTTTTAGAAAAGTATATTTTATGGCTGCTTACATTTTAGTAAGCAGCCATTGGTGGAAAAAGTTTAGACACCCCTGGTCTAAAATAACAGAAGCTCTCAAAAATAAAAATATTAGTTTATTAAAAAATAAAATAAAATAAAATATATTTTTCCCCCCTTTTTTTTTATTGAGACAAAGATTATTTATGTATTTAATATTTGTATGCTTACTATGGTATATTATTTATTTATTTATTCACTGTTCTGTTAGAGAGAACAAGGAAATTGGATAAACTTGCTCTGGTATGAAAAGGGGTAGAATTAAATAAGCTCTGCTTCTTCCTACTCCTTTTCGGACGTGCTGTAATAAAACAACTGGAATTGTGTGTTGCATTATTTTGTATTTTATGCATGTTCTAAATAAACGGAAACTAAACTCAACTGAACGCCTGAATTAATTAATGTGAAAAAATAAAATAACAGTAATTAACACTGTTAAATATCTAACTGAGCATTAATATTAATAAATTTTTTACATGGTAAAAAAAACAAAAGTAAAAATGTAAGAAAAATAACAAAAATAATTAGTACGTAAAGAGAAAAGGCTGAAATGTTTTGATTAATTCAATTGAAAAATGACAAAATCAATAATTAACACTGTTAAATATCTAACTGAACATTCATGTTAATTAATTATATTTTTATATGGTGAAAAAAAAACAATACTAAAAATGTGAGAAAAAAGAGCAAAAATAATTAGTACGTAATGAGAAAAAGCTGAAATGTTTTCATTAATTCAATTGAAAAATGATAACAATAATTAACACTGTTAAATATCTAACTGAACATTTTAATATATTAATTATATTCTTACATGGTAAAAAAAAAAAAAGGTAAAAATGTAAAAAAATTTGCAAAAATAATTAGTACGTAATGTGAAAAAGCTAAAAATGTTTTGATGAATTCAATTGAAAAATTACAATAACAATAATTAACACTGTTAATGATCTTACTGAACATTTTAATCAATTAATTATATTGTTACATGGTAAAAAACAAACAAAACAAAAACTGTAAAAATGTAAGAAAATTTAGCAAAAATAATTAGTACATAATGAGAGAAAGCTGAACTGTTTTGATAAATTCAATTGAAAAATGACAATAACAATAATTAACACTGTTACATATCTAATTGAACATTTTAATAAATTAATTATATTGTTACATGGTAAAAAAAAAAAACGGTAAAAATGTAAGAAAAATTAGCAGAAGTAATAAGTACGTACTGAGAAAAAGCTGAAATGTTCTGTTAAATTCAATTAAAAAATTACAATGACAATAATTAACACTGTTAAATGTCTAACTAAACATTTAAATTAATTAATTATATTTTTACATGGTAAAAAAAATAACAGTAAAAATGTAAGAAAAAAAGAGCAAAAAATATTTAGTAGATAATAAGAAAAAGCTGAAATGTTTTGATGAATTCAATTAAAAAATGACAATAACATTAATTAATACTGTTAAATATCTAACTGAACATTTAAATTAATTAATTATATTTTTACATGATAAAAAAAATAACAGTAAAAATGTAAGAAAAAAAGAGCAAAAATATTTTGTACATAATGAGAAAAAGCTGAAATGTTTTGATAAACTCAATTAAAAAATTACAATGACAATAATTAACACTTTTAAATATCCAACTAAACATTTAAATTAATAAATTCTATTTTTACATGGTAAAAAAAATAACAGTAAAAATGTAAGAAAAAAAGAGCAAAAAATCTTTAGTAGACAATGAGAAAAAGGTGAAATGTTTTGATAAATTCAATAAAAAAATTACAATAACAATAATTAACACTGTTAAATATCTAACTAAACATTTAAATTAATTAATTCTATTTTTACATGGTAAAAAAAATAACAGTAAAAATGTAAAAAAAAAGAGCAAAAAATATTTAGTAGATAATGAGAAAAAGCTGAAATGTTTTGATAAATTCAATAAAAAAAATGACGATAACAATAATTAGCACTGTTAAATATTTAACAAAACATTTAAATTAATGATATTTTTACATGGTAAAAAAATAACAGTAAAAATGTAAGAAAAAAGAGCAAAAATATTTAGTACGTAATGAGAAAAGCTGAAATGTTTTAATTAATTACATTTAAAAATGACAAGATCTAAAGCTTAGTGATAAATAGAATAGAATAGAAAGTACTTTATTGATCCTTTGGGGGAAATTCAGCAAATATCAGATATATCAGATTGTAGGTGGGTTTATTTTCTACCATTCGCGTTCATATTTCACTGTTTGTTTGCATTTATGTTGCGTTTCACTTGATTGTAAAATATGTTGATCGAAAGCGGGTTTGACATTCATATTTTGTCAATATTCAGTGTTTTATCCTTCATAGAAAAATGTAAAAATTCCATTCCGTTTTTTAAGGCGGTCTGTCATAACGTTTTTAGCATTCGATCAGACATTATTGTGAGGTTTTGTATTAGTCTTCCTAAAAATAGATATACTGGCCCCCAGAGACATTTTTTTTTCTGTAAATGTGGCCCCTGAGTCAAAATAATTGCCCAGGTTTGCCTTAGAGCAGGGGTGTCCAAAGTGCGGCCCGGGGGCCATTTGTGGCCCGTAGCTGATTGCTTACTGGCCCGCCACACATTCTGGAAATGCTACTCCAAAAAAAATAAAAAAACATTGAAAAAAGTCGAATGAGGTGAAATTTAACAAGAAAAAGTTGCAATGTTGACACAAAGCTGTCATGCAGGCTGTTTTTTTTTTAAAATATTTTTTCCATTATTCAAACAAACAAAAAAAATACAAAAAAAATCAATGTTATTATCAATTGTTTTCAAGGTTCCAATTACTTCAAAAACTTTACTCGGTTGGTAGAGCGGCCGTGCCAGCAACTCGAGGGTTGCAGGTTCAATTCCCGCTTCCACCATCCTAGTCACTGCCGTTGTGTCCTTGGGCAAGACACTTTACCCACCTGCTCCCAGTGACACCCACACTGGTTTGAATGTAACTTAGATATTGGGTTTCACTATGTAAAGCGCTTTGAGTCACTAGAGAAAAAGCGCTATATAAATATATTTCACTTCACTTTAAAATGTTTTATGT
>NC_084612.1:70458427-70610927 GCF_033978795.1 Nerophis ophidion
TCTCATATTCTTTCTGTTTCTGTAATATTGCAATATTTTCTTGTAAAATTATTACTTTTTTATGTAAAATTAATGACTTTTTAATGCAAAGTGGTGACATTTGTCAAATAAAATAATGTCTTTTATCAAAATATTGCCTTTGTTGTTTTTGTAAAATAGTGACATTTTTTGAGTGAAATTATGACTTTTGGCATAATTTTGCCGAGTAAAATTACAATTATTTTTATAATATTGTCCACATTTTTTAAGTTTAAAAAAAAAAATTGTGACTTTTGTCGAGTAAAATTAGGACTCTTTTCAGAAAATTGCCAACATTTTAAGCTTTTCTTGTAAAATTGTGACTGTTATTGAGTAAAATTCCAACTATTATCATAATATTGCACAAATGTTCAGTTTTTCTTGTAAAATTTTGACTTGCGTTGAGAAAAATCACGACTTTTATTATACTTTTTTTTTTTGTTTTTATTGTGAAATTGTGACCTTTTTTGTGAAATTCCAACTCATTTTTCACAACAAGATTTTTTATTTTAGCATGGTGTGTATATATTATTAATGTTGTAATAATAAACCTTTATATATCTAGAAAGGGTGGTCCTAAAGAGGTAGGCATTTTTCCGAGGTCTCAAGAAGGTAACAAACACAAGAATGTGTGTGTGTGTTCTTGTTTTTCTGCCCTTCTTGAGACATCAACAAGGAAAAGAACCTTCCATATGAGGAGGTGTGAACAAGTTGGGACATAAATCATGGTCCCAATACGGAAAACCATTGCATCTAATAGAGAATGTCTCATTTGCACCCCTGGTGGTGAAATCTATCAAAATTAGGATGTGACTCTGTGTCGCTTTTAAAAGTCCTCCCCCCTCTGGTCAACATATGAAATAACAAGTGTGTGTAAAAATTTGAAGTGCTCTCCTTCTGGCCAAAATAATGATAAAAAAAGAGACACTGTAAAAACTTGGAAGTAAATAATGAAGATTAAAAACCAATAACAATTAAAAAAATAAATAAATAACTAAAAGCAGTCTTTTTCTTACAATTTGTTGACTTTTTTCTTATAAAATTGGGAACTTTTCTCATATTCTTTCTGTAATATTACAATATTTTCTCGTAAAATTATTACTCTTTAATGCAAAGTGCTGACATTTGTCATATAAAATTACACCTTTTATCAATATATTGCCTTTTTTTGTTGTCTTTGTAAAATAGTGACATTTTTTTAGTTAAATTATGACTTGTCATAATTTTGCCAAGTAATTTTCCGATTATTATTATAAAATTGCCCAATTTTTTTTTTTTTTTTATAAAATTGTGACTTGTTGAGTAAAATTAGGACTCTTTTCATAAAATTGCCAAAATTTTAAGCTTTGTGTAAAATTCCAACTTTTATCATAATATTGCACAAATGTTCAGTTTTTCTTGTAAAATTTGGACTTGCATTGAGTAAAATTACCACTTTTGTTGTAATACTTTTTCATTGTTTTTATTGTGAAATTGTGACCTTTCTTGTGAAATTTCAACTCATTTTACACAACAAGCTTTTTTATATTAGCATGGTATGTAAATATCATTAATGTTGTAAATATACACCTTTACATATCTAGAAAGGGTGGTCCTAAAGAGTTAGGCATTTTTCGGAGGTCTCAAGAAGGTAACAAATACAAAAATGTGTGTGTGTGTGTGTGTGTGTGTGTTCTTGTTTTTCTGCCCTTCTTGAGATATCAACAAGGAAAAGTACCTTCCATATGAGGAGGTGTGAACAAGTTGGGACATAAATCATGATCCCAATACGGAAAACCATTGCATCTAATAGAGAATGTCTCATTTGCACCCCTGGTGGTGAAATCTATCAAACTTAGGATGTGACTGTGTGTCGCTTTTAAAAGTCCTCCTCCTCTGGTCAACATATGAAATAACAAGTGTGTGTAAAAATTTGAAGTGCTCTCCCTCTGGCCAAAATAATGATAAAAAAAAGAGATATACTGTAAAAACTTGGAAGATTAAAAATGAAGATTAAAAACCAATAACAATTAAAAAAATAATAATAAATAACTAAAAGCAGTCTTTTTCTTACAATTTGTTGACTTTTTTCTTATAAAATTGGGAACTTTTCTCATATTCTTTCTCGTAAAATTATTACTTTTTAATGCAAAGTGCTGACATTTGTCATATAAAATTACGACTTTTATCAATATATTGCCTTTTTTTGTTGTTTTTGTAAAATAGTGATATTTTTTGAGTTCAATTATGACTTGTCATAATTTTGCCAAGTAATTTTCCGATTATTATTATAAAATTGCCGATTTTTTTTATTTATTTTTTTTATAAGTGTGACTTTTGTTGAGTAAAATTAGGACTCTTTTCATAAAATTGCCAATTTTTTAAGCTTTGAGTAAAATTCCAACTTTTATCATAATATTGCACAAATGTTCAGTTTTTCTTGTAAAATTTGGACTTGCATTGAGTAAAATGACCACTTTTGTTATAATACTTTTTTATTTTTTTCATTGTGAAATTGTGACCTTTCTTGTGAAATTTCAACTCATTTTACACAACAAGCTTTTTTATATTAGCATGGTATGTATATATTATTAATGTTGTAAATACACACCTTTACATATCTAGAAAGGGTGGTCCTAAAGAGGTAGGCATTTTTCAGAGTTGTCAAGAAGGTAACAAATACAAGAATGTGTATCTGTGTGTGTGTGTGTGTGTGTGTGCGTGCGTGCATGTGTGTGTGTGCGTGTGTGCGCGCAAGGGCCATTCCACTGAATCGGTCCACTTTAAAGCCCCAGGAAATGCAATATATAAATGCACAACAGAAATGAGGTGTAAGCTACATTTCTTATAGAGCAACATTGGGCTAAATTCGGGACCATTAGTGCTACATTTCATGCAATGTCACGTCATGTGGTTAGATTAAAAAAAAAAGTAATTTGAATCCAAAGTACAATTTAAAAGACGTATTCAATTTGTTGCTGGTAACTGTTTCCTAAAATGAGACTTTACCATGAAATGTATTCATTGAAGTCCTCCAGAATTAAAAAAATTTTTTTTACATATATGTGTTAATCTTATCCCAAAATAATACTTACACTTCATATTATTAAAAAAAAAATCACACAAAAAAAAATAGATTTAGTTAACATTTTATGTGTTTTCACACATTGCTGCTAGCGGGGTGTATACAATACTCAGGAAGTATCATGAATACAAAGGATTATGGGTATTTGTTGTGTTGCGTTTATGTTGTGTTACTGTGAGGATGTTCTCCCGAAATGTGTCTGTCCTTCTTAATTGGTGTGGCTTCACAGCGTGGCGCATATTACCAAGAGTGTTAAAATTTTTTTATATCACAACCATTAGTGTCACCCAGTATGCCTTGCAGTCGTGTGCATGTTGCCGCGGAAACCACACACAACATGATGCAGGACTGACAAGCAGATCGTACATGTTGTAGTAGACGACAAAGCCAATGGCTTCATAGCACGCCCTAATACTTATTATCTGGGTGACTACCGGCAGTCATTCAGGAGAATAATAGCGTCTCTTATTGGCTTCTTCGCTTTATGACACGGGTCTTAAATGGCACTTAAAATGGCAAAGGATACCAAATCACAGAACCATGCATATCAAATATTTCCAGTTGGTTCAACCGCCACCCGCCCGAATCTAATTAAAATCTATTTTTTAGTCATGTCAACCGCCCAATCCGCGGTTTATCCACACCGTCTTGAAAGCAGCAGGGTTCAAAGTGTAGGAAAAAAGTTGCGGCTTATAGTCCGGAAAATATTTTGGTACATTCAATAAACACCTAAATAAATATAACATCCATGCAATATAGAACGTGCAACATTTTTGTGCGTGACTGCTTTTAAGACTTTTAGGTATGTGCATTGCACTGATTGAATTTTGTTGTTAAGTGTGATGACAATAAAGGGATTTTATTCCGTGCTATGCATCAAATTATAAGTAACATTCAGTCTATGTTGAAAGGTAGAAACATCACCTGTTCGTGGAAATGGTCCTCACGCGTGATGCGGGTGTGTGTTGTGTACCTTCGTCGTTGTCAAGGCACACCACCTCACACTCCTCCAAGTGGAGGAAGCGGTTGTCATTCCCTCCACAGCCGCTGTAGATGAAAGGCCTGCACGCCCGAACACGGCCGTTAAAGTACCAGCGCATGGTGTAGCGCTCGCAGCCGCCCTCCTCCATTGGCAGAAAGCAGCGCTCAACGGCAGCTTCAAAGGAAGAACAAGGAAAGAGAGGATGTACGTGTTTAATATTTCTTTCTTGGAGTTGCATGGACGAATAGAACATAAAGAACATCATGTCATGGCTGTCTTGAGTTTCCAATAATTTCTACAACGCAATTGTTTGGTGATGGAGTGATTGGAGCACATACTTGTTGGTTGGACTATATTGCTGGGTGTTGTGGTCAATCAGCTCAATTTTTGTTTCATCTGACCACATAACTTTCCTCCAGAAGGTCTTATCTTTGTCCATGTGATGTCAGATGAAAGAAAAATTGAGCCATTTGGCCACAATACCCAATAAGGTTTTGGAACAACATATGCTGACATCTAAGCGCCGTCTTTTTCATGGACGCCCCTGCTTATTTCAGCAAGACAATGCCAAGCCACATTCAGCACATGTTACAACAGTGTGGCTTCGTAGGAAAAGAGTGAGGGTATTATCCTCCCGACCTGTCTCCCATCGAAAATGTTTGGCGCATTATGAAGCGTAAAATACGACAGCGGAGACCCCGGACTGTTGAACGAATGAAGCTCTACATAAAACAAGAGTGGGAAGGAATTCCACTTTCAAAGCTTCAACAATTAGTTTCCTCAGTTCCCAAACGTTTATTGAGTGTTGTTAAAGGAAAAGGTGATGTAACACAGTGGTGAACATGCCCTTTCCCAACTACTTTGGGGCGGTACAGCTCGGTTGGTAGAGCGGCCGTGCCAGCAACTTGAGGGTTGCAGGTTCGAATCCCGCTTCTGCCATCCTAGTCAATGCCGTTGTGTCCTTGGGCAAGACACTTTACCCACCTGCTCCCAGTGCCACCCACACTGGTTTAAATGTAACTTAGATATTGGGTTTCACTATGTAAAGCGCTTTGAGTCACTGGAGAAAAGCGGTATATAAATATAATTCACTTCACACTTCACTTTGGCACGTGTCGCAGCTAAAATCAAATTTACGAGTTTGGACATCAAATATCTTGTTTTTGTAGTGCATTCAATTGAATATGAGTTGAAGAAGATTGAGCTATTTGGCCACAATACCCAGCAATATGTTTGAAGGAGAAAAGGTGATGCCTTTAATCCCAGGAACACCATTCCTACCGTCAAGCATGATGGTGGTAGTATTATGCTCTGGGCCTGTTTTGCTGCCAATGGAACTTGTGCTTTACAGAGAGTAAATGGGACTATGAAAAAGAAGGATTACCTCAAAATTCTGCAGGACAACCCAAAATCATCAGCCCGTAGGTTGGGTCTTGGGCGCAGTTGGGTGTTCCAAAAGGACAATAACCCCAAGCACACGTCAAAAGGAATGGCCAAATCAGGCTATAATTAACGTTTTAGAATGGCCTTCCCAAAGTCCTGAATTAAACATGTGGACAATGCTGGAGAAACAAGTCCATGTCAGAAAACCAATATAGCGGAACTGCACCAATTTTGTCAAGAGGAGTGGTCAAAAATTCAACCAGAAGCTTGTGGATGGCAACCAAAAGTGCCTTATTGCAGTGAAACTTGCCAAGGGACATGTAGGCAAATATTAAAGGCCGACTGAAATGATATTTTCTTATTCAAACGGGGATAGCAGGTCCATTCTATGTGTCATACTTGATCATTTCGCGATATTGCCATATTTTTGCTGAAAGGATTTAGTAGCGAACATCGACGATAAAGTTCGCAACTTTTGGTCGCTAATAAAAAAGCCTTGCCTGTACCGGAAGTAGCAGACAATGTGCGTGTGACGTCACGGGTTGTAGAGCTCCTCACATCTGAACATTGTTTACAATCATGGCCACCAGCAGCAAGAGCGATTCAGACCGAGAAAGTGACGATTTCCCCATTAATTTGAGCGAGGATGAAAGATTCGTGGATGAGAAAAGTAAGAGTGAAGCACACAAAAAATAAATAAATAAATAAATAAAAAAGAAAAAGTGACAGATCCGGGCTGCGGCAGTGTGAGCGTTTCAGATGTAATTAGACACATTTACTAGGATAATTCTGGAAAATCCCTTATCTGCTTATTGTGTTAATAGTGTTTTAGTGAGATTCTAAAGTCATACCTGAAAGTCGGATGTCTACGGTGAACGCCAGTGTCTCTGAGAGAATAAAGGAGCCAAGAACAGAGCCTTTTTGACAGCTGCTGCAGGAGGACGCATAATCCATTGATGTCTACGGTAAGAGGCGACTTAATATCACAATTTTCCCATCCCAAAATTTGCTGGTTGACGTAGAGAAACATGTTCGCTTGATCGTTCTGTGTTAAAGCTTCACAACAAACAGAGAAACACCGCCTGTGTCTCGGTTGCTAAAGGCAGCTGCAATCCACCGCTTTCCACAAACAGCATTCTTCTTTGACGTCTCCATTATTAATTGAACAAATTGCAACACAGATGTCCAAATTACTGTGTAATTATGCAATGAAAAAGAGATGACTTTTTAGCCGTAAGTGGTGCTGGGCTAATATGTCCGCTTCAACCCGAGATGTCACAAACACGCGTCATCATTCCGGGACAGTTTCAACAAGAAACTCCGCTTGAAATTTAAAATTGTAATTTAGTAAACTAAACCGACCGTATTGGCATGTGTTGCAATGTTAATATTTCATCATTGATACATAAACTATCAGACTGTGTGGTCGGTAGTAGTGGGTTTCAGGAGGCCTTTAAAGCTCTACTATGCAAAGCGAAAGCCATTTATCAACAACATCCAGAAACGCAGCTGGCTTCTCTGGGCCTCAGACGGCACTGTATCAAAAACCGACATCAATCTCTAAAGGATATCACCACATGGGCTCAGGAACACTTCAGAAAAAACACTGTCACTAAATACAGTTCGTCACTACATCTGTAAGTGCAAGTTAAAGCTCTATGATGCAAAGCGAAAGCCATTTATCAACAACATCCAGAAACGCCGCCGGCTTCTCTGGGCCCGAGATCATCTAAGATGGACTGATGCAAAGTGGAAAAGTGTTCTGTGGTCTGACGAGTTCACATGTCAAATTATTTTTGGAAATATTCGACATCGTGTCATCCGGAACAAAGGGGAAGCAAACCATCCAGACTGTTATCGACGCAAAGTTCAAAAGCCAGCATCTGTGATGGTATGGGGGTGCATTAGTGCCCAGTCAGACGTGACGTGTGAGCACATCTGTCAACCTTGAAAAAAGTTCACCGGTTTGAGTTAGTGTGGCTGCACCGCACAGACTGTTGTTTTGTAAACGCCAATAAAATGCTGATTTGTCATCCTGCCTTGTCAACATTCCGCTCACTTTACAATATTTCATACTGCTATCTAACAAATCTGCTACGATAATGTCCTCATATGTCTTCACTGCCATGACAATAAAGCTGTCGTACATGCGCAAATCTTTCTTGTAGATATTAAAAAAATACAACAATCAATCAATCCATGGGTGCAGTTTTATTTTGAAGTTAATTTTGCACCGAACAGGAAGTCACTGTGTGCACGTTTGAGTACACCAGTGCTTCTCAAATCAGTTCTGTTACACTGCAAAAACTGAAATCTAAGTAAGATGAAATATCTCAAATAAGGGTGATATTTACTTATTTTGGGGGCTTCACGGTGGCAGAGGGGTTAGTTCGTCTGCCTCACAATACGAAGTTCCTGCAGTCCTGGGTTCAAATCCAGGCTCGGGATCTTTCTGTGTGGAGTTTGCATGTTCTCCCCGTGACTGCGTGGGTTCCCTCCGGGTACTCCGGCTTCCTCCCACTTCCAAAGACATGCACCTGGGGATAGGTTGATTGGCAACACTAAATTGGCCCTAGTGTGTGAATGTGAGTGTGAATGTTGTCTGTCTATCTGTGTTGGCCCTGCGATGAGGTGGCGGCTTGTCCAGGGTGTACCCCGCCTTCCGCCCGATTGCAGCTGAGATAGGCGCCAGCGCCCCCCGCCACCCCAAAAGGGAATAAGCGGTAGAAAATGGATTTACTTATTTTCTGTCTGATATGATAATTCTTCTCACTAAGCAGATTTTATGTTAAGAGTGTTTTACTTGTTTTAAGGGTTTTGGTCCTAAATGATCTCAGTAAGATATTACAGCTTGTTGCTGAGATTTGATGACCTATATTGAGTAAAACAAGCATGAAACTAGAATATCAAGCGTTGCAAAGCTGTGTCATCAAGTGAAGTGTGAAATGAATTATATTTATATAGCGCTTTTCTCAAGTGACTCCAAGCGCTTTACATAGTGAAACCCAATATCTAAGTTACATTTAAACCAGTGTGGGTGGCACTGGGAGCAGGTGGGTAAAGTGTCTTGCCCAAGGACACAACGGCAGTGACTAGGATGGCGGAAGCGGGAATCGAACCTGCAACCCTCAAGTTGCTGGCACGGCAGCTCTACCAACCGAGCTATACCGCCCCAAGTAATGAGGAAGTTTATAATTCAACACACATCAGAATAAACAAAACCGTGTTCAGAGATATGACCTTGTAAAATAATCAATTTAATAGATTATGGATCAATATCTTTTACATAGCATAGCTCGGTTGGTAGCGTGGCCGTGCCAGCAACTTGAGGGTTGCAGGTTCGATTCCCGCTTCCGCCATCCTAGTCACTGCTGTTGTGTCCTTGGGCAAGACACTTTACCCACCTGCTCCCAGTGCCACCCACACTGGTTTAAATGTAAATTAGATATTGGGTTTCACTATGTAAAGCGCTTTGAGTCACTAGAGAAAAGCGCTATATAAATATAATTCACTTCACTTCACTTCACATTTTGAATATTTCTCTAATATTGGAAGGGACACGACTGCCAAGTGGTGGAGAATAATGAATATGATGTCCTGTGAATCAATATTCAAAATGTGAAGTGAAGTGAAGTGAATTATATTTATATAGCGCTTTTCTCTAGTGACTCAAAAATGCTTTTTTTTCTCTAATATTGGAAGGGACACGACTGCCAAGTGGTGGAGAATAATGAATATGATGTCCTGTGAATCATTTGTCCCACCTAAAAAATATACCGCAGATTGAGGAAGCCGGAATGCAGCTATGAGGAGAGGAGAAAATAAACAGAAAACTCACTCACGACAGGAGTGGAGGAAAAACAAAAGAAGGCGAGTGCACAAGTAAATGCACAAAACACGGGACTTTTTTTGAAAAGGTAAACAACACGTGTACTAAAAGCACCCCGTCTGAAAGACACGGTTGGACTGAAATAGGAGACTGATTGGCAACCGGGTACAGGTGTGTCCCAATTGTCGATCAGGTAGCAGGTGCGGAAAACTTTGCACGGCACTATAAAGTGAAAACTTACAGGACAGGGACTAAAACAGGTAAAAGTATAGAACAGATAAATTTAATTCAAACTAATAATTATTTAAGCATTTTTATTTTCTACAGTACTAAAGGAGTCAGAGTTATGTTTTTAAGTCGAATGTTTTCCACAAGCTTCCCTACCTTCTCCAAGGGTCTCCCTCTTGGCCCTCACTGGTTGGGGCTTGGCTGACTTCGGCGCTGTCGTCTTGGCTCCTTCCTTACCACCGACCTTGACGTCCTTCGGTGCGTTGTTGGCTTTAACTTTGACAGGTTTCCCCGCATCCTGTTTGTCAGGCACACCTGCGGACACGCACAGGGTGAGCACTGCGGCAGTGAGAGCGGCCCCCGTCGTGGTATTTACCGTCAGTGCGGTTGTCGGCGGGAGGGAAGTACAGCAGCTCATCGGAGGGGTCGTCCAAGGCCTCGATGGAGTAGACGTGCTCATAGTCGGGGTCGTTGGTGTTCATCACCACGCGCAGCTCCCGACCTGAAAGAGGAGCGGGGTACGCGTTACGCATCCAGACGCCTGGTGTGGGTACAAACCCCCTTTCCATATGAGTTGGGAAATTTGTGTTAGATGTAAATATAAACAGAATACAATGATTTGCAAATCATTTTCAACCCATATTCAGTTGAATATGCTACAAAGACAACATATTTGATGTTCAAACTGATCGACATTTTTTTTTTATTGCAAATAATCATTAACTTTAGAATTTGATGCCAGCAACACGTGACAAAGAAGTTGGGAAAAGTGGCAATAAATACCGATAAAGTTGAGGAATGCTCATCAAACACTTATGTGGAACATCCCACAGGTGTGCAGGCTAATTGGGAACAGGTGGGTGCCATGATTGGGTATAAAAACAGCTTCCCCAAAAATGCTCAGTCTTTCACAAGAAAGGATGGGGCGAGGTACACCCCTTTGTCCACAACTGCGTGAGCAAATAGTTAAACAGTTTAAGAACAAAATGTCTAAAAGTCTAATTGCAAGAAATTTAGGGATTTCAAAATCTACAGTCCATAATATCATCAAAAGGTTTAGAGAATCTGGAGAAATCACTCCACGTAAGCGGCATGGCCGGAAACCAACATTGAATGACTGTCACCTTCGATCCCTCAGATGGCACTGTATCAAAAACCGACATAAAGGATATCACCACATGGGCTCAGGAACACCTCAGAAAACCACCGTCACTAAATACACTTCGTCGCTACATCTGTAAGTGCAAGTTAAAGCTCTAATATACAAAGCGAAAGCCATTTATCAACAACATCCAGAAATGCCGCTGGCTTCTCTGGGCCCAGGCTCATCTAAGATGGACTGACAAGTCCACATTTCAAATAGTTTTTGGAAATATTCGACATCGTGTCATCCGGACCAAAGGGGAAGCGAACCATCCAGACTGTTATCGACGCAAAGTTCAAAAGCCAGCATCTGTGATGGTATGGGGGTGCATTAGTGCCCAAGGCATGGGTAACTTATACATCTGTGAAGGCACCATTAATGCTGAAAGGTACATAAAGTGACCATACGTTTTCATAACATGGTCACTACTGCCTACTGACACGATGGCGAGGCATAATGGATGCGTGTTGCTACCCCAGGGATGCAAGAGGACCAGGACAGGCAGGAGTTGCAGGTAAGATTAGATTTAATACAAAAACAAAAATAATACTGGTACAAAATGCAAAGAAAAGGCGTGCCGAATGCACGGAGAGCTATGCTAATAATTAGCAACGAGAGCAGAGTACAGGAATAGAGGTGCAGAGCGCACGCAAAGCTAAGGCGAGACTTAGCAATAGTGATTACAAAAATAAGAACCAACGTGCGTGTTGCAAGTAGCAAACAAAACAGCCAGGAGGAACTAAGGTAGCAGGTGGTCTTAAATACAACACAAATAATTCAAAACAGGTGTGCGTAATGAGTCCGTGCAGGAGGCATACTTAGGTTGCCATGGTGACAATACAAAACAAGGAAGTGCGCTAACAAACGGGATCGGTAGAGTCCAAAACATGATCAAAACATAGTAGGACAATACAAAAAAAGACAAACATGCTAGAGATGTGTGATCCGGAAGCCGGATCACAACATTACCCCCCCCTTAAGGGGCAGATCCCAGATGCCCCCAAAAAACTGCAATAAAGAGAACCCCCTCCCAAAACCAGAAAGTTCACAAACGAAGGGAGGGCGGAAGGAGTCCACGGTGGAGGGTCGCCAGATCGCATGTCCCCGAATCCACCGAGGACACATCATGTGGCGGCGGCGGGTGGAACGCTGCTGCCGAAAAAGTTTTGGCGGGCGACCTCGAAAAGGCCACATTAGTGGCCGCCTCGCAGGATGAGGTGCCCGGCGAGGCGGACGACCCGGGCACGGCCACATCCGTGGCCGACATGGAGGAGGGAGTATCTGGCGAGGAGGATGACCTCGCAGAGGCCACGCCCGTGGTCGACGTGGTGGACGACGCCTCAGCACCGAAATCCCAGCAGGCTTGGAAGCAGCAGACGAGGGTGCGGGGACTGCAGCCAAAGCAGGCCCGAGTGCAGCTGGAGGCGGCCTGGGAGCCGCAGGAGTCGTCGGAGGCGGCCTGGGAGCCGCAGGAGTCGTCGGAGGCGGCCTGGGAGCCGCAGGAGTCGTCGGAGGCGGCCTGGGAGCCGCAGGAGTCGTCGGTGGTGCTGGTGTGGGCTCCAGCCCCGTCGTCGGCGCTGGTGTGGGCTCCAGCCCCGTCGTCGGCGCTGGTGTGGGCTCCAGCCCCGTCGTCGGCGCTGGTGTGGGCTCCAGCCCCGTCGTCGGCGCTGGTGTGGGCTCCAGCCCCGTCGTCGGCGCTGGTGTGGGCTCCAGCCCCGTCGTCGGCGCTGGTGTGGGCTCCAGCCCCGTCGTCGGCGGTGCTTGGCGGCACGGAGCTGGCACCGGTGCTTGGCGGCACGGAGCTGGCACCGGTACCTGTCGTGGTGCTGGTACCGGAGTGGGCTCCAGCCTTGGAGTTTGTGCTGGTGTGAGAACCAGACTGGGAGTTTGTGCTGGTGTGAGAACCAGACTGGGAGCTGGTGTGAGAACCAGACTGGGAGCTGGTGTGAGAACCAGACTGGGAGCTGGTGTGAGAACCAGACTGGGAGCTGGTGTGAGAACCAGACTGGGAGCTGGTGTGAGAACCAGACTGGGAGCTGGTGTGAGAACCAGACTGGGAGCTGGTGTGAGAACCAGACTGGGAGCTGGTGTGAGAACCAGACTGGGAGCTGGTGTGAGAACCAGACTGGGAGCTGGTGTGAGAACCAGACTGGGAGCTGGTGTGAGAACCAGACTGGGAGCTGGTGTGAGAACCAGACTGGGAGCTGGTGTGAGAACCAGACTGGGAGCAGGTGTCGGCTTCAGCCGAGGAGCAGGTGTCGGCTTCAGCCGAGGAGCAGGTGTCGGCTTCAGCCGAGGAGCAGGTGTCGGCTTCAGCCGAGGAGCAGGTGTCGGCTTCAGCCGAGGAGCAGGTGTCGGCTTCAGCCGAGGAGCAGGAGTCGGCTTCAGCCGAGGAGCAGGAGTCGGCTTCAGCCGAGGAGCAGGAGTCGGCGTCAGCCGAGGAGCAGGAGTCGGCGTCAGCCGAGGAGCAGGAGTCGGCGTCAGCCGAGGAGCAGGAGTCGGCGTCAGCCGAGGAGCAGGAGTCGGCGTCAGCCGAGGAGCAGGTGTCGGCGTCAGCCGAGGAGCACTAAGAGACTGGCAGAGAGGAGGACTAGGACTACTATGAGGATTTAGACTAACACTAGGACTTGGGCAAGGACTTGTGTGAGGACCAGTACTTACAATCAAACTAGTGCTTTTATAAGGACTTGGGCAAGGACTCGGACTACGACTCAGTCTACGAGTTGATCTACAATGTTGGCCAGAAGTCGGACCAGGACTGGGACTAGGCTTGAACACCGGTGGTGGAGGGCGCACTGGAGGTAGTGGACTAGCGAGTCGAAAAGTCGGTGGAGGAGGTCTAGGTGGCCTTAGTGGCTTGACCGGGGGAAACAGGTGGAGGAGGTCTACTAGGAGGAAGAAAAGTAGGTAGCTCATGTTGCCTTAGTTTGCATCTAGAAATAACATCTGTATAGAACTTAGTTGTGTCTATAGAGTCCAAAAAATCATAGTCAATATTTGAAACAGGTTGAGAATAAGACTCAACAATATAAAAATCCTCAGAAAAAATATCATCGACAGGGGGTGGTATTGAGTCACCAGGGGGCGTTGACGAAATGACGTCACCGTGATGGACCGGTGGGCCGGAGGTATGCCCTGGCCTTACAGCCCAGTCGGAAGAGTGGTTGGAATATGGAGAAAAAACAAAACTTCCAAACCTCAGGGAAGAGTACTGGGCTGTTGTCTGCGCGCTGCTGTCCGGGGAAAAAGTCTTCGCGGCTTGGCGAAGGGAAGACTTTTGGTGGTCCACTGCGAGGCGGCGTTGTGCTGGCTGTTTTCTGACACGATGGCGAGGCATAATGGATGCGTGTTGCTACCCCAGGGATGCAAGAGGACCAGGACAGGCAGGAGTTGCAGGTAAGATTAGATTTAATACAAAAACAAAAATAATACTGGTACAAAATGCAAAGAAAAGGCGTGCCGAATGCACGGAGAGCTATGCTAATAATTAGCAACGAGAGCAGAGTACAGGAATAGAGGTGCAGAGCGCACGCAAAGCTAAGGCGAGACTTAGCAATAGTGATTACAAAAATAAGAACCAACGTGCGTGTTGCAAGTAGCAAACAAAACAGCCAGGAGGAACTAAGGTAGCAGGTGGTCTTAAATACAACACAAATAATTCAAAACAGGTGTGCGTAATGAGTCCGTGCAGGAGGCATACTTAGGTTGCCATGGTGACAATACAAAACAAGGAAGTGCGCTAACAAACGGGATCGGTAGAGTCCAAAACATGATCAAAACATAGTAGGACAATACAAAAAAAGACAAACATGCTAGAGATGTGTGATCCGGAAGCCGGATCACAACACCTACTTTGTCTTGTTATATTCTTATTTTACTGTTATATTGTTAATCCCATTGTTTTTATTCTTTTTGTAATATTTCTCTATTTTGCTTCCTTTTAAACCCCCATTATTTACTTTTTACTTTTTTTTAAATTGATCTCAACTGTGTACACTGCTGCTGGAATTTTAATTTTCCTGAAGGAATCAATAAAGTACTATCTATCTATCTACCTATCTATCTATAAAGGTTTTGGAACAACATATGCTGCCATCTAAGCGCCGTCTTTTTCATGGACGCCCCTGCTTATTTCAGCGAGACAATGCCAAGACAATGCCAAGCCACATTCAGCACGTGTTACAACAGTGTGGCTTCGTAGGAAAAGAGTGAGGGTAATTTCTACAACTCATTTGTTTGGTGATGGAGTGATTGAAGCACATACTTGTTGGTTGGACTATATTGCTGGGTGTTGTGGTCAAACAGCTCAATATTTGTTTCATCTGACCACAGAACTTTCCTCCAGAAGGTCTTATCTTTGTCCATGTGATGTCAGATGAAACAAAAATTGAGCTATTTGGCCACAATACCCAATAAGGTTTTGGAACAACATATGCTGACATCTAAGCGCCGTCTTTTTCATGGACGCCCCTGCTTATTTCAGCAAGACAATGCCAAGCCACATTCAGCACGTGTTACAACAGTGTGGCTTCGTAGGAAAAGAGTGAGGGTAATTTCTACAACTCAATTGTTTGGTGATGGAGTGATTGAAGCACATACTTGTTGGTTGGACTATATTGCTGGGTGTTGTGGTCAAACAGCTCAATATTTGTTTCATCTGACCACAGAACTTTCCTCCAGAAGGTCTTATCTTTGTCCATGTGATGTCAGATGAAACAAAAATTGAGCTATTTGGCCACAATACCCAATAAGGTTTTGGAACAACATATGCTGACATCTAAGCGCCGTCTTTTTCATGGACGCCCCTGCTTATTTCAGCAAGACAATGCCAAGCCACATTCAGCACATGTTACAACAGTGTGGCTTCGTAGGAAAAGAGGGTACTTTCCTGGCCTGCCTGCGGTACAGACCTGTCTCCCATCGAAAATGTGTGGCGCATTATGAAGCGTAAAATACGACAACGGAGACCCCGGACTGTTGAACGAATGAAGCTCTACATAAAACAAGAATGGGAAAGAATTCCACTTTCAAAGCTTCAACAATTAGATTACTCAGTTCCCAAATGTTTATTGAGTGTTGTTAAAAGAAAAGGTGATGTAACACAGTGTGAACATGCCCTTTCCCAACTACTTTGGCACGTGTTGCAGCTAAAATAAAATTTACGAGTTTGAACATCAAATATATTGTCTTTGTAGTGCATTCAATTGAATATGGGTTGAAAAGGATTTACAAATCATTGTATTCCGTTTATATTTACATCTAACACAATTTCCCAACTCATATGGAAACGGGGTTTGTAGAAGTACACCTAAAGGTATGAGGAGACGTCACAAAGAAAGTCTGTGACGAGAAAACCACCAATTATTCAGTCCATCAGCAACCTGGCCGATGGACTGAGGGCAGGCACAAAAACAGACACGGAGGCCGACAAACAGAGCGACACACAGATGGAAACAACTCACCCTCAGCCTTCCAGGCCGCGCGTTGCTCTGGTGCGGGCCGAGGCCTGGCCACGGGCTGTGAGCCTGTGACAGGGCCTGGAGCTGAGAGAGACCGCGTAAGACCCAGAGGAGGAAACGGTTCCGCGGGTGGAAGGAGGAAAGGAAAGAGGGATGCAAAGAACAGAAGAGAAACATTTAGAAACCCAAGGACACCACAACAATCGCCCCACAGGTGCGACACATGAAACAGCCACAAGGATCATCCGACGATGCGAAGGACCGGCCATCGTCGTGCGATACAAAAACATCCATCTTTGACAGAACCCAGCTACCACTCTGTTATGCGAGCTGCATGTGCGTGCATTTTCAACCACTTTAGCATCATAAATAAATCAAGACTAAACTGATTGATTTGGCCTCATTTTCAGCGGTGATGCATATTGATTAAGTCTTATATTTCCTGTGAGGGGTTCTTCTCTCTTCAGGCAAGGATTTTGTTTTTACAAACCTATTTGTGATTGCTAATACAAAGTAAATGCGGGAAATATCGCTCAAGACATGAAACTTCTACATAGCAAAAAGTCAGTGCTCAAAAACAAGAAAAAAAATACAAAAATGAGGGGTATTTAATTCGAACTAAGCTAAATTATCTGCCAATAGAACAAGAACATTTTTGTCATGTTTGGTTTTATTTTTTGGACAATCAGTTCCTGTTCCTGCAGTTCCTTGTTTGTTTTGTTACCATAGCAACTCATTAGTTTTCACCTTGTCCTCATGTCTCACACCTGTTTGCAATTATCACGTCTATTATTTAAACCGGAAGTTGCCAGGAAGTCAGCCTGGCGACTTAACTTCAACTCCATTCATGCCAAGGCATGCTGTTTAATCCTATCTGCCCATGCCACGTAAGTTTTTGGGTTTTTTTTAGTTCTACCTTTGTGCTTTTTTTGTTTTCATAGTTTAGTTTTGGACCGCCATTGTGTGCGCCTTTTATTTGCCTTTTTTGTAATTTGTTAGAGTATAAATAAATATGTACCTTCATTCACGCTTTGCTCGTGCCAACTTTCCTTTGCGTTGGAAAAACAATCCACCACAATGAACCCCAAAAAACCTTAAAATAAGTATATTCGCACTAATAACAAGTGCACTATTCTTGGTAGAAAAAAAAATAGACCTTTTTGCTCATTATGTTGAAAAATATTCTTAAATGAAGTAAATGCTAGTGCCATTATCTTGACATAATGATATGTGCTTGGCAAAATTAATTTTTTTTTGTTTTCAGGCTTGAAGTAAGAAATTATTACTTTAAAAAAGTAATTTTACACTTGTGACTGTTGATGACACCACTTTGCAACACTTGTTAATCCAGTTTCAAGCATGTTTTACTCAATATAGGTCATCAAATGTCAGCAACGAGCTGTAATATCTTACTGAGATAATTTAGGACCAAAATACCTAAAACAAGTAAAGCACTCTAACATAAAATCTGCTTAGAAGGGCTGCGAATCTTTGGGTGTCCCACGATTCGATTCAATATCGATTCTTGGGGTCGCGATTCAATTATAAATCGATTTTTTCAATTCAACGCGATTCTCGATTCAAAAACGATATTTTTCCGATTCAAAACGATTCTGTATTCATTCAATACATAGGATTTCAGCAGGATCTACCCCAGTCTGCTGACATGCTAGCAGAGGAGTATTTTTTTTTTTTTTAAAGCTTTTATAATTGTAAAGGACAATGTTTTATCAACTGATTGCAATAATGTAAATTTGTTTTAACTATTAAACGAACCACAAATACGACTTATTTTATCTTTGTGAAAACATTGGACACAGTGTGTTGTCAAGCTTATGAGATGCGATGCAAGTGTAAGCCACTGTGACACTATTGTTCTTTTTTATTATTTTTATAAATGTCTAATGATAATGTCAATGAGGGAGTTTTAATCACTGCTATGCTGAAATTATAACTAATATTGATACTGTTGTTGATAACATTCATTTTTGTTTCACTACTTTTGGTTTGTTCTGTGTCGTGTTTGTGTCTCCTCTCAATTGCTCTGTTTATTGCAGTTCTGAGTGTTGCTGAGTCAGGTTTGGTTTTGGAATTGGATTGCATTGTTATGGTATTGCTGTGCATTGTTTTGTTGGATTGATTTTGAAAAAAAATTTAACATTTTTTTTTTTTGCAAAAATCTATTTTTTAAAAATGAGAATCGATTCTGAATCGCACAACGTGAGAATCGCGATTCAAATTCGAATCGATTTTTTTTTTCACACCCCTACTGCTTAGTGAGAAGAATTATCTTATCGGACAAAAAATAGCATATACCACCCTTATTTGAGATATTTCATCCAATTTAGATTTCAGTTTTTGCAGTGTAATCGAAAATACCAAAAAAAGAGAAAAAGCTACCAAAATAGGAGCGCAAGAAAAGAACTAAAACACTACACAGAAAAACAGCAAAAAAAAAACGCAAAATAAGTCATGGCGTGATTTGACAGGTCTTGACAGTACACCTACTTTGAGACAAGAGCTATATTGATGCATGCTTGGTTATGGAAGAAATAATAATTTGTGTTTGTTAGAAATATAGCTTGGTCCAATTTTTTATATATTCTAACAAAGTGCAGATTGGATTTTAACCTATTTAAAACATGTCATCAGAACTGTAAAAATAATCTTAATCAAGAAAAATGACTAATGATGTTCCATAAATTATTTTTTTAAGTTTTTCAAAAAAATTCAAATTAGCTAGTTTTTCTCTTCTTTTTTTCGGTTGAATTTTGAATTTTAAAGAGTCGAAATTGAAGATAAACTATGTTTCAAAATTTAATTTTCATTTTTTTCGTGTTTTCTCCTCTTTTAAACCGTTCAATTAGGGGTTTATTCTCTACAAAAAAAACCTTCCGTAGAAGGAAAAAAAATGTACGACGGAATGACGGACAGAAATACCCTTTTTTTTATTTGTTATATTTATTGTTTCTATATATATTTATTGTGAGAAATCATTAAGATGGTCAGTGTTTCCACAAAGATAAATATCATTAATTATTAATAATAACATAGAGTTCACGGTAAATTGAGCAAATTGGCTATTTCTGGCAATTGTTTTAAGTGTGTATCAAACTGGTAGCCCTTCGCATTAATCAGTACCCAAGAAGTAGCTCTTGGTTTCAAAAAGGTTGGTGACCCCTGGTTTAAAGTCATATCTAACAATTGCGACAATGACTTTTTACTGTCAACTACGTTTTGTTTTTTTAACGATTTCTGCTGGTGGTGTGCCTCTGGATTTTTTCAATGAAAAAAATGCGCCTTAGATAATCCATCCATCCATCCATCCATCATCTTCCGCTTATCCGAGGTCGGGTCGCGGGGGCAACAGCCTAAGCAGGGAAACTCAGACTTCCCTCTCCCCAGCCACTTCGTCTAGCTTTCCCGGGGGATCACGAGGCGTTCCCAGGCCAGCCGGGAGACATAGTCTTCCCAACGTGTCCTGGGTCTTCCCCGTGGCCTCCTACCGGTTAGACGTGCCCTAAACACCTCCCTAGGGAGGCGTTCGGGTGGCATCCTGACCAGATGCCCGAACCACCTCATCTGGCTCCTCTCGATGTGAAGGAGCAGCCGCTTTACTTTGAGTTCCTCCCGGATGGCAGAGCTTCTCACCCTATCTCTAAGGGAGAGACCCAAACTCATTTCGGCCGCTTGTATCCGTGATCTTATCCTTTCGGTCATAACCCCAAGCTCATGACCATAGGTGAGGATGGGAACGTAGATCGACCGGTAAATTGAGAGCTTTGCCTTCCGGCTCAGCTCCTTCTTCACCACAACGGATCGGTACAACGTCCGCATTACTGAAGACGGCGCACCGATCCGCCTGTCGATCTCACGATCCACTCTTCCCCCACTCGTGAACAAGACTCCTAGGTACTTGAACTCCTCCACTTGGGGCAGGGTCTCCTCCCCAACCCGGAGATGGCACTCCACCCTTTTCCGGGCGAGAACCATGGACTCGGACTTGGAGGTGCTGATTCTCATTCCGGCCGCTTCACACGCGGCTGCGAACCGATCCAGCGAGAGCTGAAGATCCCGGTCAGATGAAGCCATCAGGACCAAAAAATGCGCCTTAGATAAATAAATAAATAAATAAATGGGTTGTACTTGTATAGCGCTTTTCTACCTTCAAGGTACTCAAAGCGCTTTGACACTACTTCCACATTTACCCATTCACACACACATTCACACACTGATGGAGGGAGCTGCCATGCAAGGCGCTAACCAGCACCCATCAGGAGCAAGGGTGAACTGTCTTGCTCAGGACACAACGAGGTTGGTACTAGGTGGGGATTGAACCAGGGACCCTCGGGTTGCGCACGGCCACTCTTCCACCGCGCCACTTAGCCCAAAAAAGGTTGACAAACACCGATCTCCATCTCATCGTTGTCTTGACATCGTTCCAATGACTTTCTGTGCTGCATGCGAGATGCAAATCTACCACACGCGGCCTACCAGCTGTTAACGCAGCATATGCGCTACACTATATGACTCATGCTAAATCACGGACCGTCTGTCCGCCCGTGCTGCTCACTCACCTCCACACGCTGCGCATCAGACGGACCGTTGGGATGAAGAACAAGGGGGACGGGGGGGGAGAGAAAAAAGAAAAGGTCAGTTTTAAGAGCGGTGACACTGCTGTAGTTAAAACTTCTCTCATCCAAGGCGGCCGTCTTATCTGAAGTTCAACTTGAGGACAGCGCACTCATGAATTAGCAATGGCGGCGGCTGCACCAAAGACTCACCACAGTGCTGACTCATCTCGGAGCGGACATATTCTCTGACCTCATGCTCCTGAATTCCAAAGATAAAGGAAGGGTGGGAGGGGACACTCAATAATGAGGACAACAAAAACAAGGCCTTGGATTTGTATATAGAGCATTATGTTAAAGGCCTACTGAAATGAGATGTTCTTATTCAAACGGGGATAGCAGGTCCATTCTATGTGTCATACTTGATCATTTCGCCATATTGCCATATTTTTGCTGAAAGGATTAAGTAGAGAACATCGACGATAAAGTTCGCAAATTTTGGTCACTAATAAAAAAGCCTTGCCTGTACCGGAAGTAGCAGATGATGTGCGCGTGACGTCACGGGTTGTGGAGCTCCTCACATCCTCACATTGTTTACAATCATGACCACCAGCAGCGAGAGCGATTCGGACCGAGAATGCGACGATTTCCCCATTGATTTGAGCGTGGATGAAAGATTTGTGGATGAGGATAGTGAGAGTGAAGGACTAGAAAAAAAAAAGCCGAGGGCAGTGGGAGCGATTCAGATGTTATTAGACACATTTACTAGGATAATTCTGGAAAATCCCTTATCTGCTCATTGTGTTACTAGTGTTTTAGTGAGATTATATAGTACCTGAAAGTCGGAGAGGTGTGGCCACGGGTGTGGTGACCGCCAGCGTCTCGGGTAGACTAGATTAGATTAGATTAGATGGTACTTTATTTATTCCGTCAGGAGAGTCCCTTCAGGAAAATTACAATTTTCAGCACAATCCCATTCAAGATCAGACAAACATTACATGGAGACAGAACAGGATCGCTGACGGGTCTGCCGGCTTCCAGCGCCCCTTACAAAAAAGATGACATACTGGTAAACAAGGGGGGGGGGGGGGAAGATTAAAATAAAATAAAATAAAAATCGGTCTTAGCCTACGCCCTGGAGTGGGGGTGCAGACTGAGGCCAAGGGAAAAAAACAAACAAAACAAAAAAAAAAGTAGGAAGAGGCAAGAGAGTCCGCAGCTGCAGGAGGACGCAAGCTCCGCTCATGTCTACGGTAAGAGCCGACTTATTACCTCAATTTTCTCACCGAAACCTGCCGGTTGACAGGTGCTCGGGAACCATGTTCGCTTGACCGTTCTGTTCCATAGCAAAACTTCACCTTCGGGAATGTAAACAAGGAAACACCGGCTGTGTTTGTGTTGCTGAAGGCAGCCGCAATACACCGCTTCCCACCTACAGCTTTCTTCTTTGACTTCTCCATTATTAAAATGAACAAATTGCAAAAAATTCAGCAACACAGATGTCCAGAATATTGTGTAATTATGTGATTAAAGCAGACTACTTATAGCTTGGATCGGGCTGGAAAAAAATGTCCGCTACAACCCGAGACATCACGTGCACGCGTCATCATACTGATGTTTTCAACAGGATACTTTGCGAAATTTAAATCGCAATTTAGTAAACTAAAAAGGCCGTATTGCAATGTTAATATTTCATCATTGATATATAAACTATCAGACTGCGTGGTCGGTAGTAGTGGCTTTCAGTAGGCCTTTAATGTCGCTTGGTGCCAAAGTTTTGAGATGGCGCTCGGGGCAAGGGATCAAGCACTGACCGTCATGCCTGGCTCTCCTCTCTCTCCTTTGGCTCCATCTGGGCCCATCTCCCCCTACAAGCAGGACAGGTATGACATTACAACCCACAGAGATTGCCTGCAGCACGTTAATTCATTAGACACTCAACTCAATTCAAAGTCAAAGTGAAAGGTTAATTCAGCATAAGAGCCTCTTCACGATTCCAAACAGAGCTGAAATAATATCATGGATTTGCTTCTAAACAGGATTAGAGCAGACAAATGTGGAACACGCTGATATGAATCCCAAATCCACAAGGAAATGTCAGAGGTGACAAGGAAAGGCTGCTCTTTTGTAGTTGCGGCTATTACACAAATTACTCATGCTATACGCGTGCGTTCGTATTTAATGATGTTTTAGTTGGAAAATTACACACACAAAAAATACAAAAATATGTTTTTATCATCTTAAGAACATAGCCAGAGTCAACACCCGTTTCTCTCTCAGGCCAACACAGAGGTGCTAATGCAGGCTTGGGAAATTATTTTGACACGGCGGCCACATTTAGAGACAAAAATGTGTCTGGGGGCTGGTATATCTACAAACCCCGTTTCCATATGAGTTGGGAAATTGTGTTAGATGTAAATATAAACGGAATACAATGATTTGCAAATCATTTTCAACCCATATTCAGTTGAATATGCTACAAAGACAACATATTTGATGTTCAAACTGATAAACATTTTTTCTTTTTGCAAATAATCATTAACTTTACAATTTGATGCCAGCAACACGTGACAAAGAAGTTGGGAAAGGTGGCAATAAATACTGATAAAGTTGAGAAATGCTCATCAAACACTTATTTGGAACATCCCACAGGTGTGCAGGCTAACTGGGAATAGCTGGGTGCCATGATTGGGTATAAAAGCAGCTTCCATGAAATACTAAGTAATTCACAAACAAGGATGGGGCGAGGGTCACCAATTTGTAAGCAAATTGTCGAACAGTTTTAGAACATTTCTCTACGAGCTATTGCAAGGAATTTAGGGATTTCACCATCTACGGTCCGTAAAATCATCAAAAGGTTCAGAGAATCTTGAGAAATCGCTGCACATAAGTGAGGATATTATGGACTTTTGATCCCTCAGGCAGTACTGCATCAAAAACCGACATCAGTGTGTAAAGGATATCACCACATGGGCTCAGGAACACTTCAGAAAACCACTGTCAGTAACTACAGTGGGTCGCTACATCTGTAAGTGCAAGTTAAAACTCTGCTATGCAAAGCAAAGCCCATTTATCAACAACACCAAGAAACGCCGCTGGCTTCGCTGGGCCCGAGCTCATCTAAGATGGACTGATACAAAGTGGAAAAGTGTTCTGTGGTCTGACGAGTCCACATTTTAAATTGTTTTTGGAAATATTCCAATTATATCATGTGATCCGGACCAAAGGGGAAGCGAACCATCCAGAATGTTATCGACGCAAAGTTCAAAAGCCAGCATCTGTGATGGTATGGGGGTGCATTAGTGCCCAAGGTATGGGTAACTTGCACATCCGTAAAGGTACATACAGGTTTTGGAACAACATATGCTGAAAGGTACATACAGGTTTTGGAACAACATATGCTGCCATCTAAGTGCTGTCTTTTTCATGGATGCCCCTGCTTATTTCAGCATGACAATGCCAAGCCAAATTCAGCACGTGTTACAACAGCGTCGCTTCATACAAAAAGAGTGCGGGTACTTTCCTGGCCCACCATGCAGTCCAGTCCTGTCTCCCATCGAAAATGTGTGGCGCATTATGAAGCGTAAAATACGACAGCGGAGATTTCAACAATTAGTGTCCTCGAGTTCCCAAACGTTTATTGAGTGTTGTTAAAAGAAAAGGTGACGTAACACAGTGGTGAACATGCCCTTTCCCAACTACTTTGGCACGCGTTGCAGCCATGAAATTCAAAGTTAATTATTATTTGCAAAAAAAATAAAATAAAGTTAATGAGTTTGAACATCAAATATCTTGTGTTTGTAGTGCTGCGGTACAGCCTGCCAGAGAGCCTGAGGACTGCAGAGACTGTTAAAATCGATAAAAAATAAAAAAAAAGGCTAAAGACACCTTTTAGGTTTAGGTTTTTTACTGATCATGTTAAACCCTTTTGTTTTTTATTCTTCTATTGTGTTGTTGTTTTTTTAACTTAATTATTAATATAACAACTATTATTTTCTCAATCTTACGTTTTGATCATCTTAATAATGTATTATTTTTTTTATTTATATTTCATTTCACATATATGTATATATGTGTGTGTATATTACACACACGTTAGACCCGCTCGACATCCATTGCTTTCGGTCCCCTAGAGGGGGGGGGGGCGGGGGGGCGGGGGGGTTGCCCACATCTGAGGTCCTCTCCAAGGTTTCTCATAGTCAGCATTGTCACTGGCGTCCCACTGGGTGTGAGTTTTCCTTGCCCTTTTGTGGGTTCTTCCGAGGATGTCGTAGTCATAATGGTTTGTGCAGTCCTTTGAGACATTTGTGATTTAGGGCTATATAAATAAACATTGATTGATTGATTGATATTACTTTATAAACCACTTATTATATTACTACACTTTAAATGGAGCAATAAAAATACCAATATAGATGGCACTATTGATAATTAATAACATTTATCTCTATTGTTATCAACACATAATTGCTTCAAATGCAACAATACATATATGTAATGATAACCTGAATTACAAAAGAAAGCAGAAAAATGGAGGGGAAGAAAGAAAAGCGAAATTAACCTTATAGATTGTTATAGTAACAATAGGCTAAGCTTTGTCAGTGTGCCGTGTTTTACCAAATTTCCCTAAAGGGGAAAATGTTAATACATGTGTCTACAAGCAAGAGGATCCCTCTTGGCCCAACAATGGACTGGACTCTCACATTATTAACTAGATCCACTCGACATCCATTGCACCATGTCGCCCAGGTGGGGTCCCCACATCCGCGGTCCCCTCCGAGGTTTCTCGTTGTGCCCATTGGGTCGAGTTTTTTATCGCTCTGATGTGGGATCGCTGTGGCTTGTGCAGCCCTTTGAGACACTTGTGATTAAAGGCTGTAAATAAATAAATAAATAAACATTGATTGATTGTTGGATTGATATTTACCGGTATATTATTTTATACAGTTTCTTTTGTTTTTTTAGTTTAATAAGTTGTAGTTATTTGGAATTTTTGTTGTTCTTTGTTTCAATTTAAAGCACAAAAAATACATTCAGCATGAAACCCCAAATGGAGGATCCTCACACATGTTTAAAAGTTTTTTGTTTTTTATTAAATCACAGGCCAGGATAGTGTTCAGTAGCACTTGGTCTACGGCAGTGGTTCTGAAATGGGGGCACACATACCCCTGGGGGTACTTGAAGGTATGCCAAGGGGTACGTGAGATTTTTTTTTTTAAATATTCTAAAAATAGCAACAATTCAAAAATCCTTTATAAATATATTTATTGATTAATACTTCAACAAAATATGAATGTACGTTTATAAACTGTGAAAAGAAATGCAACAATGCAATATTCAGTGTTGACAGCTAGATTTTTTTGTGGACATGTTCCATAAATATTGATATTAAAGATTTCTTTTTGATTGGCAACACTAAAAATTGGCCCTAGTGTGTGAATGTGAATGTTGTCTGTCTGTGTTGGCCCTGCGATGAGGTGGCGACTTGTCCAGGGTGTATCCCACCTTCTGCCCGATTGTAGCTGAGATAGGCGCCAGCGCCCCCGCGACCCCGAAAGGGAATAAGCGGTAGAAAATGGATGGATGGATGGAAATGTTTAGAATTAAGTTGATGAATCCAGCTGGATCTCTATTACAATCCCCAAAGAGGGCACTTTAAGTTGATGATTACTTCTATGTGTAGAAATATTTATTTGTAATTGAATCACTTGTGTATTTTTCAACAAGTTTTTACACATTTTTATATCTTTTTTTCCAAATAGTTCAAGAAATGAGAAATATTTTGCACTGTTATACAATTTAATCAACCAGAAACTGATGACATAGTGCTGTATTTTACTTCTTTATCTCTTTTTTTCAAGCAAAAATGCTTTGCTCTGATTAGGGGGTACTTGAATTAAAATAATTTTCACAGGGGGTATCCATTTTTTTTCTACCGCTTAATCCCTTTTGGGGTTGCGCGGGGGCGCTGGCGCCTATCTCTGCTACAATCGGGCGGAAGGCGGGGTACACCACATCACAGGGCCAACACAGATAGACAGACAACATTCACACTCACATTCACACACTAGGGCCAATTTAGTGTTGCCAATCAACCTATCCCCAGGTGCATGTCTTTGGAAGTGGGAGGAAGCCGGAGTACCCGGAGGGAACCCACGCATTCAAGGGGAGAACATGCAAACTCCACACAGAAAGATCCCGAGCCTGGATTTGAACCCAGGACTGCAGGAACTTCGTATTGTGAGGCAGACGCACTAACCCCTCTGCCACCGTGAAGCCCAGGGGGTACATCACTGAAAAAAGGTTGAGAACCACTGGTCTACAGTCAGTCCCTTTCTGCACTAATGGCTCGGGGCTCTTAAGGGTTATAATGTAATGTTTTCAAGGAGAGATAACAACATAACACAAACCGTCTCTCCACGCTCCCCTGGGATGCCGGCTGCACCACGTGGTCCCACCATGGCAGGACCAATAGGCCCTCTCTCGCCCTAACACAGAAAACAGAAGAAAAAAAGTCTCAATGATGATGCTTCATTATGTATAAGTGACGTCGATGCAAAGCATAGATAATTCTCCTCATACATAATGTTAATACCTGTGCTCTTCAATTAACACATGCAGACATGAATATACGGTACTGCATGTGTGGGTTCAGCTGCAAACATCACATGTTCTTGTCACTGTATAAAGTCCAATGTCATCTGCTTTTAAAAAAAAAAAAAAAGCTTCCGGCTTTGAAAGAAAGTGCAATCATCTGAGCGCTATCACTCTGCTGTCAAGAGCGTTTTATTTATGAGAGGAGACAAGCAGGTCAAAGTCAGGGACCACCGAGCTGTCAGTCACAGCTCACCTTTAGGAAGTGCACAGGTGACATAACTTTGTCTTACAGCGATGGCAATACATGCGGTTCCTCTCCTCACCTTCTGTCCTTGGAGTCCCTCGGGGCCTTTAGCACCACCTGGTCCCTGAGGGCCTGTGAGTCCAGGTGCCCCGTCCACTCCTCTGGGACCAGGAGGTCCAGGGACACCTGGCGGACCCTGCGTAGTTCACAGGCACGGTTAATTACGGACATCTTGAGCCGCAACGTTTAAGTGAGGGCGCTTACTCTTTCGCCTTTGTCTCCCTGAGTGCCTTTGGGGCCCTCGACACCATCGATGCCGCGGTCCCCCTGAAAAACACAAATGAGCAGTGACGTCTCGTTAATGTCTTTATTCGTGCTTGAACGATACACATGCCGCCAGCTAGGTGGCAGCAGTGCTCTGACTATCAATCCAGTAGGAGACGTAGTGTCCTCAAAATAGTCAAATACAAACCCCGTTTCCATATGAGTTGGGAAATTGTGTTAGATGTAAATATAAACGGAATACAATGATTTGCAAATCATTTTCAAGCCATATTCAGTTGAATATGCTACAAAGACAACATATTTAATGTTCAAACTAATAAACGTTTTTTTTTTCGCAAATAATCATTAACTTAAGAATTTCATGCCAGCAACACGTGACAAAGAAGATGGGAAAGGTGGCAATAAATACTGATAAAGTTGAGGAATGCTCATCAAACACTTTTATGGAACATCCCACAGGTGTGCGGGCTAATTGGGAACAGGTGGGTGCCATGATTGGGTATAAAAACAGCTTCCCAAAAAATGCTCAGTCTTTCACAAGAAAGGATGGGGCGAGGTACACCCCTTTGTCCACAACTGCGTGAGCAAATAGTCAAACAGTTTAAGAACAATGTTTCTCAAAGTGCAATTGCAAGAAATTTAGGGATTTCAACATCTACGGTCCATAATATCATCAAAAGGCTCAGAGAATCTGGAGAAATCACTCACGTAAGCGGCATGGCCGGAAACCAACATTGAATGACCGTGACCTTCGATTTCTCAGACGGCACTGTATCAAAAACCGACATCAATCTCTAAAGGATATCACTACATGGGCTCAGGAACACTTTAGAAAACCACTGTCACTAAATACAGTTCGTCGCTACATCTGTAAGTGCAAGTTAGAGCTCTACTATGCAAAGCGAAAGCCATTTATCAACAACATCCAGAAACACCACCGGCTTCGCTGGGCCAGAGATCATCTAAGATGGACTGATGCAAAGTGGAAAAGTGTTCTGTGGTCTGACGAGTCCACATTTGAAATTGTTTTTGGAAATACTCCACCACCCAGACTGTTATCGACGCAAAGTTCAAAAGCCAGCATCTGGTGCTCAAGGCATGGGTAAATTACCCATCTGTGAAGGCACCATTAATGCTGAAAGGTACATACAAGTTTTGGAACAACATATGCTGCCATCTCAGCGTCGTCTTTTTCATGGACACCCCTGCTTATTTCAGCAAGACAATGCTAAGCCACATTCAGCATGTGTTACAACTGCGTGGCTTTGTAAAAAAAGAGTGCGGTTATTTTCCTGGCCCGCCTGCAGTCCAGACCTGTCTCCCATCGAAAATGTGTGGCGCATTATGAAGCGTAAAATACGACAGCGGAGACCTCAGACTGTAGCTCTACAAAAAACAAGAATGGGAAAGAATTCCACTTTCAAAGCTTCAACAATTGGTTTCCTCAGTTCCCAAATGTTTATTGAGTGTCTTTAAAAGAAAAGGTGATGTAACACAGTGGTGAACATGCCCTTTCCCAACTACTTTGGCACGTGTTGCAGCCATGAAATTCTAAGTTAATTATTATTTGCAAAAAAAAAAAGTTTATGAGTTTGAACATCAAATATCTTGTCTTTGTTGTGCATTCAATTGAATATGGGTTGAAAATGATTTGCAAATCATTGTATTCCGTTTATATTTACATCTAACACAGTTTCCCAACTCATATGGAAACGGGGTTTGTAGTTATCAAAGTATGCACCTTAGGACCGATTAGACCTTCTTTTCCTGGGATGCCGTGGGCTCCAGTTGGGCCGATGTCTCCCTAAAAACCAGACATAATACATTTTGGGTGACAACGCCAGCAGGGTGACACAATACAAGCTTTTCTATTTTCCTGACCTGTTCACCTTTTCTTCCGGTTAGACCTGGTCGCCCATGAGAACCACCCAGCCCCTGAATGGAAGAAAAAAAAAAACATTTAAACAAAGTTATTCACTTCCTTTTGCGCCTCTGTTTTCTTCCTCGAACCTTCTCTCCTTTGGGTCCATCGCCTCCACAAAGCCCCTTGAGTCCACGGTCGCCCTGGAAACGCACACAAGTTGGTCATTGCGAGAGACACACACGGGGAAGAGTGTGAGTAACAAAAGGGATGAGAAAAAAAAAATAAATGCAGCACTCAGGCGTGACAAAGAGTTCACCCGCAGACCATCATTTTTTGGCGTCCAGACGGATGCAATTCCACACACAGTGCACGACAAATGGACACAAAAATGGCTATTGAGAAGGCAGTTAGATATAAAAGTGTGCTGAAAAAAGCTCAAAAGAGCAGCGGGAGACAGAAATACATACTGTACAACAAAAGCGCTCCAGATGGTGCACTTAATCTTCTAATAAATTACAGTACCTTTATATATACCGTACACGCAATGTGTTAGGTTTACGTACTTTACTCCTCGTTTAGAGCAACATAATTGTATTGCCTCGTTCAGAAGTATTCAACATTAAAGCTGGCTGTCTGCCACATAAAACATTATATGAAATATGTAATTGTTTATTAATTATTTTAAAGTGTGGGAAAAAAATAAACAGTAATTATAAATCGTTACTCGCGAGATAATAACTCAGTTTATTAATTTTTTCACAATGAAACCTATTAGTATAGAGCAGGGGGGCCCAAAAGTACGGCCCGCGGCCCGAGCCTGCCAGCGTCCAAAATCCGGCCAACGGGAAGTCCCAAATTAAAAAAATTAAATAATTGCATTATTTTATTTTTAATTTGAATTTTTTTTTTTAATCTGTCCTTTCTAATTTATTTTACTCTCCTAGCTGCTCAGGCAAATCATATTGTCGAAAAATGCATTTTCCCATAGATAACTTGACATCATCAGTGGCAAGTGTGCGGTCTTTCAGTCAATTAGTGCGCGAGGAATATATTTATATATATATATATATATATATATATATATACATATACACATATATATATATATATATATATATATATATATATATATATATATATATATATATATATATATATATATATATATATACACATATACACACACACATATATATATATATACATATATATATATATATACACATATACACACACACATATATATATATATACATATATATATATATATATATATACACATATACACACACACATATATATATATATACATATATATATATATATATATATATATATATATACATACATATACATATATGGGTTGAAAATGATTTGCAAATCATTGTATTCTGTTTATATTTATATCTAACACAATTTCTTAACTCATATGGAAACAGGGTTTGTACAGCAAGTTTTTTGGTTGACTAAAGACAAAAAAAAAGGCTGTAAAATTCCCTCCAAATTTAGCTAAATATAAAATATTTAGAAATTTCCCATTAATTACAAAAATTATGAAATACAATTTTAAACCCTTATAATTATAATTTCATTGGAATAACTTCTTCTCCCTGCCATGCCTGACGGAAATGCAGTTTGGTGTAACTTTCTTGTAACCTGATGTCCATTTTCCTAAGGAATGAATAGATAAACATAATTTGTGGACGGACTAATTGTTTATATTCTATCAACGTTTTGCCACAATGCAGACGTTTTACGGTAAAAACCACACAGAAGCTCAGTCGACGCACCTTAATTCCTCTCATCCCGACAATGCCCATCTCTCCTTTGTTCCCCTTGAGACCTGTCAGCCCGTCTTTTCCTGGCAAACCCTGGGAGAAGCGGTAAAGGTGCAGAAGAAGTCAGTAGGTCATGCCAAACAGACGGTATGGAACCAGAAGTGAGTGCGGAGGTAAGGAAACACACCGGTTCACCAGACATGCCGGCCTGACCTTCTTCTCCCTGCAGAGAGAAGACACAATTACTGTAATTAGAGCAGTAAAAATAAGTATCTGCACCAACTACTTATTTGACTTTGCTATTAATTGCAATACAGATGTAATTATAATCATCAACCAAGCACAGCGTTGCTTGCCTTCTGCCCACCAGGACCACGAGCACCAGGGAAGCCAGTGGATCCTTTGTCCCCCGGCTCTCCTCTAAGACCCTGATGATCAATACAAAGCGACAGATAAAGGTTAAGATGATATAATACACCAAATACAACGCAATTTGGGCGCACAACACCATGAAAAAACTGATTTTGCCTTCGACATAACAGGTGTTTGCCAAGTATTTTTAAAAACTTGATTTTTCTTAAACTGTTGCACCCCTGCTGAATCAGAATAATCTTTTTTTGTGGTTGCAATCGTCAGTGAGGGTTCAAAAAACTAGGATTTGGTGCTATAGAAACATGAACTAGCAAAAATAAACCATGAAGAAAATTAGCAACGTTCCCTCTAAGGCAGTGGTTCTCAAATGGGGGTACGCGTACCCCTGGGGGTACTTGAAGGTATGCCAAGGGGTACGTGACATTTTTTTAAAAATATTCTCAAAATAGCCACAATTCAAAAATCCTTTATAAATATATTTATTGAATAATACTTCAACAAAATATGAATGTAAGTTCATAAACTGTGAAAAAAAAAATACAACAGTGTTGACAGCTAGATTTTTTTGTGGACATGTTCCATAAATATTGATGTTAAAGATTTCTTTTTTTGTAAAGGAATGTTTCTAAATAAGTTCATGAATCCAGATGGATCTCTATTACAATCCCCAAAGAGGGCACTTTAAGTTGATGATTACTTCTATGTGTAGAAATCTTTATTTATATTTGAATCACTTGTTTGTTTCAACAAGTTTTTAGTTATCTTTATATCTTTTTTTTTCAAATAGTTCAAGAAAGACCACTATAAATGAGCAATATTTTGCACTGTTATACAATTTAATAAATCAGAAACTGATGACATAGTGCTGTATTTTACTTCTTTATCTCTTTTTTTCAACCAAAAAGGCTTTGCTCTGATTAGGGGGTACTTGAATTAAAAAAATGTTCACAGGGGGTACATCACTGAAAAAAGGTTGAGAACCACTGCTCTGCAATTGCACACTGCTCACGCGTCTTCTGCACACGGCAAATCTAGGCCGTGCACAAAATCGAATAAAAAGATAAGCGCATAACAGTGTGCAAGTCTGCCGTCGCTCACATGTGCGCCACTGAATGGTCAAGGAGTTTTGGCGTTTGCTCACACATATGAAAAATTGGAGGGAAAATTGCATAGAAGTCTCCTAATGCCCAATTTTAATCGGTGATGTCAAGTAATTTTATATTTATTAAGGGTCTCCCAACACAAAGGTTTAACTTCCAATACGAGAATTAGGTATTTGCCGACGCCGATACTGATCTGGTCAAATATCAGCACAACTCGATTCCCAGGCGCGGCCACCGTTGCTGCCCACTGCTCCCCTCACCTCCCAGTGATCAAGGGTGATGGGTCAAATGCAGAGAATAATTTTGCCACACCTGGTGTGTGTGTGACAATTATTGGTACTTTAAGTTAACTTAACATTCACAGTCACATTCACACACTGGGGCCAATTTAGTGTTGCCAATCGACCTAGTTTTTTGTGTACATTTGCATGTTATTTGAAAATGTTTGCTCCTATGTATGGTTGTAAAATGCTTTGTTTAACTTTTCTGTTTTTCTGTATTTTTTTGCTATGTAGAACAATCAAGGAGGACATGGACGGGGACAAGGTCATTTGAAGGACAACTGACCAAAAATAAATAACAACAAAACACATATATACCAGTTTGGATGGTCATTTAAAAACAAAGTATTTTATAAAAAACATATATCAATAAACTTGTGTGTTGAATCTTCAGTTGTTGCCATTCATTTCGCAAATAATTATACGCTAATTGTCAGGTTCTGCCCCTGACAGTTTGGTTGTGTTTTAGTTTTTCCTCTGTGTGTGTGTAGTATTTCCTGTCAGCGCTCTTGTTTTGGTTCTGTTTCCTGTTTGTCTCCCTGAGTGCCCTGTCCCCTCAGCTGTGGCTGATTGGCACCTGGCCACACCTGGTGTCAATCAGCCAGGTGCTATTGGAACCTGCCGTCCCATCCAGTGCTGGATTATTGTCGTTAATATTGTCGGGGCGGCATACTTCGGTTGGTAGAGCGGCCGTGCCAGCAACTTGAGGGTTGCAGGTTCGATTCCCGCGTCCGCCATCCTAGTCACTGCCGTTGTGTCCTTGGGCAAGACACTTTACCCAGCTGCTCCCAGTGCCACCCACACTGGTTTTAAATGTAACTTAGATATTGGGTTTCACTATGTAAAGCGCTTTGAGTCACTAGAGAAAAGCGCTATATAAATATAATTCACTTCACTAATATCTGTCGTGTCGATGTCAACACTACCTGTCTTGTCGCTTGTAGCTTTGTCTACTTCGGTTCACTCTGCTCAAACCTTAGTTCCGTCGTGTCACAGTAAGTGTTTTTGTTCTTAGCCATGTTCGTTATCCACCTCGTGCGTGCCTTTTGTTTGTACCATGTTGGTTTGTTCTTGTTTTAGTGTTTAATTAAATCATGTTTTCTTACGCAATGCCTGCCTACGTCCATGCATCTTGGGATTCGTCAACCACTAACTTTAATAATATCATTATGCTATCCCAATAGATATACCGCCCAATATTTACAATTACTGGCAATAATGCAACCAATCTGACAAGAGTAGAAAAGTGAAACACATATTAATAAAGTAACTGCTAAACAGAGGACATTATCTGGATTGACTACGTGTTTTTAAAGGTACATGTCCCACTACAACAAGCATTCACAAGCATTAAAATTAATCCACCGTTAACTAATAATCAGGAATAAAAGCTTTGAAATGCTCGTCAACACAAGGCGAAACTTCATGACCAGTGTTGGGCAGAAGCTCGTTACATGTAGCGAAGCTACGTAGCTAAACTACATTTCCCGGTATCGTGGAAGTGGTTTTGCCATTTTTTAAACAAGTTTGAGTTTGAATTTATTTCGAATATACATGCTTCATGGTGTCAGAGGGGTTAGTGCGTCTGCCTCACAATACAAAGTTCCTGCAGTCCTGGGTTCAAATCCAGGCTCGGGATCTTTCTGTGTGGAGTTTGCATGTTCTCCCCGTGAATGCGTGGGTTCCCTCCGGGTACTCCGGCTTCCTCCCACTTCCAAAGACATGCACCTGGGGATAGGTTGATTGGCAACACTAAATTGGCCCTAGTGTGTGAATGTGAGTGTGAATGTTGTCTGTCTATCTGTGTTGGCCCTGCAATGAGGTGGCGACTTGTCCAGGGTGTACCCTGCCTTCCGCCCGATTGTAGCTGAGATAGGCGCCAGCGCCCCCCGCGACCCCGAAAGGGAATAAGCGGTAGAAAATGGATGGATGGATACATGAATACAACATGATTGATCACAATTTCCAGTTTTTCTATTCAACATGATTGAAAAGGAGTAGGAAGAAGCAGAGCTTATTTAATCCTAACCCTTTCCCTTTGCATAACAGTTGCTAAAACTATTGTTCATTTCCTGTTCTCAATTTATTCACAATATACTCCATAAGTAATAACAATAAAAATAAATGAATAAATAAATAATAATTGGTGAAGTAAGTTATATTTCCTATGGTGAGATCAGTAAGATTATCTTGAAAATTAATGGATGAATGAGATAAATTCAGAATGTTTATCATTGTTCTCCTTCTTTGAACTTTGTAAACACTTTAGGTTTGAAGAGTTTCTTCAAGTGGATAATATTAGTACTTTGATTCCTTTGCTTCATCTATTCCATAATTTAATTCCACGTACTGATATACTGAAGGTCTTAAGTGTTGTACGTGCGTACAAATGTTTAAAATTACATTTTTCTCTAAGATTATATTTCTCCTTTTTTCTTGAAAAATAATTGTTGTATACTCTTGGGTAGCAGATTATAGTTTTTGTGTCATGTCTTGGTGATCATGTTTAGTTTGGCTATGTTCTGTTTGGTTTTTGGATTTTGTCAGTTCCTGTTTTTTCACTCCCTGATTTGTTTCCATGACAACCCATTAGTTTTCACCTGTCCTCATGTCACGCACCTGATTAATTTGGACTCACGCACCTGCTGTTAATCACGTCACCACTATTTAAGCCTGTAGTTGCCAGGCAGTCAGCCTGGCGACATCACATTCATGCTCTGCACTCTTGACACTCTGAGTACTCTGTCCAGGTCATAGTTCATGCTGCTCTTTCCTTGCCACGTAAGTTTTTTTTGTTAATTCAAACCCCAGTTTAGTAAGTTTTTTAGTTCATGTTTTCATGTCCATAGTTTACGTTATAGTAATAGTTTTTGTTTTCTTAGCCGAGTTTTGTACCTCCGCTGAGAGCGCCTTTTGTTTTCACCTTTCGATAGCTCAAGTAGAAGCATTTAAGTCTCACCTTAAAACTCATCTGTATACTCTAGCCTTTAAATAGACCTCCTTTTTAGACCAGTTGATCTGCCGCTTCTTTTCTTTCCCCTATGTCCCCCCCTCCCTTGTGGAGGGGGTCCGGTCCGATAACCATGGATGAAGTACTGGCTGTCCAGAGTCGAGACCCATGATGGACCGCTCGTCGGGACCCAGGATGGACCGCTCGCCTGTATCGGTTGGGGACATCTCTACGCTGCTGACCCGCCTCCGCTTGAGATGGTCTCCTGTGGACGGGACTCTCGCAGCTGTCTTGGATCCGCTTGAACTGAACTCTCGCGGCTGTGTTGGAGCCACTATGGATTGAACTTTCACAGTATCATGTTAGACCCGCTCGACATCCATTGCTTTCAGTCCCCTAGAGGGGGGGGGGTTGCCCACATCTGAGGTCCTCTCCAAGGTTTCTCACAGTCAGCATTGTCACTGGCGTCCCACTGGATGTGAATTCTCCCTGCCCACTGGGTGTGAGTTTTCCTTGCCCTTTTGTGGGTTCTTCCGAGGATGTTGTAGTCGTAATGATTTGTGCAGTCCTTTGAGACATTTGTGATTTGGGGCTATATAAATAAACATTGATTGATTGATTGATTGAATTAAAAGATGTCATTACCTTCACGTCGTGTCCGGTTCACTCGCTTTGCACCACGGGAAAACAAACCGCACCAAAGTCCACGTCATTTTTTTTTTTTTTTCCCAAGATGGCGCTGCTGTAGTGGCTGCTGTAGGCAGGAGCTCTGTGCTCTTGTGTCATCCTTTTGTGTTTCCCTCTTGTTTTCATGTGTTATTATATTTTTTTTGCCTTTTGGTCCAGGACCCTCTGGGATTGTGTGACAAGGGGTGGCTCTTTTGTGACCTCTGTGGTGCTTTTTTTGTGGACTTCTGGATCTGCCTCCCTTTTGGCCATGGAGACCAGCTGCTGGGTGTTTGCCACACCGGAGTCGGTTTGGAGGGACTGGAGGAGATGCGGATGAGGGGACAGGGCTGCGGAGCTAGCACTGAGCGCCGGGACGGAGAGGCTTCGCGGTGTCTTGGCTGGGTGAGCAGGTGTCGGACACCTCAGTCACCTTGGACGTATCCTCACTCGTTTATGCGGACTGGACACTGGCCAAGATCGGAGTTGGCTGTCTTGGTTGCTTTGTTGGGTCTGCTCCTGTCTCTGGCCATGCTCCCTCCACCCCAGCGGTAGAAGTTTCTGGTTGTATCTGCTGCTTTAATGTCAAATGTTCCTTCAGTAAAATTTGAATTTTACTGAAGGAACAAGTAAAGTACTATTTAATCTAATCTAATCTAATGACACTTTGTGTATAATTGTATCTGTTTGCAAATTCATTATATCAGTATTTTGATTCAATCAATAAAGGGTGTGTATGTTCTCTATATCCAACATTATGTATTATTCTAACTTATCTTTAATGAAACACTGTTAATGAATAAAGTGTACTTCTGTAGTTGTTTCCCCATAACACTAGCGAGCAGTAGAGAGTACCGATTTTTGTAGCATAGCTATTTTTAGACCCAGGTAGCTTAGCTACAAAAGAAAGAGAGAAATGGACATTAAAAACATGTCTTTAGAAATACAACAGGAGTGGGAGATGTGCCGCGTCTCACGACAGAGCACATAATTAAGCTTAGTGTATAATTCATGTATATTTACTGAATATTGAACATAAAAGTAAATGAATGCCCAGAGACGTGCATCACAAGTGGCAATATACCTGCACACTATTGTGAGAGTAGCAAAAAAAAAAAAAAAAGCACTTGATTAGAGGAAATGCATTTTGTTTTAGAAGGCTACCACTTGAGGCACTTGAGGGTGAATTATGGCTCGCTGAGCTAAAAGGAAATCTATGACGCGGTTGTATTATGGAAGGAAACTCATACCTGCTGTCCTGGTGGACCCTCTTGACCCTTTGTTCCTTTTTCTCCTTGCACACCCTTTGGCCCTCTGTCACCCTAAAATGAAAGGAATGTGCAGGGTTCAATGTTTCAAAAACTATTTTGCCAACGATGAGACATATTGGGTCATTTACTGACTTGCTCTCCTCCGCTGCCCTTTTCTCCAGGAGGTCCGCCCACCAGCATAGTGTCGCCCTGTGAGGGACAATATTGCAGTGAAGGCATAGCTAGGACAAGATATTACAAACCCCGTTTCCATACGAGTTGGGAAATTGTGTTAGATGTAAATATAAACGGAATACAATGATTTGCAAATCATTTTCAACCCATATTTAATTGAATATGCTACAAAGACAACATCAAATATGTTGCTGTTCAAACTGATAAACACTTTTTGTTGTTGCAAATAATCATTAACATTACAATTTGATGGCAGCAACACGTGACAAAGAAGTTGGGAAAGGTGGCAATAAATACTGATAAAGTTGAGGAATGCTCATCAAACACTTATTTGGAACATCCCACTGGTGTGCAGGCTAATTGGGAACAGGTGGGTGCCATGATTGGGTATAAAAACAGCTTCCCAAAAAAAGCTCAGTCTTTCACAAGAAAGGATGGGGCGAGGTACACCCCTTTGTCCACAACTGCGTGGGCAAATAGTCTAATAGTTTAAGAACAACATTTCTCAAAGTGCAATTGCAAGAAATTTAGGGATTTCAACATCTACGCTTCATAATATCATCAAAAGGTTCTGAGAATCTTGAGAAATCACTCCACGTAAGCGGCATGGCCGGAAACCAACATTGAATGACCGTGACCTTCAATCCCTCAGACGGCACTTTATCAAAAACCGACATCAATCTCTAAAGGATATCACCACATGGGTTTAGGAACTCTTCAGAAAACCACTGTCACTAAATACAGTTCGTCGCTATATCAGTAAGTGCAAGTTAGTGCTCTACTATGCAAAGCAAAAGCCATTTATCAACAACATCCAGAAACGCCGCCGGCTTCTCTGGGGTCGAGATCATCTAAGATAAACTGATGCAAAGTGGAAAAGTGTTCTGTGGTCTGACGAGTCCATATTTCAAATTGTTTTTGGAAGTATTCGACATCGTGTCATCCAGACCAAAGGAGAAGCGAACCATCCAGACTGTTATCGAAGCAAAGTTCAAAAGCCAGCATCTGTGATGGTATGGGGGTGTATTAGCGCCCATGGCATGGGTAACTTACACATCTGTGAAGGCAGCATTAATGCTGAAAGGTACATACAGGTTTTGGAACAACATATACTGCCATCTAAGCTCCATCATTTGTAGTCGTAATGATTTGTGCAGTCCTTTGAGACATTTGTGATTTGGGGCTATATAAATAAACATTGATTGATTGATTGATTTTCACGGACGCCCCTGCTTATTTCAGCAAGACAATGCCAAGCCACATTCAGCACGTGTTACAACAGCGTGGCTTCCTAAAAAAAGAGTGCGGGTACTTTCCTGGCCCGCCTGCAGTCCAGACCTGTCTCCCATCGAAAATGTGTGGCGCATTATGAAGCCTAAAATACGACAGCGGAGACCCCGGACTGTTGAACGACTGAAGCGCTACACAAAACAAGAATGGGAAAGAATTCCACTTTCAAAGCTTCAGCAATTAGTTTCCTCATTTCCCAAAGGTTTATTGAGTGTCGTTAAAAAAAAAAAGGCGATGTAACACAGTGGTGAACATGCCCTTTCCCAACTACTTTGGCACGTGTTTCAGCCATGAAATTTTAAGTTAATTATTATTTGGGAAAAAAAATACAGTTTTTGAGTTTGAACATCAATAATCTTGTCCTTGTAGTGCATTCAATAGAATATGGGTTGAAAAGGATTTGCAAATCATTGTATTCCGTTTATATTTACATCTAACACAATTTCCCAACGGGGTTTGTAGTAAATTGTGGACTCTACTATCGTACTCGCAGTGTAAATGTCCTAAAGCGGACTTGCTTGTCACAGTCTGTCTTATGTCCTCATATGCTCCCTCATTTGTATTTAGTTTATTTTCCAAACTGTCTGTTTGTTTAATATTTCTTATTATGTACATGAATCACCCAGCGGCCGCTGTGGTGGCGCTTATTGGATATCAACATGCACACGCACCTTCTCTCCTTTGTCTCCTTGAAGGCCTCCATCTCCCTGAAAACAAACAACAAAAAGAGCAAAACATTTCATCCCTGGAACGTGAACAGGTTTGGAATTGACATGAGCAGAATGCTTATGGGATGATGCTAGGAGCACTGGGAAAAAGACGGCGATTGGTATTCACCTTCTCTCCCCGAGCGCCACGCAGTCCTGGTAGACCCTGATGGATGGCCGCAGAAACACACAATTAGACAGAGCTCCACAATTGGGAAACATCAGCGGTAATGGTTATGTTTTTTTTACTTCCTTTCAACATGTTCGAAAAGGAGCAGGAAGAAGCAGACTATCTAATTCTACACCTTCTCTGTCTTTGAGCTATTACTCCTACAAGCGGTCCTCGTGTTACGACATGTCTTGTACATAATTTTGACCAACGCTATTCCATAAATTATTATCGTAAAGAAAGACAAAGAGAACTAGTAAGATCACATGGTAAAAAAAGACCTATGTGGAAGAAGACCTAGGCGGAAGAACACCTAGGCGGAAGAAAACCTAGGAGAAAGAAAACTAGGCGAAAGACGACCTTTGCAAAAGTAGACCTAGGCGAAAGAGTACTTATGAGAAAGAACACCTAAGCGGAAAAACACAGAGAGGAAAGAAGACCCAGGCGAAAAGAACACGTAGGCGGAAGAACAGCTAGGTGGTAGAAGACCTAGGCGGAAGAAGACCCAGGCAAAAGAACACCAAGGCAAAAGAAAACCTAAGCGGTAGAAAACCTAGGAGAAGAAAATATAGGCAAAAGAAAAAATAGGCGAAAGAAGACCTAAGCAAAAGTATAGCTAGGTGAAAGAATACCCAGGCAGAAGAGGGCCGGGGGGAAAGAACACCTATTGGCGGATTAACATCTTAAAGAAGAAATTGCCGAAAAAAGACCCATGTGGAAGGACACACAGGCGAAAGAAGACCTCGGCGGAAGAAGACTTAAGTGAAAGAGCACCCAGGCGCAAGAACACTCATGCGGAAGAAGACCAAGGCGAAAGAACACACAGGTGAAAGAAGACTTCGGCGGAAGAATAGCGAGGCCGAGGACACCCATGCAGAAGAACACACAGGCGTAGGAAGACCTGGGTCAAAGAACACCTATGTGAAAAAAACACTTAGGCGAAAGAACACCTTGGTGGCAAAAACCTAGGAGAAGAAAACCCAAGTAAAAGTAGACATAGGGGAAAGAACACCGAGGGAAAGAACATCCAGGTGGGAGAAGACTTCTGCGGAAGAAGATCGAGGCGGAGAACACCCATGCGGAAGAACACCCCGGCGTAGGAAGACCTAGGCCAAAGATCACCAATGTGGAAAAAAAGTGAAAGAACACCTCGGCGGAAGAAAACCTAGGAGAATAAAACCTAATTGAAAGAAAACCTAATCAAAAGTAGACCTAGGCGAAAAAACAATTAGCGTAAAGAACACACCGGCAAAAAAACAGCCAGGCGGAAGAACACCAAGGCGAAAGAGGATCTCTGCGAAAGAACACCAACGCAGAGAAACACCAAGAAGAAAGAAGACCAAGGCAAAGATAATATCTAGGCGAAAGAACAGCTAGGTGGTAGAAGACCTAGGCGGAAGACAATCTAGGCAAATGTTAGTGTGTGTGTAACTATCATTCGTGTTTTTACTTTAACTTTAACACCAAGGCGAAATAACACCCAGTCGAAAGAACACCTACGCAGTAGAAAACCGAGGAGAAAAAAGCGTAGGCAAAAAAATATATAGGCGAAAGAAGACCTAAGCAAAAGTATACCTAGGTGAAAGAACACCCAGGCAAAAGAACATAGGGGCGACAGAGCACCTATTGGCGGATAAACATCTAGAAGAAGACATGGGCGTGAGTAGACCAAGGTGAAAGAACACCTAGGAGGAAGGACACCCACGTGGAAGAAGACCTCAGCAAAAGAACACCAAGGCGAAAGAACACCTAAGCGGTAGAAAACCTAGGAGAAGAAAACATAGGCGAAAAAAGACCTAAGCAAATGTATACCCAGGTGAAAGAACACCCAGGTGAAAGAACACCCAGGAGGAAGAAGACCTAGGCGGAAGAAGACCGAGGTGAAAGAACACCGAGGCGGAAGAACACACATGTGGAAGAAGACCAAGGCAAAAGAATACCTTGGCGAAAAAACACCCAGTCGAAAGAACACCTAAGTGGTAGAAAACCTAGGAGAACAAAACATAGGCAAAAGAAGACCTAAGCAAATGTATACCCAGGTGAAAGAACACCCAGGAGGAAGAACACCCAGAAGAAAGAAGACCTAGGCGGAAGAAGACCTAGGCGGAAGAAGACCTTGGCGGAAGAAGACCGAGGTGGAATAACACCCAGGTGGAAGAACACACGCGTGGAAAAAGACCAAGGCAAAAGAACACCAAGGCGAAAGAACACCTAAGCGGTAGAAAACCTAGGAGAAGAAAACATAGGCGAAAGAAGACCTAAGCAAATGTATACCCAGGTGAAAGAACACCCAGGAGGAAGGACACCCAGAAGGAAGAAGACCTAGGCGGAAGAAGACCGAGGTGAAAGAACACTGAGGCGGAAGAACACACATGTGGAAGAAGACCAAGGCGAAAGAATACCCAGGCGAAAAAACACCCAGTCGAAAGAACACATAAGTGGTAGAAAACCTAGGAGAACAAAACATAGGCAAAAGAAGACCTAAGCAAATGTATACCCAGGTGAAAGAACACCCAGGAGGAAGAACACCCAGGAGGAAGAACACCCAGGCGGAAGAAGACCCAGAAGAAAGAAGACCTAGGCGGAAGAAGACCGAGGTGAAATAACACCCAGGTGGAAGAACATACACGTGGAAGAAGACCAAAGCGAAAAAACACCTAAGCAAAAGAACACCCAGGCGTAGGAAAACCTAGGTGATAGAATACCCAGGTACACTCACCTACTTTACTAAATTGTAAACTGAAGGTTGCTGTCTTAGTCATTCTTGCACACAGTCACAATTTATAAGGTTTGACTTATGAGTGAGACCAGACAGGCAGATTTACTCTCCAGGTTAATACAGGATGATTCAGTACTGGAAGTTAAAGCTAGTACTGCATATAACAATAACCTGTGATCCCTAAAACCAACGTAAAGCGGAACTGTAAATACATCACATCACCGCCTTAAAAGCTTTGATTGTCATTTCCCCAGATGATTATGAACAGAAACTAAAACTTACTGTTAGCCCCCGCTCCCCATCCGATCCAGGACGACCCTCCTCGCCCTAAAACATGACCGACAAATCCAGTGAGTGTGACACTGCGAAGTCATTTTTAGTTTAAATCGCAGAGCTTACTCTGACTCCTGCCTCTCCCCTCTCTCCTCTTGGTCCCGTGACACCGAGTCCAGTCTCGCCCTGGTCAAATAAATCATTTTTTTTTAGAAAACACAATAGCATATAACACAAATACCCTGAGTGCTTACCTTGTCTCCTTTGACCCCATTGGTACCGGGAGAACCCTGGAAAATACATTTATAAAGTTTGAAATTTTTTTTTATTTCAAAGACAAATATTTCAAAACAGAATCTACACTCACAGCCTCCCCAGGAGGTCCAGGAGGACCTGGAGGTCCAGAATTTCCTGCCCGGCCCACAAATCCTTGGAGGCCCTACAAATTAGAAGTTGCTCTGTCAACGTGATACCAAAGAGATTCAATCAAAGAATAAACAGGCAGGTCTTTTTTTTTTTCCTACAGAGAACATCTCATTCACCTTTAATCCGTAATGATGTAGAACATGGGGGTCAAACTCTGGCCCGCGGGCCAAGTTTGGCCCGCTGTGTAATTTAATTTGGCCCTTGAGGCAATATCAATTTAGCATTAGAGCTGACCCGCCGGTGTTCTACAGCGTCGGTGCCGCTGTAACACCGCATTCACCGCTAATACTCATACTTGCCAACCCTCCTAATTTTCCCGGTAGACTCCCAAAGTTCAGTGCCCCTCCCGAAAATCTCCCGGGGCAACCATTCTCCCGAATTTCTACCGATTCCCACCTGGACAACTATATTGGGGGCGTGCATTTAAGGCACTGCCTTTAGCGTTCTCTACAACCTGTCGTCACGTCCGCTTTTCCTCCATACTAACAGCGTGTCACATAATATTTGTGGCTTTTACATACACACACACGCACAAGTGAATGCAAGGCATACTTGGTCAACAGCCATACAGGTCACACTGAGGGTGGCCGTATAAACAACTTTAGCACTGTTACAAATATGCGCCACACTGTGAACCCACACCAAACAAGAATGACAAACACATTTCGGGTGAACACCCGCACCGTAACACAACAGAACAAATACCCAGAACCCCTTGCAGCATTAACTCTTCCAGGAAACTTCCAGCAAACTGACCAGTAATTAACGTTTTATTCATGCATTTTCTCTTGCTACTTCAAGGCTTGAATGTTTGGTTCATTCATTATTGTTATTTTATTTTCGAATTTATTATTAGCCAGTGGAAAAAAATTGATATTTACCTCAGAAGATTGCAAATAGAAAAAAAGGCATAACATTTTTATATTTAAATTTTATTTGATATGCCATTGATATTTTTTTAACTATTATTATTATTATTTGAAACTGGATTTTGCATGTCACTATAAAGTTATATAAGCCTTGCTTGTTCAATATTTAATGTAAAACTTGTTTGGGTCCCTATTAAAAGGTTAATTGGTTCAACCTTGGCCCGCGGCTTTGTTTCGTTTAAAATTTTGGCCCACTCTGTATTTGAGTTTGACACCCCAGATGTAGAACAATACAGGACATATGTACTAAGAACCAGTAACACCGTTATTTTCGCCGGTAACTAGTAGTCTAACACGTTATTTTTTATATTCAGTAACTCAGTTACCGTTACTGAATGATGCGTTACTGAGTTATTTTACGTTATTTCTTTAGGTAACATCGGCTAGACACAGAATATCTGAATGTGTTTTATTGGAGCGCTGCGGTGTCGTCCTTTGTGTTTACTAACAAAAAATCATGCCGGAACCAGAAGTCGAGTTTCTTAACATGGAGATATTCTCACTACTTTTCTTTTGTCGAGCACAAAGAAAAGAACATTTCAGTTAAATGTAAGTTGTGTCTTGGATCAGAGATCCTATCTACTGCCCAAAACAGCGATTAAAATCTGCTGAAACAGCTACAAAAGCAACATGCTTCAACGAAGCTAGTAAAGAAAGACACACTTCACCTCCACCTCCAACAGCAGCTGGATTTTAACGTAGGGACTGCTAGCCAGGACAAATTGATAGAGCCATTGCAGCGTATGTGCTAGAAGACATGCAGGCTATTTCTACCGTGGAGTCACCCAATTTAAAGCAGCTAGAAACAGTGGACAGTGAGGACATAAAACATGGAAAGCGAGCTAAAGAAAACACTCCAAACTCTGCCTCTGCTCATTATTCATCACTGAAGGTAAACACACTCATATATAATGTTGCTCTTTCATTCTAGACTTCTAGAGTGTTTGATTATCACATCATTCTAAATGTATGGACTATAAAGTTCACAATCTTTCCATATCTCTAAACTAAAACTGGGGAAATGTGTAGAGTGTTCTGGGCTTCAGTACAGTGTTGATCTCCCGAAGACATGATTTTATTTCCGAATTCCTTGAGAGAAAAACAATGCCAGGTTAGGCTTTTGTGTGCCTTCCTCGGGTGAAGCCAGGTTTACAGCTATGTTGTCACATGTTGTTATTATGCTGTTTGTTTTGCACCTATTTAGAATAGTTTTGTAAATTTATTCCGGCCTGAAATAAATTGGCCCTTTGAAAGATATCTTTGTCTTTGTGTGTTGTATGTAGACCACATCGCTGTGTTCAGTGATACAAAAGCATGTCAAGTTGATCAACAGATTGTATTATTATTCTCCAGTGCAATAACAGTACTGAAATGAAGGCTAAAAGGGCAATAATGGGAGCTTTAAAAAAAAAAACGTAACTAAATAGTTACTTTTCACAGTAACGCATTACTTTTTGGTGTAAGTAACTGAGTTACTTTTGAAATAAAGTAACTAGTAACTGTAACTAGTTATTGGTTTACAGTAACTAACCCAACACTGCTAAGAACGGAGGAGACATCAGTGTAAAATGGGCAAGCAGTGTGGATTATGTTGATGGGGCATCTGTTCAACGACGAGTGTTTTGGTAGGGAAGCTAATCAAAAAATTACAGTAGTAACCTGTATTGCAAATGTTAACCACAAAAAGGCTAGCAGGAGGGTTTGGAGGGGGAATAGCGAACAGTTTGTTGCGTTTTTATTGCCACCACCCTGATCTACTTCAGTACCGCACAACCTACCCTTTCTCCAGGTGGCCCAGGAGGTCCTGGGTTCCCACTTTCCCCTCTCAGACCAGGAGCACCAACTTCACCAGACTTTCCCTGTGGCCCCGGAGGCCCAGATAGACCGGGGAGGCCCGGATCACCCTTAAAATAATGACCAGGTGTTAAATAAACCAGATGGATTCATGTTTAAAGTGAAGTCCTCCTGTGTTTACGCACCTTTAAGCCTTGAGGACCGACCCGACCCGCAGGACCGGCCATTCCGATGCCTCTCTCTCCCTGCGACACAAACCTCGTCACTACTTCCATTCGGATTGAATGAAATTGAAAAAAGGATAAGCTTACCTTATCTCCTTTTGGCCCAAAAGGTCCTTTCTCTCCCTGAGTGAGACACAAAACAAACAATGTGAGCCAGTATTCCGCAAGCATCAGTACTTGGAGAGAAAACAATCACAAAACTTGCATGTTTATTGTCAATCGCCCGAGTTTATTACAGTACAAAACATACTGTGGTACGCTGAAGCATCCTTCATATATAATGTATTAATGCTAATTTACAGTCAAGGGAGTTTCTCTCCCAAATAATTGTAATTGTAAGCCATCATTAACTTATTGTACTGACTTCACTTAAATACATTTTTGTACATTGAATATTAAAAGTACACTTGTGTATGTATTCATTGTCATTATATAGTACAATCTATCTATCTAATGACAACTTAAATAAAAAAAATTATATTTAATATTAAAAGTCCACTAGTGTATTGTCATTGTCATTAGATAGATAGTACTATGTAATGACTATATATATATATATATATATATATATATATATATATATATATATATATATATATATATATACATATATATATATATATATATATATATATATATATATGTCTTGATTGGATTATCCAGAGAATAGTGCTCTATATATATATATATATATATACACATATATTTATATATATATAAATATACTGTATATATATATACAGTATATATATATATATATATATATATATATATATATACTGTATATGTATAATACATATACACATACATATATACACATATATATATCCAATATCCATCCATCCATCCATTTCTACCGCTTATTCCCTTTTGGGTTCGCAAGGGGCGCTGGCGCCTATCTCAGCTACAATCGGGCGGAAGGTGGATGGATGGACAAGTCGCCACCTCATCATATATATATACATGTATATATACAGTAGCTATACGTATATATATATATATATATATATATATATATATATATATATATATATATATATATATATATATATATATATATATACATATATATATATATATACACACAGTGAATGTATAATACATATACACATACATATATACACATATATATATATACATGTATATATACAGTAGCTATACGTATATATATATATATATATATACACATGTGTATACATATATATATATATATATATATATATACACACAGTGTATGTATAATACATATCCACATACATATATACACATATATATATACATGTATATATACAGTAAATATATATATATACTGTATATGTATAATACATATACAGTAGATATGTGTGTGTATATATATATATATATATATATATATATATATATATATATATATATATATATATATATATCTACACACACAGGGCCATGAGGTGGCGACTTGTCCAGGGTGTACGCCACATTCTGCCCGAATGCAGCTGAGATAGGCTCCAGCACCTCCCGTGACCCCAAAATGGACAAGCGGTAGAAATTGATGGATGGATGGATATACACACATACATAAACTCCCTTTGCAACAGGCCTGTAGGGATGAAATAGCCTCCATGTTTTTTTCCCACCGCTACATATACTGGATGTATATATATATATATATATATATATGCAAATGCGGCCCCCAAGTCAAAAAGTTTTTCCACCCCTCATCTAAAGTATGAAGGTTACTTACATCTTCTCCAGGCTCTCCTGCCTCACCAACCTCACCCTAATGATGACAAAAATATCTTGCAGTCATCCCAGTGAACCATTCAACTATTTATATTTGTGTACGCTGAATGGGATCTTACTTACTCGCTCGCCTTTGATACCAGCAGCCCCTTTTTCCCCTCGGGCCCCCTGAATAACACCAGTCACCAATTTAGGAAATCATTGTGTTTTTGTTTTTTTGTTTCACCGACGATGCACTCACTCACCTTTTCACCAGGCTGACCTTGGTCTCCTGGCATGCCTGGTAACGTTAGTCCCGGAAGACCCTGCAATTTCAACATATTGCTCCGTTGAGGCAAAAGTGCAACGACTCTCTATTTTTAACGAACACATCCATTTCCATTTTTGTTTTTATTTCATTCAAAAGAGGTCAAAGCAAAAAAAACAATCAACATAATATTTAAATAATGCATAAATGAAAAGGAGCAGAAATATCTGCCCCCTAGTCACTCAACTCAGAAATCGTATTATGGAAATATATATATTTCATAACGGACAAAATAAACAATCATTTTCTCCTAAACATATTTTTCATCCTTATGATTTTTAATTGTATCTTAATGCATAAATACTTTTATTTAATTTTTTTCTACTGTACAGTTTGTTCAGTAAACTTACACCATTCACTAAAATGCTTCTTTCCATTATCACTATTCTAAATCTCAATTCATTAAAGATTAAAAATGACTTTCTCGTTTTTAAAATCTTTTTTGAATGTTGTTTGGTGGAATTATGTGCTTTGTACATCATTTTTAAGATACTATACTCTACCAATTCATGAAATTTCAATTCGTTTATTGTTTCCCTGTATGCATTTCCAGTAATGATTCTTATCGCTCTCTTCTGTAAAAGGAAGATTGGATTTAAATATGCTTTACAGGCACTACCCCATATTTGACACAGTATGTCAAATATGGTACAACTAGTAAATTAATCATACAAAATGCATTTTGACGTAGCAATTTCTTCAATTTGAATAAAATAGCGATAGTTTTAGATGTTTTAGATTTTAGATTGTGAGCACTAGAACTGGATGTAGTGTGGACAAATTATTTTCAAAATGTTTTTATATTTGTGCTTGTCTTAATCCTTTTGTATTTGTTTTTCACTTTACTCGACTTTGTTTTAAAAGCCTAACTGTCAGGTTGAGTTTGTGACGAACCCCAAGATGCCAGGAAGGCGGCAGGCATCGTGCAGGTAAACATGATTTAATTTAAGACTAAAACAAGAACGAAACAAAAGCGTATAAACAAAAGGCGCGCACAAGGCGGAGAACAACCTTGGCTATGAACAAAAACTAGCACAAAGGCTAACTGTGGACTAGAAACAAAAACACTTACTGTGACAGTCGCGCAAAAGTATCATTTACTTTTAGCTCGGTTGGTAGAGTGGCCGTGCCAGCAACTTGAGGATTGCAGGTTCGATTCCCGCTTCTGCCAACCTAGTCACTGCCGTTGTGTCCTTGGGCAAGACACTTTACCCACCTGCTCCCAGTGCCACCCACACTGGTTTGAATGTAACTTAGATATTGGGTTTCACTATGTAAAGCGCTTTGAGTCACTAGAGAAAAAGCGCTATAAAAATATAATTCACTTCACTTCACACACGAAGAAACGATGACATGAGCTGAGTGAACAGAAGTAGACCCAGCTACAACGATAAGTATTAATGACATTGACAGGTAGTGGTGACAACAATCCAGCACTGATTGGAGGGGAAGGCCGGTTTAAATAGTACCTGGCTGATTGACACCAGGTGTGGCCAGGTGCCAATTAGCCACGGCTGGGGATACACAGCACTCATGGAGACAAGGCTATAAAAATCAAAATAAATAAACATGAACAAATAAATTGATTGAAACAGGAAACGGACAAAATAAGAGCGCTGACAGGAAACAAAGACAAACGCAGAGGAAAAACTAAAACATGGCCAAACTGTCAGGGACAAGCCTGACAGTAACCAGGGACAAGGGTCGCAAATTAGCCCGTGGCTATAAGTCTTATGCACTTTGACATCGGTTAGCTGTGTGTAGCAATGTTTAATTGTACTGTCCCTGTCAAATAAATACATTAAAAAATAATAATTAAAAAAATATATATATATATATATTAACCTTTGTATTATTTATATGTGATTTTTATGACAAATTTTCATCAATTATTAACACCCAAAAACCTGATCCCCTTTGTTCTTTGAATCTCAACTCCTTCGACACATAATGAGGCATCCACACTTTTCCTGCTCCTACAAAAAGTCATCAATTCAGTTTTACCAGCATTAAAGTACAACATCAAACCATATTTTAATTTTGATGAATTTGTTTTTAACTACCTCAAACCCATCTTGGATTATGTTGTACTGAATAAAATAAGGTTGTGTCGTCCGCTAATAAAATACACGTTAAAAGTTTAGAAACCATAGTAACATCATTGACGTGAGAAACAGCATTGGTCCTTTGACCGATTCTTGTGGAACGCCACATCAATCAATTTGGACGGTTTAAGGGCACAAAGACTGTTCAAGCAAACGAGCAACACTGACTCACCCGCTCTCCTTTGGCACCAGGGGGTCCCGCTACAGCCTGGGGCAGAAAATAGAAAAGTAAGTGGTGGAAATGATACCATACCAATTTAAGAAGCAACATTTTGTGCAGAAACAGGGTGACCACAAAAAATAAATAAATAAATAAATAAACAGAACCCACAAATCTTTGATTAAATGTGTTAATTAAAAAGTTTCTTTTTTTTTTTTCTGAAATATTGGAACAATAGTCTTCCCCAACCTGTCTTGGTCAAAGAAGAAAAGGACATTTTGAATAGAGGCCTATTTCTCCAACGAATCATACACTGCAAAGCAAAGCAAATCTTCAGAAAGCAACGACGGCATTACGCGACATCAAAAAGCACAACTTTTGACTGGATTCCAAAGTTTAAGGAAGAAATCGTAATTTGAAATTACGATTTTGTGCAAAATCGTCATTTTAAAGTTTGGAGTAAATTAGGCTGACCATATTGTGAAATCCCAAAAATAGGACACATACATCATACGCAAATACGGTACTAGCTTTCACTGTTATGCTGATGACACCCAATTCTACATGCCCCTAAAGCTGACCAACACGCCGGATTGTAGTCAGCTGGCATGTCTTAATGAAATTAAACAATGGATGTCCGCTAACTTTTTGCAACTCAACGCCAAAAAAACAGAAAAGCTGATTATCGGTCCTGCTAGACACCGACCTCTATTTAATGATACAACTCTAACATTTGACAACCAAACAATTAAACAAGGCGACACGGTAAAGAATCTGGGTATTATCTTCGACCCAACTCTCTCCTTTGAGTCACACATTAAAAGCGTTACTAAAACGGCCTTCTTTCATCTCCGTAATATCGCTAAAATTCGCTCCATTCTGTCCACTAAAGACGCTGAGATCATTATCCATGCGTTTGTTACGTCTCGTCTCGATTACTGTAACGTATTATTTTCCGGTCTCCCCATGTCTAGCATTAAAAGATTACAGTTGGTACAAAATGCGGCTGCTAGACTTTTGACAAGAACAAGAAAGTTTGATCACATTACGCCTGTACTGGCTCACCTGCACTGGCTTCCTGTGCACTTAAGATGTGACTTTAAGGTTTTACTACTTACGTATAAAATACTACACGGTCTAGCTCCATCCTATCTTGCCGATTGTATTGTACCATATGTCCCGGCAAGAAATCTGCGTTCAAAGGACTCCGGCTTATTAGTGATTCCCAAAGCCCAAAAAAAGTCTGCGGGCTATAGAGCGTTTTCATTTCGGGCTCCAGTACTCTGGAATGCCCTCCCGGTAACAGTTCGAGATGCCACCTCAGTAGAAGCATTTAAGTGTCACCTTAAAACTCATTTGTATACTCTAGCCTTTAAATAGACTCCCTTTTTAGACCAGTTGATCTGCCGTTTCTTTTCTTTTTCTCGTATGTCCCACTCTCCCTTGTGGAGGGGGTCCGGTCCGATCCGGTGGCCATGTACTGCTCGCCTGTGTATCGGCTGGGGACATCTCTGCGCTGCTGATCCGCCTCCGCTTGGGATGGTTTCCTGCTGGCTCCGCTGTGAACGGGACTCTCGCTGCTGTGTTGGATCCGCTTTGGACTGGACTCTTGTGACTGTGTTGGATCCATTATGGATTGAACTTTCACAGTATCATGTTAGACCCGCTCGACATCCATTGCTTTCCTCCTCTCCAAGGTTTCTCATAGTCATCATTGTCACCGACGTCCCACTAGGTGTGAGTTTTCCTTGCCCTTATGTGGGCCGACCGAGGATGTCGTAGTGGTTTGTGCAGCCCTTTGAGACACTAGTGATTTAGGGCTATATAAGTAAACATTGATTGATTGATTGATATATGCGTACTAAGGCGGGTGAACAAGGTGAAAATTTGCCAATGATACTTGAACTTGCTATATATATATATATATATATTTATTTAAAGAAAGCATTTTTTTCTCCTCTGTTGACAGCAGTGTTGGCGCTAGGATTTTTTAAAAGTCGTAAAAATGGGGTCCCAGAGTACATTTTTGGGGTCCCACTTTTTTGTAAGCGTTTCGAAAACAAATGGTAAACATATGCATTGTCCTGTTATATCTCACATTATATAATGTGTTTTGGAAAAAGGTTGTCATAAACGTTACTTATTTCATTAAAATAAATAATATTAAAAGAAAACAAATTTGTATGCATATGTAAATGTGTTCAGTTATAAACATTCATTCACTTTCTTCTTTCCTTCATGGATCTAAACTTTACCGTTGCTGGTAGTTTTTTCTATGTTTTTATTTAATAAGTTGTAAGTGTATTAATTTCATTAAAAAAGTGTAAAAAGTGTTTTGCTTGGGTCATGAAATGATGATAATGGTGTGCCAGGGCATGCATTCATTTTATATTTAATGCTTAAATCTCTGGAGTCTACATCAACTTCAGATCTATTCCTCATTTCAAATAGTTTTTTTTTTTTAATACTATCTTTTTTGTTTGTTGGTTTTCCGCCCTTTTTTGTCAAACAAAACTATGTTTTTTATGGCAAAATCTTCCACCGAAAATATTTTTCATAGTGGAATATTTGATGTGACGTAATCGGGGTTGAGGTGTGTGGTGGGGTGTATATTGTAGCATCTCGGAAGAGTTAGTGCTGCAAGGGCTTCTGGGTATTTGTTCTGTTGTGTTACGCTGCGGATGTTCTCCCCAAATGTGTTTGTCATTCTTGTTTGGTGTGGGTTCACAGTGTGGCGCATATTTGTAACAGTGTTAAAGTGGTTTATACGGCCACCCTCAGTGTGACCTGAATGGCTGTTGAGCAAGTATGCCTTGATTGTTACTCAATCCACTATATCTCTGCACCCCCCTCACAAATTTTGCTGCATGCGCACACCTTCACAGTTTGCTTTGTTTTTAACCCCCTGTTAACCCTGGACGTACATTGAAAATACATGCGGCCTTGACACAAAACGCCGGACATTTGAGGCATTTAAGAAACTCCGCCCGGACACTCCGGACAGTCCCGCAAAAGAGGACATGTCCAAGGAAAAGAGGACGTATGGTCAGTCTAGAGTAAATGATACTTTTGCGCGACGTACAAACCCTGTTTCCATATAAGTTGGGAAATTCTGTTAGATGTAAATATAAACGGAATACAATGATTTGCAAATCATTTTCAACCCATATTCAGTTGAATATGCTACAAAGACAACAAATTTGATGTTCAAACTGATAAACATTTTCTTTTTTGCAAATAATCATTAACTTTAGAATTTGATGCCAGCAACACGTGACAAAGAAGTTGGGAAAGGTGGCAGTAAATACTGATAAAGTTGAAGAATGCTCATCAAACACTTATTTGGAACATCCCACAGGTGTGCAGGCTAATTGGGAACAGGTGGGTGCCATGATTGGGTATAAAAACAGCTTCCCAAAAAATGCTCAGTCTTTCACAAGAAAGGATGGGGCGAGGTACACCCCTTTGTCCACAACTGCGTGAGCAAATAGTCAAACAGTTTAAGAACAACGTTTCTCAAAGTGCAATTGCAAGGAATTTAGGGATTTCAACATCTACGGTCCATAATATCATCAAAAGGTTCAGAGAATCTGGAGAAATCACTCCACGTAAGCGACATGGCCGAAAACGAACATTGAATGACCGTGACCTTCGATCCCTCAGACGGCACTGTATCAAAAAACGACATCAATTTCTAAAGCATGGGTGTCAAACTGGTCCGCGGGCTAAATCTGGCCCGCCGTGTAATTTAGTTTGGCCATTGAGGCAATATCAATTTAGCATTAGAGCTGGCCCGCCGGTATTATACAGCATTCACCGCTAATACTCATACTTGCCAACCCTCCTAATTTTCCCAGTAGACTCCCGAAGTTCAGTGCCCCTCCCGAAAATATCCCGGGGCAACCATTCTTCCGAATTTCTACCGATTTCCACCTGGACAATTATATTAGGGGCGTGCATTTAAGGCACTGCCTTGAGCGTTCTCTACAACCTGTCGTCACGTCCGCTTTTCCTCCATACTAACAGCGTGTCACATAATATTTGTGGCTTTTACACACACACACACACACACACACACACACACACACACACACACACACACACACACACACTACACACACACACACACACACACACACACACACACACACACACACAAGTGAATGCAACGCATACTTGGTCAACAGCCATACAGGTCACACTGAGGGTGGCCGTATAAACAACTTTAGCACTGTTACAAATATGCGCCACAGTGTGAACCCACACCAAACAAGAATGACAAACACATTTCGGGTGAACATCCGCACCGTAACACAACAGAACAAATACCCAGAACCCCTTGCAGCACTAACTCTTCCGGGAAACTTCCAGCAAACTGACCAATAATTAACGTTTTATTTATGCATTTTCTCTTGCTACTTCAAGGGTTGAATGTTTGGTTCATTCATTATTATTTTATTTTCAAATTTATTATTAGCCTGTGGAAAAAATTTGATATTTACCTCAGAAGATTGCAAATAGAAAAAAAGGCATTAAATTTTGATTTAAATTTTATTTGATATGCCATTGATATTTTTCTACATTATTATTATTATTTGAACCTGGATTTTGCATGTCACTAAAGTTATATAAGCCTTGCTTGTTCAATATTTAATGCAACACTTGTTTGGGTCCCTATTAAAAGGTTCATTTGTTCAACCTTGGCCCGCGGCTTTGTTCCGTTTAAAATTTTGGCCCACTCTGTATTTTAGTTTGACACCCCTGCTCTAAAGGATATCACCACGTGGGCTCAGGAACAATTCAGAAAACCACTGTCACTAAATACAGTTCGTCGCTACATCTGTAAGTGCAAGTTAAAGCTCTACTATGCAAAGCAAAAGCCATTTATCAACAACATCCAGAAACGCTGCCGGCTTTTCTGGGCCCGCTTATATTTACATCCAACACAATTCCCCAACTCATATGGAAACGGGGTTTGTACAAAGATACAAAGAAATGCTATTGCGACAACCAGTGGACACATTTAGAGCAGCCGTTTCTTTCATTCAAAAATTCCAGGTTAATTTTTATACTCAGCAAACTCGTCCCGCGGGCCGTACGTTTGACACCCCTGACCTAAACTTTGTGGAATGATCGTCCGCAGACAGAAGTGTTCCTCTGTGGGATTTAATGCCATTTTTATGTGTTCGAGTTATTTTTGGTCACTTGACGCTACTTGACAATCAAGACTTTTCTTCTTTTCCTACTCCGGAGTTTCAAGTATTAACATAGCAGCCAGTTGAGTAACGTCTCAATAATAAGACTTTGAGTGCATAATGTGGCATACTCACAAGGAACAGGTTGTCCTTTTCATGTGAGCTGTGTAAGCTTTGCCTCTCATATATGGATAACAGAGAGGTGGAAATCCTCCATTGCCAAACTTTGGAGCACAAACATGCAGCCGTAGGTGCTGTAAATATTGTCCGCCGCGTGTTACGGGGGGAATGGAGCGAAGGTACACAACAGCGGAACGGGTGTCGCTGGTGATTTGTCAAACTCTTGGACCGCCTGACAGCGTCACAGTGGCTCAATCCGAGGTGCTGAGCCCGAGGCGGTCAGCTGTGAGGAGGCTGCTCAACACGGTCACGCTGCTCGTCACGGGTCATGTCAGCGCCACAATAAACCGGAATGACTGATGCTATGTTAAATATGACATAGTCATATACTGCATGACAAATGTGCGCAGCCTGGAAAGGCAAGGTAAGGGTTCGGGAGCTGTAACTGTCAGGTATTCATCTAACAATATGTTTATTACTGGGTAGCTTTGTGTGTGTATTATGGTGTAGACTTGCACTCCATCTAATGAGATCATGAACAATGCTATGCAAAACTCTTTAGACACCCACTCTTTTTTTTACAAATCCCGTTTCCATATGAGTTTGGAAATTGTGTTAGATGTAGATAAAAATACAACAGTCCGGGGTCTCCGCTGTCGTATTTTACGCTTCATAATGCGCCACACATTTTCGACGGGATACAGGTCTGGACTGCAGGCGGGCCAGGAAAGTACCCGCACTCTTTTTTTATGAAGCCACGCTGTTGTAACGCGTGCTGAATGTGGCTTGGCATTGTCTTGCTGTAATAAGCAGGGGCGTCCATGAAAAAGACGGCGCTTAGATGGCAAAAGCTGTATGTACCTTTCAGCAGTAATGGTGCCTTCACAGATGTGTAAGTTACCCATGCCTTGGGCACTAATGCACCCCCATACCATCACAGATGCTGGCTTTTGAACTTTGCGTCAATAACAGTCTGGATGGTTCGCTTTCCCTTTGGTCCGATGTCGAACATTTCCAAAAATAATTTGAAATGTGGACTCGTCAGACCACAGAACACTTTTCCACTTTGCATCAGTCCATCTTAGATGATCTCGGGCCCAGAGAAACCTTTTAACCCTTTTTTAAATAAAATAAACATGTTGTAAATATATATATCACTGTGGGTCTAAGTCTAAACGCTTCAAAATGTAGCATCCTCCATATGTTTAATCTGTCTGGTTAAAGTTTGAAAGCGATGTATAAAAATATCTAGGAGGAGCTGGTTACAAAACACCTGAAAATTGCACAAATCTGCTGAATGTACATAAAATTTGCATGTTAATCGGATTAAGCATGAGACTTATATTTATATAAGGCGGTATGAGGCTACATATCTCACTGGCGGTGCTGTTGCATGGTAAAAATGGGACTGTAGTACTATTTTTCAATTTAGTAATGCATTGTAAAAAAAAAATGGCCATAAATTTTACGGTAAAAAAAAACTTTTAGCTCAGTCACAATAATTTCATGAGAAAAACAATATTGGTACAGTTTTGCAAAGCTAAGTTGCCAAAAAGTTACAGTAAAATCATTGGTGGTACCATTTTTCCATTTTTAGTACTTTACTGTAAAAACAGGGAAACAATATTTTACTGGGAAAAAAGAAGCACTTCAGGCGCCGGAATTTTACGGTAAAAATAGTACTGTTTTTTAATTTAGTAATGCATTGTAAAAAAAAAAAAAGCCATATATTTTACGGTAAAAAAAACTCGTAGCTCAGTCACAATAATTTCATGGTAAAAACAATATTGGTACAGTTTTTCAATTTACAGTAATATGGTCTATAAAAAAAACTTGTACATTTTCTGGTAGAATTCTGTTGACTGAGCTTCCAGTTTTGTTTTTGTTAAATCGTAAAATCTGTAAAAAAAAATTTGTTAAAAGGCTAAGTAGTTGCGTTTGAATTTGAGACCCCTGCTCTACAGCAAGTTTTGACCATTTTTTTGGCTCTATAGAAAAGGATTATCTTTAATGGAAACCTAAACGCTTCGAAATGTAGCATCTTTCATATGTTTAATCTGTCCGGGTAAAGTTTGAAAGCGATCTATAGAAATATCTAGGAGGAGCTGGTTACAAAACACCTGAAAATTGCACAAATCTGCTGAATGTACATAAAACTTGCATGTTAATCGAATTAAGGCATGAGACTTCTATTTATATAAGGCGGTATGAGGCTACATTTCTCACTGGCGGTCTGTTGCATGGTAAAAATCACTGTCGGGCTCACAGACCATCGGCGCATTTTCACCTTGGCCCTTGGATGCCAAATCTTTGGGCACCCCTGGTCTTGGTATTAAATCGATCGCATGAGATGTCTCGCCTCTCATCAGTTCATGCTCATGACTAGAAAGGGCAGCTCCATTCTGAGGCGATGGTGCAGAATCCAAAGTATTTATCTTCTAAAGTCGATACATGGCCCAACAAGAATGGAGACCTATAATGATTTGAGTCTACATTTAAAACAGGTCCCTTTCATCAAGATAATATGCGTTCGATCTGCTTTGGTGTAATTTGTACGCAAATGTTGCTGCAGAGTGACTTTTAAAATATGTTTTTTAAGTCTGTCTGCAGGGTGTTCGTTACTGGAGGCGTTCCCAGATACAAAAACAAAACAATATAGAAATATAAAATACTGTACAATATACAGAACAAGTGACACGACTACCGGAAAAATACATAACAATCAGTGTCAGACGTATTGCACTCAAAGGGTAGTATTGCACAGTAGGGTAGGATATTATATAGGGGTGAATTGTTATTATAAGTTAGAGTTATTGCGGCTGACTGTGTAGCACAGGGGTGTCCAAACTTTTTCCACAGGGGGCTGCACAGGGAAAAATTTAAGCATGCGGGGGCCATTTTGATATTTTTTATTTTCAAACCATAACAAAATATATGGATTTCTTTTTAATCCTTAGGGATCCTGGGGAGCATAGAGGGTCTCAGTCACTAAAATGTTAAAAATAAGTGAAATTATTATTATTTTTTTATTTTATTTAATGCTTACAGTAAATCTCTATATCAATTTGAGATTAGATTCGATTAGATTAGATAGTACTTTATTTATTCCGTCAGGAAAATTACAATTTTCAGCACAATCCCATTCAAGATCAGACAAACATTACAGGGAGACAGAACAGGATCGCTGACGGGTCTGCCGGCTTCCAGCGCCCCTTACAAAAAAGATGATGGTTGATATGAGGTTTATATAAAGGGAAACAAATAAGGTTTTATGCCTTTTCTGTCAAAGACAACTTTGTTTTTTTATAGTAAAACTGAAATATGCAGTATTTAGATCAGGGGTGTCAAACTCAAATACAGAGTGGGCCAAAATTTTAAACGGAACAAAGCCGCGGGCCAAATTTGAAAAAATTAACCTTGTAATAGGGACCCAAACAAGTTTTGCATAAAATATTGAACAAGCAAGGCTTATATAACTTTAGTGACATGCAAAATCCAGTTTCAAATAGTAATAATAATAATTAAAAAAATATCAATGGCATATCAAATAAAATTTAAATAAAAATTTTGCAATCTTCTGAGGTAAATATCAAATTTTTTCCACAGGCTAATAATACATTTGAAAATAAAATAACAATAATGAATGAACTAAACATTCAAGCCTTGAAGTAGCAAGAGAAAATGCACGAATAAAACGTTAATTATTGGTCAGTTTGCTGGAAGTTTCCCGGAAGAGTTAGTGCTGCAAGGGGTCTGGGTATTTGTTCTGTTGTGTTACGGTGCGGATGTTCACCCGAAATGTGTTTGTCTTTCTTGTTTGGTGTGGGTTCACAGTGTGGCGCATATTTGTAACAGTGCTAAAGTTGTTTATACAGCCACCCTCAGTGTGACCTGTATGGCTGTTGACCAAGTATGCCTTGCATTCACTTGTGTGTGTGTGTGTGTGTGTAAAAGCCACAAATATTATGTAACACAGTGGAGGAAAAGCGGACGTGACGACAGGTTGTAGAGAACGCTAAAGGCAGTGCCTTAAATGCACGCCCCCAATATAGTTGTCCAGGTGGAAATCGGTAGAAATTCGGGAGAATGGTTGCCCCGGGATATTTTCGGGAGGGGCACTGAACTTCGGGAGTCTACCGGGAAAATTAGGAGGGTTGGCAAGTATGAGTATTAGCGGTGAATGCTGTATAACACCGGCGGGCCAGCTCTAATGCTAAATTGATATTGCCTCAAGGGCCAAATTAAATTACACGGCAGGCCAGATTTGGCCCACGGGCCAGAGTTTGACACCCATGATTTAGATAGATCGATAGATAGATAGATAGATAGATAGATAGATAGATAGATAGATAGATAGATAGATAGATAGATAGATAGATAGATAGATAGTAATTTATTGATTCCTTCAGGAGAGTTCCTTTATTTAGCAATTAAAGCCCTCAAAGATCAATAATGCAGGACACCATTGGTTTTAATTATTTAATATTTTTGAGTAATCACAGTGAAAAGTTAAATAAAATCCTACTAAATCTATTTGAGATCCTAGAGGTTCCCCACTCATAAAGTGATGCAATTGTATTAGTTTTTTTTATTTTTTACTTTTAACACTTAAATTTGAAGATCATTTTCCGATATAGCTGTCGATTTTAAGTTTGAACTATTATTTTGTTTGTTTTATGCTCTTTTGTCAAAACTTTTATGTTTTTATATGGCAACCACACAACATATCAATCAATCAATCAAAGTTTACTTATATAGCCCTAAATCACAAGTGTCTCAAAGGGCTGCACAAGCCACAACATCCTCGGCTCAGATCCCACATCAGAGCAAGGAAAAACTCAACCCAACCAGAGCAATCAACGTCGAGTGGATCAAGCATAATATTGTGAGAGTCCAGTCCATAGTGGATCTAACATAATATTGTGAGAGTCCAGTCCATAGTGGATCTAACATAATATTGTGAGAGTCCAGTCCATAGTGGATCTAACATAATATTGTGAGAGTCCAGTCCATAGTGGATCTAACATAATATTGTGAGAGTCCAGTCCATAGTGGATCTAACATAATATTGTGAGAGTCCAGTCCATAGTGGATCTAACATAATCGTGGGAGTCCAGTCCATAGTGGATCTAACATAATAGTGAGAGTCCAGTCCATAGTGGATCTAACATAATATTGTGAGAGTCCAGTCCATAGTGGATCTAACATAACAGTGAGAGTCCAGTCCATAGTGGATCTAACATAATATTGTGAGAGTCCAGTCCATAGTGGATCTAACATAATATGGTGAGAGTCCAGTCCATAGTGGATCTAACATAACAGTGAGAGTCCAGTCCATAGTGGATCTAACATAATATTGTGAGAGTCCAGTCCATAGTGGATCTAACACAATATGCAATATTTTTTCCACATAAAACATTTTAAAGTGATATTTTTTAAGTAATAATTCATTATAACATAGATTTGTTTGTCCTTTTTTTTTTGGAGCAATGGAAAAAAAAGAAAATAAAGACAAAATGAAAAACAAACTGCCTGCATGGCAGCTTTGTCTCAACATTGGCAATTTTTCTCATTAGATTTCACCTCATTCCACTTTTTTCAAAATGTTTTCATTTTTATTTTTGCAATACTATCAATTTTTCAATTTCTGCAGAATGTGTGGCGGGCCGGTAAAAGATTACAAATGGCCCCCGGGCTGCACTTTGGACACCCCTGGTGTAGCATTAAGGGGATATGGAGTTTAGGCAGGCAATCGAGTGACCGGATTCTTCTTGAACACCTCAGCCAACTTTGCAGTTGCGAATTAACATCAGTTGAGTGCTGACTGCATGCATCACAAAGTCTGCCAGAATGCTCTCTCAAGATGGCCCGTGTCGCAGGCAATGCTGCAGGCTCACAAGTTTGATGACTTGTGGCTCACATGGAGAGGAATCAATGGCACTAGCCTTTTGAGAAAAGCCAAGACTGTGTAGTCCTTCAGTATGAGTCATTTTGCAAGCAGTGGTTCACATCTTTTCCACATCATGTGAGAAATTCATGATTGATACAGTTAGTGGAGAAATGATCAAGGCTACTTTCCCTCCCTTCATCTCTGCATAGTGATCGATAGTTACAAGTGCTGTCAAATGATTATTCTTTTCCTCAGATTAATCACACTTTTGAATATGGATTAATCGTGATTAATCACAGGTTTTTACTCCCTTGCATAAATCCACACAAATGGTTTTCTACACCAAAATTCATCTATTTATTTAACTTCTTCTCCTACGCTCTACCGTCTACATTTTTCTACCGATTAAAACCGTTCCAAATTGAAACTGTTCAGCTTATTCGGGAATTGCAGGCTTTCCCTTGACAAATTCTAAAAATTCCCAGATTTCCCAGAATTTCAGGGTTTTCCGGGACATTTTTCCCATTCAAAATGAATTAGCCATTTTTCAAACTTCCACCATTTCCACACATTCCACCATCCTGGAAATTTAAAGTACCCTTTTTTCAAGTACAAAAAAATGCCAGCATTTTCCAGAATTCCTGGTTTTCCAAAGCCCTATTTCCACCCTTTTTTCTGGCGACTACTCCTCCCACATTTTTCAAAGCATTTCAACCATCGCACCATCAAAACATTCCTCTTAATCAGGACAAAAAACAAAGTTGGTTTTTGAACTGTAAAAAATTCCCGGTTTTCCAAAAACTCCAGGAATACTGGAAAACCATTTCTGAAGTTCAACATGTTACTACTTCAACATTTCTCGACCGATTTGAAAAATTCCAACACCAACCATTTCAACTTATTCAGCCCATTCAAGTTTTTTTTCACCATTTTCCAAAAAAATCCCGCTTTTCCCGGAAATCCCAGATTGTTGGGAATTTTTCAAAGTTCCACAATGCTCACATTTTCCATCTGATTCAAACTGTTCCAAATTGAAACCGTTCAGCCTATTCGGTAATTGCAGGCTTTCCTTTGACAAATGCCAAAAATTCCCAGATTTCCCAGAATTTCAGGGTTTTCCTGGGCATTTTTCCCATTCAAAATTAATTTTTGAACCGATTTAAACCATTCTACCTTCACCACATTCCACCATCCTGGACATTTAAAGTACCTTTTTTTCAAGTTCAAAAAAATTCCAGCATTTTCCAGAATTCCTGGTTTTCCAAAGCCCTATTTCCACCCTTTTTTCTGGCGACTACTCCTCCCACATTTTTCAACGTATTTCAACCATTGCACCATCAAAACATTCCTCTTAATCAGGACAAAAAACAAAGTTGTTTTTTTTAACTGGAAAAATTACCAGTTTTCCCGAAATTCCAGGAATTCTGGAATACCATTTCTCTATTTCAACATTTCTCGACCGATTTTAAAAAATTCCAACACCAACCATTTCAACTTTTTCACCCCATTAAAGTTTTTTTAACCATTTTCCAAAAAATTCCCGCTTTACCCAGAAATCCCAAATTGTTGGGAATTCTTCAAAGTCCCACAACTCTCACATTTTTCATCTGATTCAAACTGTTCCAACTTCAAAATATTCAGCCTGTTTGGGAATTGTGTGCTCTACTTCAACAATTCTAAAAAAATTCTAGGATTTCAGTTCAACTTCAGCATTGAAGCATTCACACGCAATTCTTTTAGGAATTGCCTCAACTAGTTTAATGTCGGAATGACATACAGCAGGGGTCGGGAACCTTTTTGGCTGAGAGAGCCAAATAGCCAAATATTTTAAAATGTCTTTCCGTAAGACCCATATAATATTTTTTTTAACACAGAACACAACTAAACGCGTGCATTTTTAAGTAAGACCAACATTTCTAGAGTATAATAGGTCTCTTATTCTTTGTAATAGCATTGTTATTCTGAAGCTAACTGTGGAGGGGGCGTGGCCCGCGGGCCTGCAGCATATTGGGGTGTGCCAGGATCGGCCTCGAAATCAGCGAGAGCTGCGTAGATGGCCCACCTGAGCCTTGTTATCTAATCACCTGTCGCTCTGTTATAAGCAGCAGCCAGGAGGAGAGACAGGGTTGGGGCTGGAGCCAGAGCGTGAGTGAGAACGAAAAAGAACAATTCAATTGCTGGAAAGCAACTGAGAGACTTATTGAAAAATTAAACAATAGTGTAACCCTGAAACGGGCTCTCATGTCGGCGCTTGGTGGTCTGAAGAACCCCCAGGAGGACAAGCCCCACACTAACCAATAATAAATAAATAACTTCTTAACGCAACTTCTTGAACAGGTGCGGTAGTAAACGGATGGATGGACTAAAAATGCATGAGAATGTTTTATGTTTTGAACATTATTTTTAACACTTATTACAAGTGGAATTATTCATTACTTACTATGTTAAGCAATGTCAGCTCAGATTTATCCGAGAGCCAGATGCAGTCATCAAAAGATGAGCGCCCATGTGGTGATATCCTTTAGACATTGATGTCGGTTTTTGATACAGTGCCGTCTGAGGGATCGAAGGTCACGGTCATTTAATGCTGGTTTCCGGCCATGCTGCTTACATGGAGTGATTTCTCCAGATTCTCTGAAACTTTTAATGATGTTATGGACCCTAGATGTTGAAATCCCTAAATTTCTTGCAATTGCACTTTGAGAAACGTTCCTCGTAAACTATTTGACTATTTGCTCACGCAGTTGTGGACAAAGGGGTGTACCTCGCCCCATCCTTTCTTGTGAAAGACTAAGCATTTTTTGGGAAGCTGTTTTTATACCCAATCATGGCACCCACCTGTTCCCAATTACCCTGCACACCTGTGGAATGTTCCAAATAAGTGTTTGATGAGCATTCCTCAAATTTATCAGTATTTATTGCCACCTTTCCCAACTGCTTTGTGACGTATTGCTGGCCTCAAATTGTAAAGTTAATAATTATTTTCCAAAAAAAAAATGTTTATCAGTTTGAACATCAAATATGTCGTCTTTGTAGCATATTCAACTGAATATGGGTTGAAAAGGATTTGCAAATCATTGTATTCCGTTTATATTTACATCTAAAACAATTTCCCAATTCATATGGAAACAAGGTTTGTAAATAAACTTTTATTGATGATTGATTGATTGAAAACATCAATAGTCGGTGGGATACGTAAAGAGGGTCGGGATTAAATTCCTCCAACTCTTTTTTTGGACAGGTTGAACTATGCAAATGCAATTAGTGATGGTCCTTAATGTAACTTGTTAAGTATATTGGAAACAAACACCCTTGGTTTCAAAGTCTGGGGGCCTTCACTGTTACTTAGCAGCTGAATGACAGAATCAGAATCAGAACAATCTCCCAGAAGACCGCAGCCATTCAAATGCAGCCGTCAAACGCGGAGCAAGGCGGACATTCCCCAGAGCCTGATTTCAATTTGCGAGGTGGAACAGTGCGAAGAATCGCAACACAGGGTTAGGTGGCGTGTAATGTGCTTGCGGGTTAAGTGAATAGGCAAAGTGTACGTAGTGAGATTGACAGGAATATTTCACTTGTTATTTCAAGAGGAAATTCGAAGATGTAGTGTATGTGTTGGCATAATAATGCAAGGCAGCCTCCACAATGCGGGTTTAGGGTGGTCTAGAAAACCCTCATTAGTAGCAGCAATTATCTATGAAGGCTCATGTGTTATATTTGGGTTCAGCAAACAAATGAAAAACAAACAAAACCCCGGCACTGAATCCACAATGCAATATGCTTGGGAGGGTTGTTTCTGCTCTGAAGCAATTTCCTAGTTTACATATGCAAACATCCTGCTGGGAAATTCTTCTGTTTATGACAAACTTTTATTTCACCCTTGCAACTCATACTCCAAATGTGTTTCCTGTTTGTGGACAGGAGGAGGCAGGACCAGCGTGGACCCCAACGCGAACGCAGTGTTTATCGAGGTAACACATCACAGCGGACACTAATGGGAATGTGCCCACGGTGATGTGCAATTGCACCCCAGCATCATTTGACTGCGTGAATAAATAAACTGGCCAAAGGTGCAGCCACAATTAATGTTGACCATAAAGCAGGACTTTATTGGCACTCAATCCAAAATATTAACTTGTTTAACTGTAAATAACGAACATTTACGGCATATAAAATCATGAAAACACAGAATGAAAAATTGAAGGATGTGTGGCACACGAACCAGGGAAAAAAAGGAAAAATACTAAAGGTCTCAACGGTTGTTAGCAAGTTAGCAAACTACAGATGCGCTATAAAAGCTAATTTTTTAAATAATGTTTAAAGGCCTAATGAAAGCCACTACTAGCGACCACACAGTCTGATAGTTTATATATCAATGATGAAATATTAACATCGCAACACAGTTTACTAAATTGCAATTTTAAATTTCCCGCGAGGTATCCTGTTGAAAACGTTGCGGAATGATGACGCGTGTGCGAGACGTTATTGGTTGGAGCGGCCATTTTAGCCCAGCACCACTCATGGATAAAGGTCGTCTGCGTTAATCGCATAATTACACAGTATTTTGGACATCTGTGTTGCTGAATCTTTTGCAATTTGTTCAATTAATAATGGAGACGTCAAAGAAGAATGCTGTGGATTGCAGCTGCCTTTAGCAACCGAAACACAGCCGGTGTTTCTTTGTTTGTTGTGAAGCTTTAATATGGAACAGAGCGGTCAAGCGAACATGTTTCTCTACCACATGTCAACCAGCAAGTTTTTGGATGAGAAAATTGTGATATTAAGTCGGCTCTTACCGGAGACTTGAGCGGAGTTTGGGTCCTCCTGCAGCTGTCAAAAAGGCAGCTGTGACTTTCTTGGCTCCTCCATATGGCTTCCATCAGAGTCACCGGCAGTCATCGCAGCCCTCCGACTTTCAGGTATGACTTTATAATCTCACTAAACAACTAGTAACACATAAATCAGATAAGGGATTTTCCAGAATTATCCTAAAAAATGTGTCTAATATCATCTGAATCGCTCCCACTGCCGTCGCCTTTTTTCTTTTTTTTTTCTAGTGCTTAACTCTAACTTTCCTCATCCACGAATCTTACATCCTCGCTCAAATTAATGGGGAAATTGTCGCTTTCTCTGTCCGAATCGCTCTAGCTGCTGGTGGCTATGATTATAAACAATGTGAGGATGTGAGGAGCCCTACAACCCGTGACCTCACGCGCACATCGTCTGCTACTTCCGGTACAGGCAAGGCTTTTTTGTTAGCGACCAAAAGTTGCGAACTTTGTCGTCGATGTTCTGTACTAAATCCTTTCAGCAAGAATATGGCAACATCGCGAAATAATCAAGTATGACACATAGAATGGACCTGCTATCCCCGTTTAAATAAGAAAATCTCATTTCAGTAGGCCTTTAATGACTCTTCAAAGAACAATTATATCCATTTACATTGCAATCTATCACTGATGTTGAAAAAAAAAGATTTACGTGAAAAAAAGACGAGTCGTCTTATATTTGCGATTGTACGATATCATGCACATTAACACGCAGAATTTTATTTGTCATTAGTCGCTTGAGGTTTTTGTACGTCTAGAGTTGTACTTATATATTTATATTTGGCATCATGTCTATCAGTGTGCAGAATATTAGTCAGTGGTTAGTGCTCGTCTTACATTCATAGTTATCTTATACAAACCACGTTTCCATGTGAGTTGGGAAATTGTGTTACTGTAGACGGAATACAATGATTTGCAAATCCTTTTCAACCCATATTCAGTTGAATATGCTACAAAGACAACATATTTGATGTTCAAACTGATAAAGATTTTTTTTGCAAATAATCATTAATTTTAGAATTTGATGCCAGCAACAGGTGACAAAGAAGTTGGGAAAGGTGGCAGGAAATACTGATAAAGTTGAGGAATGCTCATCAAACACTTATTTGGAACACCCCACAGGTGTGCAGGCTAATTGGGAACAGGTGGGTGCCATGATTGGGTATAAAAATAGCTTCCCAAAAAATGCTCAGTCTTTCACAAGAAAGGATGGGGCGAGGTACACCCCTTTGTCCACAACTGCGTGAGCAAATAGTCAAACAGTTTAAGAACAACGTTTCTCAAAGTGCAATTGCAAGAAATTTAGGGATTTCAACCTCTACGGTCCATAATGTCATCAAAAGGTTCAAAGAATCGAGAGAAATCACTCCACGTAAGCGGCATGGCCGGAAACCAACATTGAATGACCGTGACCTTCGAACCCTCAGACGGCGCTGTATCAAAAACTGACATCAATCTCTAAAGGATATCACCACATGGGCTCAGGAACACTTCAGAAAACCACTGTCACTAAATACAGTTTTTCGCTACATTTGTAAGTGCAAGTTAAAGCTCTACTATGCAAAGCGAAAGCCATTTTTCAACAACATCCAGAAACGCCGCCGGCTTTGCTGGGCCGTAGATCATCTAAGATGGACTGATGCAAAGTGGAAAAGTGTTTTGTGGTTTGACGAGTCCACATTTCAAATTGTTTTTGGAAATATTCGACATCGTGTCATCCGGAACAAAGGGGAAGCCAACCATCCAGACTGTTATCGACGCAAAGTTCAAAAGCCAGCATCTGTGATGGTATGGGGGTGCATTAGTGCCCAAGGCATGTGAAGGCACCATTAATGCTGAAAGGTACATACAGCTTTTGGAACAACATAAATTAACGGTCATCTTATACAGTATTTGGGTCAGTAGGTTATTATGCACATCTTTGTGCAGAAAATGAGTTGTCTATGGTTGTTGTTAGCGTGCATCCTTTCTTCAGGATTGTCCTATATTTGGATCAATAGAGTATCATGTACATCAATGTGCACAATATTTGTTGTTAGTCCTGAAGGTCGTCTTACATTTGATGTAGTCTTCTACTGTACTTGGGTCAGTATGGTATGGTTAGCAAACTACAGATGTGCTATATAAGCTAATTTTAAAATAATGTTTAATGACTCATCATTGACTTGTCCAGGGTGTACGCAGCCTTCTGCCCAAATGCAGCTGAGATAGGCTCCAGCGACCCCCCGCCACCCCAAAAGGGACAAGCGGTAGAAAATGGATGGATGGATGGACTCATCAAAAAACAATTATATCAGTTTATATTTCAAGCTACCACTTTTTTTCACATATATTGAAAAAAAAAAGATTTACATGAAAACAAGACGAGTCTTATATTTGCGATTGTACGATATCATGTACATCAACACGCAGAATTTTATTTGTCATTAGTGGCTCGAGGTTTTTCTACATCCAGACTTGTACTTATATATTTATATTTGGTATCATGTCTATCAGTGTGCAGAATATTGGTCAGTGGTTAGTGCTCGTCTTACATTCAGAGTCATCTTATATTTTGGTCAGTGGGGTATCTGGCACATCTGGACCCCAGGAAGAATAGTCTCCACTGCGGTGTAGACTAATGGGGATCATTAATAAACTAAACTAAACTAAACTAAACTAAACAATGTGTCAATCGCCATTAGTCCTTAGGGGTCGTCTTACATTCAAAGTTGTCTTTTATTTTTGGGTCAATACACTACAATGTCCATCAATGTTCAAAATATTAGTGGTTATTGGGGGTAATCTTATATTTGGGCCAATACAGCATCAAGCCCACCAATAGACATAAAATCTGTCGTCTTTAGTCATTAAGGCTCGTCAAAAATTAACGGTCATCTTATATTTGGGTCACTACGTTATTATGCACTTCTATGTGCAGAATATTAGTTGTCTATGGTTGTTGTTAGCGTGCATCCTTAATTCAGGGTTGTCCTATTTTTGGATCAAGTATCATGTACATCAATGTGCACAAAATTAGTCGTTAGTCCATAGGGTCCTCTTACATTCAAGGTTGTCTTATACTGTACTTGGGTCAGTATGATATCATGTCCAGGAATGTCCAGAATAGTAGGCATTATTAGGGGGCGCCTTATATTTGTGTCAATACAGTATCATGCACATCAAAACACAGAATATCCGTCGTTATTAGTCTTTAGGCGTGTCAAGTATTAATGGTCATCTTATATTTGGGTCAATTGGGTATCATGCACATCAATGTGCAGAATATAGACCAGCTCAGTGGCCGAGTGGTTAGAGTGTCCGCCTTGAGACTGGGAAGTTGTGAGTTCAAACCCCGGCTGAGTCATACCAAAGACGACAAAAACGGGACCCATTACCTCCCTGCTTTGCACTCAGCATCAAGGGTTGGAATTGGGGGTTAAATCACCAAATGATTCCCTGCTGCTCACTGCTCCCCTCATGTCCCAGGGGGTGATCATAGAGATGGGTCAAATGCAGATGACGCATGTCACCACACTCAGTGTGTGTGAGACAATCATTGGAACTTTGACTTTAATAGTAGTCGATGGTTGTTGTTAGCACACATATTTTATTAAGGGTAATGTGGAGAATATAAGTCATCAGTAGTTAGGGGTGGTCTTACATTCAGGGTTGTCTTATATTTGGGTCAATAGGGAGTAATGTACATCAGCGTGCAGAATACTATTCAGTAGTAGTTTGGGGTCGTCTTACATTCTGAGTTGTCTTATATATCAACAGGATATAAAGTACATCAATATGCAGAACTTTAGTCGTCAATCCTTAAGCGTTGTCTTAAATTTTCGGGTTGTCACATTTGGGTCAGAAGTATCATGTCATCAATGTTCTGAATATTAGTCGTCAATAGTGGTTGTCTTATATTTGGGTCAATAGGGAGTAATGTACATCAATGTGCAGAATACTATTCGGTAGTAGTTTGGGGTGGTCTTACATTCTGAGTTGTCTTATATATCAACAGGAAATAAAGGACATCAATGTGTAGAACAATAGTCGTCAATCCTTAAGCGTTGTCTTAAATTCTGGGTTGTCGTTTTATTTGGGTCAGTCCTATCATGTCCATCAATGTTCCGAATATTAGTCGTCATTAGTGGTTGTCTTATATTTGGGTCAATACAGTATCATACACATTAATACACAGAATATCTGTCGTCATTCAGACATGTCAAATATTAACGGTTATCTTGTATTTTGGTCAATAAGGAATCATGCGTATCAATTTGCAGAATATTAGTCGTCAGTCCTTAGGAGTCGTCTTACATTCTGGGTTGTCTTATATATCAACAGGATATAAAGTACATCAATATGCAGAACATTGTTCGTCAATCCTTAAGCGTTGTCTTACATTCTGGGTGGACGCTTTTTTTGGGTCAGTCGTATCATGTCCATCAATGTTCCGACTATTAGTTGTCATTAGTGGTTGTCTTATATTTAGATCAATACAGTATCATACACAGAATATCTGTCGTTATTCAGACAAGTCAAATATTAACTGTAATCTTATATTTGGGTCAATAAAGAATCATGCATATCAATTTGCAGAATATTAGTCGTCAGTCCCTGCGATGAGGTGGCGACATGTCCAGGGTGTACCCCGCCTTCCGTCCGAATGCAATTGAGATAGGCTCCAGCAACCCCCGCGACTCCAAAAGGGATAAGATGGATGGATGGATGGACGGTCGTCAGTCCTTAGGAGTCTTATTACATCCTGGGTTGTCTTATATTTGGTTTAATGCGGTATCATTCATATCAATGTGCAGAGTAATAGTAAACTAAATACCAATTAGTTAATTGCAATGCATCATTTCATGACGCTTTCCTTTTAGGACATAAGCCTTTCTGCAGAGAACTGCATACAGTAGTTCACAGACTGTTGGGCTCCCGGCCAACCTGAGGAACTCTTACAGAATACAGAGAGGTGACTCATCATCTTCCCAATTGGACAAACAGTGGCAGCCAGGCCGATGGGCCCCCTGAAGGAAGACCACGTAGAGCTGTGCATCAAATCAAAACTATCTCCACAGGATCCTAATAATAGCACCACAGAGATGCTATTTTATGGCCCGCAGCAGTAAATCATCACCTCGCTTGAATCGCGCCCAATAAAACATCCAGCGCTACAAACTACTGCGATATTTTCTCACCTTCCCTGGAGGACCACTGTCTCCAAGCTCCCCCTTTAGGCCCGGCTGGCCCGGAGGCCCAACAATGCCCTGAAAAACATGTTACAGGACATTAAGAACTACAGAAAGGTTACATGCGTACATACTATAATAAACAAGTTAAAGGACATTTAGGAATACAGATATGTTACACATGTACATAATGTAACAGACATGTTAAGGACATTTGGAAATACAGCAATGTTACACACGTATATACTGTAACAGACATTAAGAAATGCTACACACATACATACTGTAACAGACACGTTGAAGGACATTAAAAACTACATAAATATTACACATGTACATACTGTAACAGACATTAAGAACTAAAAAATACTACACACGTACATGCTGTAACAGACACGTTAAAGGACATCAAGAACTACATCAATATTACACACGTATATACTGTAACAGACATATTGAAGGACATTAAGAACTAAGAAATGTTTCACACGTACATACTGTAACAGACACGTTGAAGGACATTAAGAACTAAGAAATTTTACACACGTACATACTGTAACAGACACGTTGAAGTACATGAAGAACTAAAAAATGCTACACAAGTACATACTGTAACAGACACATTCAAAGACATCAAGAACTACAGAAATGTTACGCATGAATATACTGTAACAGACACATTACAGAAATACAGAAATGTTACACACGTACATACTGTAACAGACATATTACAGGACATTAAGAACTAAAACATTCTACACACGTACATTCTGTAACAGACACGTTGAAGAACATTAAGAACTAAGAAATGTTTCATACGTACATACTGTAATAGACACGTTGAAGGACATTAACAACTAAGAAATGTTTCACACGTACATACTGTAACAGACACGTTGAAAGACATTAAGAACTAAAAAAAATTTACACAAGTACATACTGTAACAGACACATTCAAAGACATCAAGAACTACAGACATGTTACACACGTACATACTGTAACAGACACATTACAGAAATACAGAAATGTTACACACGTACATGCTGTAATGGACACATTACAGGACATCAAGAACGACATAAATGTTACACACCTTCAAGCTGTAACGGACACATTATAGGATATTTAGAAATACAGAAATGTTACACAGGTACATACTGTAACAGACACGTTACAGGACATCAAGAACTAAGAAATGCTACACACGTACATACTGTAAGAGACACATTACAGGACATTTAGAACTACAGAAAGGATACATGCGTACATACTATAATAGACAAGTTAAAGGACATTTAGGAATACAGATATGTTACACACGTACATACTATAACAGACATGTTAAGGACATTTGGAAATACATCAATGTTACACACGTACATACTGTAACAGACATTAAGAACTAAGAAATGCTACACACATACATACTGTAACAAACATGTTGAAGGACATTAAGAACTACATAAATATTACACATGTACATACTGTAACAGACATTAAGAACTAAAAAATACTACACACGTACATGCTATAACAAACACGTTAAAAGACATCAAGAACTAAATCAATATTACACACGTACATTCTGTAACAGACATATTACAGGACATTAAGAATTAAAAAATTCTACACACATACATACTGTAACAGACACGTTGAAGGACATTAAGAACTAAAATTTTTTACACAAGTACATACTGTAACAGACACATTCAAAGACATCAAGAACTACAGACATGTTACACATGAATATACTGTAACAGACACATTACAGAAATACAGAAATGTTACACACCTTCAAACTGTAACGGACATAGTATAGGATATTTAGAAATACAGAAATGTTACACAGGTACATACTGTAACAGACACATTACAGGACATCGAGAACTAAGAAATGCTACACACGTACATAATGTAACAGACACGTTACCGGAAATCAAGAACTAAGAAATGCTACATACATACATACTATAAGAGACACATTACAAGACATTTAGAATTACAGAAATGTAACACGAATACATACTGTAACAGACACGTTGAAGGACATCAAGAACTATAGAAATGCTATACACATACATACTGTAAGAGACACATTACAGGAAATGTAGAACTACAGAGATGTAACATGAATACATACTGTAACAGACACGTTGAAGGACATCAAGAACTATAGAAATACTACACACATACATACTGTAAGAGACACATTACAGGACATTTAGAACTACAGAAATGTAACACGAATACATACTGTAACAGACACGTTGAAGGACATCAAGAACTAAGAAATGCTACACACGTACATACTGTAAGAGACACATTACAGGACATTTAGAACTACAGAAATGTAACACAAATACATACTGTAACAGACACGTTGAAGAACATCAAGAACTATAGAAATGCTACATACATACATACTGTAACAGACACGTTACAGGACATCAAGAACTAAGAAATGTTACACATGTACTTACTGTAACAGACACGTTACAGGACATCAAGAACTAAGAAATGTTACACACGTACATACTGTAACAGACACGTTACAGGACATCAAGAACTAAGAAATGTTACACACGTACATACTGTAACAGACACGTTACAGGACATCAAGAGCTAAGAATCGTTACACACGCACATACTGTAACAGACACGTTACAGGACATCAAGAACTAAGAAATGTTACACACGTACATACTGTAACAGACACGTTACAGGACATCAAGAACTAAGAAATGTTACACACGTACATACTGTAACAGACACGTTACAGGACATCAAGAACTAAGAATCGTTACACACGTACATACTGTAACAGACAAGTTACAGGACATCAAGAACTAAGAAATGTTACACACGTACATACTGTAAGAGAGACACACAAACCTGCTTCCCTGGCATGCCAGGTATTCCATCTTTTCCAGACACTCCATCTCTACCAGGGATCCCTGGCTTTCCAGCTTCTCCCTAAAGAGAGTTTGACCATTTACATGCCTAACATTCATCAATGTAGCAGTTAAACTAAACTGTGGTGGTTAATATTGAAAAGGAGAAGATATAAAAAGTCATGCGGTGAGATTTTCTGGCAAATTAAACTTTAACTTTAAGTTGAACACTTGACTGCTTGTATATACAGTACGGTATTTCTCATTATTTTCACTGCAGGTCAAATATTTTTTCACCAGCGCTGCATACTTACCACCTGCCCGGACAAGCCTGGAGGCCCCTGTGGACCCTGCATGAGGTAATAAATACAGGAGTATGACAAAACGCAGTAACACCAGGAGAATGTCAATCAATTTCACCAGGAAACATGAAACCTTTTTTTTTTTTTTTTTTTGCTTTGGGCTGACACTTACCACAGCTCCTGGAGGACCCTGGTTTCCTGGCAGACCGGTGCTGCCTTGGGCACCAGGAGGACCCTGCAAGGAAGTACACAAACCTTGCACACTCAAAACGTTGACCGGTTACGCGTCCGGGATACTAAAACATCAGTAAAAGCACATAAAATCGATATAATCACCGGTGCCTTACCTGAACGCCAACCCCTGGCTCTCCTTGAGTCCCCTGTGAAACACATTTCACTTCATGACTTTACACAGTGGGTAATAAAAGAAATATCATTTCAGAACAGAAACATTATGGGCTATAAAGCGGCATATTAATAAAAATAAAAAAAGTAGCCATCTTACCTTCACACCTGGTGGACCAGGGAGTCCATTTGGACCCAAAGAGCCCTGAGAGAAACAAACAATATGAAGTCCTGGGGGTGTCTGCTTGTTGGATGGCTTTTGTTTGTCATTCTTACCGATAGTCCCCTGATGCCAGGCTCTCCTGGGTTTCCCTGTGAATGAAAAACAAAGTCATGCATTTCCACACTGAAATCCAAGAAGTATTAAGTACAAAACCCGTTTCCATATGAGTTGGGAATGTGTTAGATGTAAATATAAACCCATATTCAGTTGAATATGCTACAAAGACAACATATTTGATGTTCAAACTGATTAACATTTTTTTTTTTTTTTGCAAATAATCATTAACTTTAGAATTTGATGCCAGCAACACCTGAAAAAGAAGTTGGGAAAGGTGGCAATAAATACTGATAAAGTTGAGGAATGCTCATCAAACACTTATTTGGAACATCCCACAGGTGTGCAGGCTAATTGGGAACAGGTGGGTGCCATGATTGGGTATAAAAACAGCTTCCCAAAAAACAATCAGTCTTTTACAAGAAAGGATGGGGCGAGGTAGACCACTTTGTCCACAACTGCTTGCGCAAATGGTAAAACAGTTTAAGAACAACGTTTCTCAACGTGCAATTGCAAGAAATGTAGGGATTTCAACATCTACGGTCCATAATATCATCAAAAGGTTCAGAGAATCTAGAGAAATTACTCTACTTAAGCGGCATGGCCGGAACATTGAATGATATCTCTAAAGGATATCACCACATGGGCTCAGGAACACTTCAGAAAACCACTGTCACTAAATACAGTTTGTCGCTACATCTGTAAGTGCAAGTTAAAGCTCTACTATGCAAAGCGAAAGCCATTTATCAACAACATCCAGAAACGGCCGAGATAATCTAAGATGCACTGATGCAAAGTGGAAAAGTGTTCTTTTCCACTTTTTGGGGAAATATTCGACACTGTGTCATCCGGACTAAAGAGGAAGGGAATCATCCAGACTGTGATCGACGCAAAGTTCAAAAGCCAGCATCTGTGATGGTATGGGGGTGCATTAGTGCCCAAGGCATGGGTAACTTACACATCTGTCAAGGCACCATTAATGCTAAAAAGTACATACAGGTTTTGGAACAACATATGCTGCCATCTAAGCGCTGTCTTTTTCATGGACGCCCCTGCTTATTTCAGCAAGACAATGCCAAGCCACATTCAGCATGTGTTACAACAGCGTGGCTTCGTAAAAAAAAGAGTGCGGGTACTTTCCTGGCCCGCCTGCAGTCCAGACCTGTCTCCCATCGAAAATGTGTGGCGCATTATGAAGCGTAAAATACGACAGCGGAGACCCCGGACTGTTGAACGACTGAAGCTCTACACAAAACAAGAATGGGAAATAATTCCACTTTCAAAGCTTCAACAATTAGTTTCCTCAGTTCCCAAAGGTTTATTGAGTGTTGTTAAAAGAAAAGGTGATGTAACACAGTGGTGAACATGCCCTTTCTCAACTACTTTGGCAAGTGTTGCAGCCATGAAATTCTAAGTTAATTATAATTTGCAGGAAAAAAAAAAAAATGTATGAGTTTGAACATCAAATATATTGCCATTCAATTGAATATGGGTTGAAAAGGATTTGCAAATAATTGTATTCCGTTTATATTTACATCTAACACAATTTCCCAACTTATATGGAAATGGGGTTTGTATGTATGTATGTATGTATGTAGTTTGTGGTTGATCCCAGGATAGACAAATTGCACTTTTGCTTATGCATCCACATTTCTGTATGTATGTATGTATGTATGTATGTTTGAATGTATGTATATATTTTGTGGTTGATCCAATGATGGATAAATTGCACTTTTGCATACGCATCCACATTTATGTATGTATGTATGTATGTATGTATGTATGTATATATTTTGGGGTTGATCCCATGATAGCTTCATAGTCCTGTATGCATTTGTTGAATGTTAATGTACAGTAGATAATGCTGTTGGATGCATGAATAGTGCATAGGTGTACAAACACAAATATTAAACAGTGAGGGTGAACACAGGGGACAAACAGTGTCAACACAGAGACATCGGTATGATAAACTTTGCAGTGCTGCGACAGGGGAAAGCCAAGAGCAAGCTCAGCTGCATGCACAATCAGCAGGGCCAAATCAGAACAACACTATTACATTCACATATTCTCCTTTCCCCCAAAACACCCTGAATCCTGCCCGCTGTTGTCCAGGTCTGGGCTTCCTTTCATCTCTTCCAATGCTGCCGTTTTTACATATAGCTAAAAAAACAACGACGACGACGACAAACACCACAAAAATAAGTCAACTTCAAAACAGTGGCGTTGCACACAAATACCTCGGGGGCACCGGTGGTCCTCATGAATATTTCAAGAGGAACCTGTCACTTCCTGAGCTGCTTCCAATACAAATGAAAAGATTAAAGTGGTGAAATCTGTCTGCGAGGAACATGATGTGCACGGCGCACTAATAACCGTGTCTAGATTGCCCAGGGAGGCTACAAAGTCACATTTCAGATGAAAAAATCCAGCAAATCATTTGCACCCAATCATGCAAGTGGTAAAAATGGCATTAAATGTAAGAAAGAGGTAAACCAACTCTAAAGTCGCTGGGAATTGCATTGGCACCCTGCCTTCTGTGGTGTGTGTAACTATAAATACACTGTGCTAATATTTTCAAATAATCTTTTTTGGGGAAAAAATAACAAGTCAAAATTAATTTATATTTTAAATCTAATTTTCAATATCAGGGGAAAAAATGGTGGATAACAAGGGGTATTTTATTAATAACTCTGACCGGCATTTATTTTTCATATTTTTATTTATTTATTTATTTATTTGTCCTGTCCAGCTTCTCAGGCAAATCATATAGTTGATGTACATGCCCATATCGGCTGTTCAGATTTACTATACAAAAGAGAAGTGTAGGATACTTCTCTTGTTGCCTTATTTGAATTTGACTTTATTAAATGTATTTATATTATCATTTGGTGCAGCCGGGAGGGGATAGAAAGAAATCAATCCAATATCAAGTAGCTACAGAAGTAGTATTACCAATGCTGATACTGATATTTAACATTTTCAAAATTATTGAATGATTACATCTTTGATCATCACGATCTTATTCAGACAAGAACAAAGAATGGCGTCATAACCATTATCAATAAAATTTCTGTATTTTTCCCTTTTATTAGGTATAACATTTTGAGTAAAATAAAGTCAAGAATTCAAAATAACTAAACAAACAAAAAATATACTATTGGCTGTGATTTAAATCCGTTTGTCTTTGCCTTTAAAGTCCTCCTGTGTACGGGGACTTCATTCCTTGTTTGTAGACGGCAAAAACGACAAAAAAATTGTTATAAAAATATTCATCACAATAGCATCGTCAACATACTGATACTATACTTGGTATCATTCCTGTCCATAGATGAAGGTCAATGTCTATTAATAAAGCACCTTTATTTTTTCTTTACTTTTGTTCTGTCCAGCTCCTCTGGCAAATTACAATGTTGATGTAGATGCCCATAATATCAATATATATATATATATATATATATATATATATATATATATATACATATATACATATATATATATATATATAAAATACATCGTATTTTTCAGACTATAAGTCGCAGTTTGGCCAGGGGTGCGACTTATACTCAGGAGCGACTTATGTGTGAAATTATTAACACATTACCGTAAAATATCAAACAATATTATTTAGCTCATTCACGTGAGGGACTAGACGTATAAGATTTCATGGGATTTAGCGATTAGGAGTGACAGATTGTTTAGTAAACGTATAGCATGTTCTATATGTTATAGTTATTTGAATGACTCTTACCATAATATGTTATGTTAACATACCAGGCACCTTCACAGTTGGTTATTTATGCCTCATATAACATACACTTATTCAGACTGTTGTTCACTTTTCTTTATTTATTTTAAATTGCCTTTCAAATGTCTATTCTTGGTGTTGGGTTTTATCAAATATATTTCCCTAAATAATGCTGTGGAGAGGCGGAACCGGCGAACGATCAGTGGGGCAGGGCACGCTGGAGCCCGGCCCAAGATGGCGGCGAGGAGGCAGACAATGCGGCCGAGCGGAGAGGCGGGGCATGAAGGAAGCGACGCCGTAGGCATGTGCAGGTGTGTGAATCATACACCAGTACATATTTAATTTATCTCCTCACGATGTATAAAAGGGGAGAAGGAGGACAGATCGGGAAAAAAGGAGGAGGAGAGCCCGGAGTAGCGACTGAGGAGCGGAAACAAACAGCAGACGAGGACGACGACGACGGCGGCTGAAAAGCGGACCGTGAGCGAGCAGTGGAGAGGAGCAGCTGAAAAGCGACCCAATCTGAAGACAAGCTTTATTGCAAAATAAACAAGAGTCAAACCTGCTAAAGCAATGTCCTTCCTTAGTGGTCCATGGAACCCGCACGACGACAGCGTGAGTCGTCCACAAATGCGACTTATACTCCAGTGCGACTTATATATGTTTTTTTCCTTCTTAATTATGCATTTTCGGCAGGTGCGACTTATACTCCGGAGCGACTTATACTCTGAAGAATGTGTTACACACACACACACACACACACACACATATATATATATATATATATATATATATACCTTGCTCTCTATGGTAACCCAGGCTGACCTTAGTTGGAGAGCATGACAACACAGAAAGGTGGAGGCCAGGCAAGTAAACTCTACGTCAAGAAGAAACTGGCTGAGCTCAGAAACTCAAAAGAAGAAGGAACAGGAAGGTTCAGCCCAAGGAGGGAAAATAAGAGGTCTAGTGGCAAGGCACTTAGAGTAGAGCCAGTCCTTCAAGTAAGCAGATCAAGACCCTTTACTGGGTTTACTCACCACTTGGCCTCGAGGACCGGCAGGCCCTGATGGACCCTGCTCCAACATGAGAGGGAGAACATTTGTGAAGAAGGATTTCTGTTCTCGCTTGACCTAACACTACTTACCGGTTTCCCATCCTGACCAGGTTTACCAGGGTCCCCCGGTATTCCCTAAAATGAAAACCAAAAATGATTTCATCATTTTTACAAACAGACCCAACAGACAATATGAAAACTACGTGTTGAATTTCTGACTTAAATCTTTCTCAACACTTCAAGGTGTGAGGCAGCTCACCTGTGAGCCATCACGTCCCTTCTCTCCAGACCCGCCCCGGTCTCCTTTATCACCGCGTTGTCCTTCAAATCCCTGTGAGGCCCAGCATTTAGACACAGGGCACAGACTGACAGGGTATTTCACTCTATTATGTGCAAATCTTACCCGGTCACCTTTAGACCCCTGCGGCCCAGGAGCGCCGGGCTCTCCTTTGGGTCCTGCCAGTCCGGGAGGGCCTCTGGTTCCAGGTGCACCGGTGAGTACTGAGTCAGCAGATTCCCCCTTTCGTGGAAAAACACAACTGTTAAGTTTCTGACTTGAAGTGTTAAGTACACGGATCATTTGTTCACCTTTTGACCCGGTGCACCAGACGGCCCAGTAAGCCCTACTTTACCCTGTTACAGACAAAAACATTGCATCATATTTCTGAGCTAGTGAGATATCATTCCATCAATTTACTCCACTTACAGATTCTCCTCTGTCTCCCTTTTCTCCTCGATCACCCTGAAGGACAGATGTAAACAAAATGCACATAAATGTCACATACTTTTTATACGTTTTTATCTATGCATGGTTGTCCAGTTTTGCCTGAAAGGGAGTGGGAAGAAGATAATTTAATTAATCCCACCCCCACTTCTCCATTCAGTGATTATTCCATTGAGTTTCACTGTGACTTTGTTTAAGGATTATAATACAAATGTTGTATCATGGTGGCATTAACATGAATTGATTAACGTGGACCCCGACTTAAACAAGTTGAAAAACGTATTGGGGTGTTACCATTTACTGGTCAATTGTACGGAATATGTACTGAACTGTGCAATCTACTAATAAAAGTATCAACCAATCAATCAAAGCACAGGTAACAATAATTTTTACACTGTAACAATAATTTGTATCAACAACGTAGGAAAAATGAATATATCAACAATGGTAATAATGCCTAAAACATATTGAAAAATTTGAGAATTTCCCACATAAATGTTGCAAACAACCCCTTAAAGCAGTGGTTCTCAAATGAGGGTACGCTTACCCCTGGGGGTTCTTGAAGGTATGCCAAGGGGTACGTGAGATTTTTTTTTAAAATATTCTAAAAATAGCAACAATTCAAAAATCCTTTATTTATTGAATATTACTTCAGCAAAATATGAATGTAAGTTCATAAACTGTGGACAAAAAAAATACAACAATGCAATATTCAGTGTCGACAGCTAGATTTTTTGTGGACATGTTCCATAAATATTGATGTTAAAGATTTACTTTTTTGTGAAGAAATGTTTAGAATATAAGTTGATGAATCCAGATGGATCTCTATTACAATCCCCAAAGAGGGCTCTTTAAGTTGATGATTACTTCTATGTGTAGAAATCTTTATCTATAACTGAATCACTTGTTTATTTTTCAACAAGTTTTTAGTTATTTGTATATCTTTTTTTCCAAATAGTTCAAGAAAGACCACTACAAATGAGCAATGCGTTTGCACAGTTAAACAATTTAATCAATCAGAAACTGATGACATAGTGCTGTATTTTACTTCTTTATCTCTTTTATTCAACCAAAAATGCTTTGCTCTGATTAGGGGGTACTGGAATTAAAAAAAATGTTCATTGAAAAAAGGTTGAGAACCACTGCCTGGGAGTAAAACAGTAAATAAGGAGAAGAGGGTCTTCTTTCACCACACTGCTGATATGATACCCAACGTCCTTCTTTACCTTCTCCCCTGGTCTTCCAACCTCTCCGGTTTCCCCGGCTCTCCCAGGCACTCCTGGTATTCCTGGCTTTCCTGGCTCCCCTGCAGGCCCCGAGGGTCCCGTGGGTCCACGCTCCCCAATGGCTCTTCCAGGAAGCCCAGGTGTTCCCGCTGGACCTCGCTCTCCTTGGTCCCCCTTTGACCCTCTGTCCCCTGCAAAACCGCGTGTCCCCTGGTGCCCCGACAGGTTGGGGCGGGAGAAGACAAAGTTGCTACAATCTGACTGGGATTTTGGTCATCAAAAGCGTCACTTACATCTGCACCAGCTGGTCCCCTCGGACCAGGCTCACCCATGTCTCCCTTTTCGCCTCTTTGCGCCTTCTGCACCGGAACCGAAGGGGGGTCCTTCTTGTCCACAACCACCTTCAGGTCAGACACCTGCGTCAACAGCAGAACGACCGGCCGTTAAGAGTTGCAGCTACAGGTGCTGGGCTGTGAAACAACTTCAAGCAGTCATTGAGATTCCATCCGGGCCGCTTGGAAATGTCTGGTAATCAGTCTCCTTTGTGCAACTTTTAAACTGCAGAGTTCGGTAACAATTGAAGACGGCTGAGTGGTTTGAAAGCCCATTTTTAAAGAGCATTCAGGCAGAACCATTGAAACATCACAATTTTACTGGAAGATTGATTCCATGCTTTATGTGGAGGAGGAGCACAGATCCCTCAAAGAGACGTTATCGCAAAGACGCTAATCAAGGATCACTTTTGTGATCAAAGGCAGCAACAATATACTGCAATTGTGCGCACCTTTTGATTTGATTTGATACATTTTTATTTAAAATATGCAAAAAAAACAAGAGCAACCCTGATACAATGCAGTGCTGTAGCCTCAACAGCAATTATAACAAACTTTAAGTGGAACTGCCATTTTTGAAGAATAATGCTCATCATTCGCAATCTCTATGTAAGACAAGAACATATGCTTTCCTTTTTTGATGCATTCTAATTTGTAATATACGGCAAGTTTATTGATTCCTTCAGGAAAATTAAAAATTCCAGCAGCAGTGTACAGAGTTGAGATCAATTTAAAAAGTAAATAATGTGGGTATAAATGGAAACAAAATGGAAAAATATTACAATAAGAATAAAACAATAAAAAGCAACAATGGGAATACAAATATAACAGTAAAATAAGAATATAACAAGAGAAACTAGGCAGTAGTGACCATGTTATGAAAAAGTATTGCACTGTTATTGTTTTGCATCCCTTGTCATTCTAGTACCCCCCTCCCCAGAGTGGAGTTGTACAGTCTAAAGCAGGTGTGCCCATTACGTCGATCGCGAGCTACCGGTCGATCGTGGAGGGTCTGCCAGTCGATCGCAAACCAAGCATTAAAAAAATAAACCTAAAAATTTGTCATCATCAATCTTTACTACGACGTCACTTTCCTCACTTGATTGACATTCACGGCACCCGAGGGTCTTCTGAGATGACGCTGGCTGCTGCCAGATCATTATTGAGAAAACATGACCGAAAGGAGGGCGAGAAACACTTTTTATTTCAACAGACTCTCGCGCCGTACCTGCTGTCAAAACCCTAAAGACAGACTGCACAGTTGCTGTCTTCACAATAAAAGCTCTGCTTCATCCTGCCTGCGTTAACAAAATAAGAGTCTCAGAAAGCTAGCGTGCACAAGATAGCAAGCTACGGAGTTTGCCACCAATGTACTTCTTGCAAAATGTCTAAAACGATTATGGTAACTGGATAAATAAAGATGCCAAAAACTAACCACTTTCATGTGGTATTGGACAGAAAGAAGGACTTTTTTTCTCCTCCATTTGAAAATGTGGACGTTATCAGCACTACTGTCTGATTCCAATCAATGCAAGTCATCAGAATCAGGTAATACACCAACTTATATTCTTGTCTTCATGAAACAAAGGAATCTTTATGTGTTAAACATGCTTGTGTTATCATTAAACACCTTCAACATGTTAACAAAAACCTCTCTTTCATAAATAATTAAATATAAATTATATATATATATATATATATATATAAATGGGTTGTAATTGTATAGCGCTTTTCTACCTTCAAGGTACTCAAAGCGCTTTGACACTACTTCCACATTTACCCATTCACACACACATTCACACACTGATGGAGGGAGCTGCCATGCAAGGCGCCAACCAGCACCCATCAGGAGCAAGGGCGAAGTGTCTTGCTCAGGACACAACGGACGTGACGAGGTTGGTACTTGGTGGGATTTGAACCAGGGACCCTCGGGTTGCGCACGGCCACCCTACCACTGCGCCACGCCGTACCCGTAGATTCCTTCGACTTGGTCAATTGAAAAGTAGCTCGTCTTCAGAAAAAGTGTGGGCACCCCAGGTCTAAAGTATGATGTGGCTGACAATTTAGCCAATGGGAGAAATCAATTGCGCCCATAAAGCCCTCTGGAAAAAACACCCCAAAACCTCCAACAATACTCCATTCACATGTTGACCTAAATATTAACCCAGTATTGTTATTATTAGAGCTAATACTGAGGAACTACTTTTAATGACGCCATAATCACAGAGAGGTAACTACCGGTATGTTATGCACACTGAGCTGTTGCATCGCCTCTAAACGTTAATTCAACACAGTACAAAAATAAAATGCGCACAATTTATGGTGAACTACTGGCAGAGGTGGTTGCCAGGAATTCCCTGTGAAAAACACAGTCACGATGTATGAGACATTACGGTATGTTGATGTTGAATCAGTTAATCTGACAGTTTTTAACTGTTTTTGCTTACGATAAAATACTATTTAAAAAAAATGCAGCAGCAGAATAGGCGCTCTGTTTGTGACTTTCATGGACAGGATTTCTAGGCAGAGTCGTGACCATGGCGGAGAGGGTATGTGTCTCGGAGGGCTTAAGGTTGCGTCGCTGCTTTTTGCAGATGATGTGGTCCTGATGGCACCTTCGGTTCGTGACCTTCAGCTCTCACTGGATTGGTTCGCCGCCGAGTGTTCAGCGGCTGGAATGAGGATCGGCATCTCCGAATCTGAAGCCATGGTTCTCAGCAGGAAACCGATGGTCCGTACAGTCCAGGTAGAGAACGAGACTCTGTCCCTGGTGGAGGAGTTCAAGTATCTCGATGGTGAAGGAAATCAAACGGAGAATCGGAGCATCTGGGGCAGTATTTCAGTCTCTCTGCCGCACTGTTGTGACGAAGCGAGAGTTGAGCCAGAAGACAAAGCTCTGGGTCTACCGAGCTATCTACATTCCTACTCTCACCTATGGCCACCAAATGTGGGTCAAGACCGAAAGAGTAAGATTGCGGATACAAGCGGCCGAAATTAGTTTTCTCAGAAGGGTGGCTGGAGTAGAGCCGCTGTCAGAGTTGCCACTGACAGTTTGTTTGTGTTTTAGTTTCTCCTCTGTGTGTTTAGTATTTCCTGTCCTTAGTTCCTGTCTAGTGCTCTTATTTTGGTTCAGCTTCCTGTTTTGTCTCCCTGTGTCCTGTTTTCACTCAGCTGCGTCTGATTGGCATCTGGTCACACCTGATGTCAATCAGCCAGCTCCTACTTTACCTGCTTTGTTCCTCCAGTCAGTGCTGGATCATTGTATTGTATTGTCGTTGCTGTCGTTTTATTGCAGCGTAGCGGTAAGCTACATTCGTTTGTTTGTAACTTACTGTCTTTTGTTCCCTGCTTCTGTTTTGTTTTCACTCTACAAGTAACGACTTCTGCTTTCCTGTTTGCAACCCGCTAGCTTCCACGCTAGGCCCTTTTTTGTTTCTTGCTAGCTTCTATGCTAAAGACCCTTAGTTTCTTATCCGCCTCGTGCGCGCTTTGTGTTAGTACCCCTTTTGTTTGATTTTGTCGTAGTATCTTTATTAAATCATGTTTTCTCACTCCATGCCTGCCTCCATCTCTGCATCTTGGGGTTCGTCACCAAATAATCCTGACAGCCGCTGCTCCTTCGCTTGGAAAGCAGCCAGCTTAGGTGGTTCGGGCATCTCGTGCGGTTGCCTCACGAGCGTCTCCCTAGGGGGGGTCCTCGTTGCACGTCCCACTGGGAGGAGACCCCAGCAGCAGGCCAAGGACCAGATGGGGGGATTACATCTCCTCTCTGGCCTGGGAACGCTTCGGGATACCCCAGGAGGAAGTTGCTAATGTTGCTCCGGAGAGAGAAGTCTGGGGGTCTCTGCTGGAACTGTTGTCCCCGCGACCCGATTCCGGATAAGCAATTGAAGATGGATGGATGGAAAAAAACCTATAGAATTTATGGTAAAATACTGGCAGCTGTGGTTTCAAACTATTGAAATTAGGGCCAATTTTAGTGTCGCCGGTCAGCCTATCCCCATAACTTTGGAGGTCTGAGGAAGTCTGAGTACCCGGTGAGAAGCCACGCATTCATGGCGGAATATTTCAAAGATCCCTAGCATAGAAATCAAACTCATAACCTCCTAACTGCGAGGCACGAACGCTTACACTGCGCTGACCTGTTATCAACACTAGTATCTGCAAAAAATGCCTGTTTCCATGACATGTAAGCAGAGGTGGGTAGAGTAGCCAGAAATTGTACTCAAGTAAGAGTACAGTTACTTTAGAGATGTATTACTCAAGTAAAAGTAAGGAGTAGTCATCCAAATATTTACTTGAGTAAAAGTAAAAAGTATGTTGTGAAAAAACTACTCAAGTACTGAGTAACTGATGAGTAACCTGCTTGTTTAATGATTACGGCAACAAATAACGCACAAAAACATAAAAATAGCAATGAGCAAATTCATAGCCAGGAATATCTCTTAAGCAACTAAAATAATAATATATATTAGATAATAATACATTAAAATAAAAAAATTAAGGCAAATTGAGCCACAATAACTTAACAGCACCATAGGCTCAGTAGGCATTTATTGATTGATTGATTGATTGATTGATTGATTGATTGATTGAAACTTGTATTAGTAGATTGCAAAGTACAGTACATATTCCCTACAATTGATCACTAAATGACCAAGTCGAGGTGATCTACCTCATATATACATACACACACATATCATATATATATATATGTATATACAGTATATAATTTATAGTTATTTATTTGCCGTTTTTGTTCACATGTTAAAGGTGTTTTAATGAATATACATGCATGTTTAACATATAGATTCCTATCTTTCATGAAGACAAAAATATAAGTTGGTGTATTACCTGATTCTGATGACTTGTATTGATCGGAATCAGACCGTAGTGCTGAAAAAAAGTTCCTCTTTTCTGTCTAATACCACATGAATGTCGTTGGTTTTTGGCATCTTATTTGTCCAGCTTCCATATTCGTTTTTATGCACTTTACAAGAAATACATTGGCGGCAAACTCCGTAGTTTGCTCGCTTGCTTGCGCTGGCTTTTGGAGACTCTTATTTTGTTAGAGCAGGCGCGATGGAGCGGCACTTTTATTGTGAAGACAGGAACTGTGCGATCAGTCTTTAGGCTTTTGACGGGAAGTACGGTTGAAATAAAAAGTGTCTTTTTTCCCTTTACACTTTTGATTGATTGATTGAAACTTGTATTAGTAGATTGCACAGTACAGTACATATTCCGCACAATTGACCACTAAATGGTAACACCCCAATAAGTTTTTCAACTTTTTAGGTCGGATTCGACGTGTGACGGTCACGTGACCGCCTGGTTTTGTTTGATTGGTCCAACGTCACCAGTGACTGCATTTGATTGGTGAAACGCAGGCATGCGTAGTTCCTACTTTGAATGCGTGTCTGACAAAATCAAAACAAACAAAGCGTGCATTAACAGATCGATAAAAAAAAAAAGTAGCGAGTAACGAGCTGATTGTAGATAAATGGAGCGGAGTAAAAGTAGCGTTTCTTCTCCATAAATATACTCAAGTAAAAGTAAAAGTATGTTACATAAAAACTACTCTTAGAAGTACAATTTATCCCAAAAGTTACTCAAGTAGATGTAACGGAGTAAATGTAGCGCGTTACTACCCACCTCCGCATGTAAGCGATACATGAGGATTTTAACTTGAAAGTATTTGTACAACCTTTCACTGGATAACTCACAACATGGCCTTCCGCAACACGCTCCCCTAAGTGAGCTATTAAAAATGAGACCTAAATGCTGCGTATCTATTAAATAGCCACTTGTAACCACTTCTGACACACAAGCACACAGCGTGGTTCATTTTGATGCAGTTTGCAATGAAGCACATAAGCACATCCGCTGGCCAGGTATGGCTTCTATACCACTTTTCTGCTTTCGTAAAATCACAACTTGTGATTAGATACCCGGGCGTGACAAGTGAGTATCCAATCACAGTCACGTTCAACGTAAGGCTACTGTCAACAACTTGTGATCTGATCGCAACTGTCTGTTAGCTGAATGTCCTCCGTTCGTAAAACTGCAAAGCCCTCGCTAATGTTGGATGAGAAGGTCCTCCGGCAAAATTCATACAGCGCTGGCAACAAGCGAGCTGAATTCTGATTGGATAAAAGCTTTAACTTAAAAGAGCAACAATATTCTAAATACTTGTATATATTTACAGAATGTCAATTATAAATAAAATTAACTTTTATTATTAATGATTTATGTTAGGCCAGCAGAGAAGGCCTTGCTGGCCCTGACGGCAAACCACTGACTAATACTTGGTTAATATTCAAGTCATGATATGTATGGAAATGAAGTATTTTTGGCCCTTTATGAATGGTTATTTTTTTAGGTTTTTTTGGGCGGAATAGAGGACACTCCACTGACGTCAGTGTAAGTGAACTTACAGTATATTTACATTTATACTAATAATAATAATAATAGATTTTAATTGTAAAAAGCACTTTACATTGAGCAAACAACCTCAAAGTGCTACAGTTTATTAAAAAAATAATAATAATAAAAATATAATAAAAATAAATAAAATATAAAAACTAGAACAGCCTAATAGCTAGAACAAGTATGCATGTATCTATAAAAAGGCTTTTTTTTTTTTTTTTAAAAAGAAGAGTTTTTAAGCCTTTTTTAAAAGGATCCACAGTCTGAGGTGCCCTCAGGTGGTCAGGGAGAGCGTTTCACAGAATGGGAGCAGCGGAGCAGAAAGCCCGGTCTCCCGTTTTATTTAAAATAAAATAAAGCTCCGTCGTCTTGTCTTTCGTAATGATTGTGAAGGATAGGCAAAAATGTAAAAAAAATGGATGCCGTAAAAATCTCTGAAAACACTTTTAAGGAATATAAATTGATTAATGGGTGAAAGAACATACCTGAATCCCGAGGCTGGCCAGAGCCTTCTGTACGTCCTGCTCAGTGGAACACACGCATAAATCAGGGGGATATTGTTAGCTAAGGATGGCCCAGCAGGTCGAATAAATATATGTATTACCACGGCACTTCCAGGTTTGCCAGGTGCTCCGTCCTCTCCTGGATCTCCCTAAAAGAAAAGAGAAAAAACAAGCCCCAATGCAACTGACACCACTTTTTTTTTTGATATATCGCATGAGAAGACGCTGAACTTACAGTTTCCCCTTTTAGACCCGGAGGACCTCTCTCACCCTGGAACAAGAAAAGTTCAAAGGTCAACAGCAGACATAAAAGGCCACTTATTTAAGAGTGTAAACGACTTACTCGGGAACCCAGAGCTCCAGGAATCCCTGGTACACCCTGAAGGACAAGGAGAGCGTGAATTATGCCGCATGTCAGCCTGGGCTCGGTAAAATATGAGCCGACTATGAATAAGTCATTTTAAATCAACTCTGAGTTTGCCCCCCTGTGCCCCAGCCTGGGATGTTACAGTGAATGATGGCCAAAAGCGCTTTTGCAAAGAAAGACCAAATACATTTCAAATCATGATGTCATTTGACCAATGACTGTTAGGTTCTGTCTGCCCCAGTTTTTGATGAAAGTGTTCACTTTCGATTGCTACTGAAACTCTCTACCGTAATGGCACAGGTCGAAATGGGAAAAAAAATTAGGTGAGTATTCGGGAACGACAGATTTAGTTTTTTCGGACTATAAGTCGCAGTTTTTAATAGTTTGGCCGGGGGTGCGACATATACAACTTATGTGGGAAATTATTAACACATTACCGTAAAACGGCGAATAAAATTATTTGTCTAATTCTCGGAAGAGACGAAGAACATGTCAGCAATCGTCACACACACGTCAACCAATAAGAATTCAGCGGGGGAGGGTCATGGCAGAAGTGCATTGTGGGTCATGGAATGCTAACTGCTATATGCTACTGCCGTAGCTATTAAAATGGATCATTTCATCGTTGGCGGTAACTTATAAAAACTGAGAAGGGCTGAACAAAAATGGCACCGAAAAGGAAATCATGTACTGCAGATTACAAGATGGACGTAGTGAAATATGCAGCAGAAAACGACAAGAGGAAGCGGCGCATACCTTTGGAGTTGGCAGAGTTGTTTAGAAGCGACATCGAGGAAGAAGATTTCATGGGATTTATCGATTAGGAGTGACAGAATGTTTGGTAAACATATAGCATGTTCTATATGTTATAGTTATTTGAATGACTCTTACCATAATATGTTAGGTTAACATACCAGGCACCTTCTCAGTTGGTTATTTATGCCTCATATAACGTACACTTATTCAGCCTGTTGTTCACTATTCTTTATTTATTTTAAATTGCCTTTCAAATGTCTATTCTTGGTGTTGGATTTTATCAAATAAATTTCCTCCAAAAATGAGACTTACATATGTTTTTTTCCTTATTTATTATGAATTTTTCGTCCGGTGCGACGTATACCCCGGAGCGACTCATAATCCGAAAAATACGGTATATGTTGTCTTTTATCATTTTCCCTGCCTTCTCCTTTTTATTGTGATGTCTGTTTCCTTCAGCTCATTAGTCCCCAGCGAGGGGCGGACACTAATGCACACCTGCAACCAATTTCAACCTAGGATTATTTAAGATCGTCACTGACAGCTTTGTCTTGCCGGTGTTTGTCTCCTGAAACTCCCACGTGCATGCGTCTGCTTCACTTTGTCAGTCCTGGTATGTTGTCTCTCCTTATTTATGTTATTCCTTTACCTCTTTGTGTTTGTTTCCGAGCCTCCCTGAGGTAACAAGGATTCTGTGTTGGACTTTATGCTGTACTCAGTGCGCCCTGGCCTTTTTTCCTGCCGACCACTGAGGAACCTGTTTTTGTATTCATGGTGTGCACTTCTGCCAAATCGCCTTTTGTGACACTTTTTGGACTCATTAAATTTTTTCGCTTTTTGTAATTCAACGTTGCTGCCCGTCTCCGCATCCTGGAGTCACCTCCTTGATCATTTCCTAACACTATAACCGCTATTTGGAGCCGATATGCATTTGCAGTAAAAGTTACGTAAATATTAACAGTATAAATATAATATACATTGGTAAACAGCTGTACAACGCTTTAAGTTGGGGGTTTTTAACCTTATTTTTTTAGTAAACCTCGGCCCAGTAGCGCCATTGGGCCTGATATACTAAATTATATTACAGGGGGTCCCAAACCTTTTGACTTGGGAGGCCGCATTGGGTTGAAAACATTTGGCCGAGGGCCGGGCTGAAAGAGCGTGCACTTGCCGGTCCTGCAGTGCGATGATGTCGCATTATTGATGGGGAAAATGCATTTTTACACAATATGATTTGCCTGAGCAGCTGGTAGACCCCAAGAGTAACAATCAGTAAAAAATTTATAGGAAGATTTTAAAAAATAGTAGTTAAAAAAAATAAATATATATATATATTTTTTTTTTTCTTTTAACATGGGACTACATTTACTGTAGTTGATCGTAGTAAATTTGATTGTGTTTTTCATACATTATTTCTTACCTAAAAGTTTTTTTTCTTTTTAAAAGGCATGTATTGGTTAAAATGAGGGTGTTTTGTGGGCCAAGCACTGCATAAACTAATTCTAATTTACTAAGCCTAATTTAAAACCAATTTAGGCTTGTAAATTGAGGTACTAATGCACTTGAATTACTTTTCTGTTTAACTCACGTCACAAAATTTGAATCAAATAATGTCGATAAAAATTTGTACGATTAACTTTTTAAGGACCGGGATATGTACAGTTTTGCATTAAAATTCAAACGATAACCATTCCTGATTGCGCAAAAAACAACTAGCCTGTCCTTTCAAAATTCACAGAATCGAGTGCCTCAATTATAATCCCAAGTAAACGATGAGTCGGTCTCTTTGTTTTTTTTTATGGGGTAAGGCTGCAAAATAAGCCACCATGGGGCCAAAGAAAGTTGTGAATGCCAGCCCTTTGATAAAGAAGTTGAGTAACACAACTGAATTCAGGAAAGAAGTCCCAGCAAATTACTAAGGGAGCACCTTGTGGCTTTTTCTTCCCCTCATCTGTCTCCACTTATCTTCTCCACTTATCTTCATCTTTGCAAACGAGTCTCCGATAAAAGTAAATGTGATGTTACATGTTCATTCATCCACAATGTATTTTGCAAATCATCATGAATCACTATTAAGAGTGCTTTGTGTTTATATTTTGGGTGTCTGGAACAGAGTCATTGGATTTGCATTATTTCTTATAGGAAGATTTGTACGATTCGTCTGACCTTTTGGATCCAATTAAAACTGAAGTCCGAGCTACCACAGTAAAACATCTCATTCGACCGTGTTACACATTTATGGGAAGTGTCGTCATAATCAGGGGATTAATTATTTTTGAATTACAGCCAAAATGATCTTTACGAGGTCAAAGTGATCTTTGACCACCCAATTCTAATTAGCTGAAGTGGATATTGTGCCAGATTTAATCAAATCTATTCCAGAAGGAAAGATAGGAAGTGAGGTCAAAGTGACTTTTTAAATCGCTACATCTAAGCTGTTTGCCCTTGCGAGAAAAAAAAAAAAAAAAAGTGAACATTTACGCAAAAATTACAGGGAGGTGTTTCTTGAGAATGGCCCAAAATGCAACATAATATAATGCCTCTGGCCATGGCTGTCTCTTGTGCGGAGGCAAAAGAACACGAGCAGATAAAACTGTGGGAAGGAGCCAGATAAGATAAAAGACACATCACTGAGGCTACATGTGGGAGGGCCATGCTGCGGGGGATAACATAACCACACAAGAATCGAGAGGAGAAAGGCGCTCGCACAAATCTGCACGCATGATGCCTGTGTATAGGACTGCGATGGTTCTTTTTCAAATCAGATTCATCACATTTTAAAATTTAGATTGGTCATAATTACCGTATTTTCCGGACTATAAGTCGCAGTTTTTTTCATAGTTTGGCCAGGGGTGCGACTTATACTCAGGAGCGACTTATGTGTGAAATTATTAAAACATTGTCAGAATAATTGTTTCTCGATAATTACAAAAAAAAACAACAACTTTGTATTACATTTCTGTTCCTGACAAGAAGACACTTGGACTTCCAAGCGGACAGATGGCAGGATCTGCCCAACTTCCAGAATAACTTTTTTGAAGTATTTTTACGAACTCTTTTTGAGCTATTTTATGGAACTCTTTTTGAACTATTTTATGGAACTTTTTTTGAACTATTTTATGGGACTCACTTTGAAGTATTTTATGGGACTCTCTTTGAACTATTTTATGGAACTCTTTTTGAACTGTTCGGGAACCGAAGGCGGCGCTGTTTGCGACCCACTTCCCTGAGGAAGCAGCTGTGGGAATAAGGGGGGCAGATTAGATAAAAGACACATCACTGAGGCTACATGTGGGAGGGCCATGCTGCGGGGGATAACATAACCACACAAGAATCGAGAGGAGAAAGGCGCTCGCACAAATCTGCACGCATCATGCCCGTGTATAGGACTGCGATGGTTCTTTTTCAAATCAGATAAATCACATTTTAAAATTTAGATTGGTCATAATTACCGTATTTTCCAGACTATAAGTCGCAGTTTTTTTCATAGTTTGGCCAGGGGTGCGACTTATACTCAGGAGCGAATTATGTGTAAAATTATTAAAACATTGTCAGAAAAATTGTTTCTCGATAATCACAAAAAAAAACTAAACTTTTTATTACATTTCTGTTCTTGACAAGAAGACACTGGGACTTCCAAGCGGACAGATGGCAGGATCTGCCCAACTTCCAGAAGAACCCTTTTTGAAGTATTTTTACGAACTCTTTTTGAGCTATTTTATGGAACTCTTTTTGAGCTATTTTATGGAACTCTTTTTGAACTATTTTATGGGACTCACTTTGAACTATTTTATGGGACTCTCTTTGAACTATTTTATGGAACTCTTTTTGAACTGTTCGGAAACCGAAGGCGGCGCTGTTTGCGACCCACTTCCCTTAGGAAGCAGCTGTGGGAAGAAGGGGGGGCAGAGCGTGGTGCAGAACTGTACAGAGAGTGCAGTGGCCATGTCTCTCCTCAGATCTGAATCCAAATTGAAGTCTGTCTCTGTTTGATTATTTGTCTTTTGTCTTGTTTAATAGATGTCATCCGTGTTTGAACCTGACACACATTACCGTTAAATATTAAATAATATTATTTATCTCATTCACGTAAGAGACTAGACGTATAAGATTTAATGGGATTTAGCGATTAGGAGTGACAGATTGTTTGGTAAACGTATAGCATGTTCTATATGTTATAGTTATTTGAATGACTCTTACCATAATATGTTAGGTTAACATACCAGGCACCTTCTCAGTTGGTTATTTATGCCTCATATAACGTACACTTATTCAGCCTGTTGTTCACTATTCTTTATTTATTTTAAACTGCCTTTCAAATGTCTATTCTTGGTTTTGGGTTTTATCAAATAAATTTCCACCAAAAATGTGACTTATATATGTTTTTCCCTTCTTTATTACGCATTTTCTGCAGGTGCGACTTATACTCCAGAGCGACTTATACTCCAAAAATACGGTAATCACAGGCGATAACTTGCTTGCATTATAAAACATTTTAGCAATTCATTTAATTTTACAAATCTTTGCAACAATTTTATCTTAAGTTCTTCCAGGCTGTATTTTTGCTAGCGATCACCCCAGTCAGAGTATCCTCTCTAATTTTGTACTACCGTAAGCATTAATCTGATCGCTGACCATACAGCAGTTAAGGTGAAACAGCTTGTACTGTAAAAATAAAAGTTCATGATTAATCTACGTGCATGCATGATTCATGCACCATTTTTTTGTTATTAATTACATTAGTTAAGTCGTCCTATATATATATATATGTATATATATATATATATATATATATATATATATATATATATATATATATATATATATATATATAGGACTGACCGGGATCTCCAGCTCTTACTGGATCGGTTTGCAGCCGAGTGTGAAGCGACCGGAATGAGAATCTGCACCTCCAAGTCCGAGTCCATGGTTCTCGCCCGGAAAAGGGTGGAATGCCATCTCCGGGTTGGGGAGGAGACCCTGCCCCAAGTGGAGGAGTTCAAGTACCTAGGAGTCTTGTTCACGAGTGAGGGAAGAGTGGATCGTGAGATCGACAGGCGGATCGGTGCGGCGTCTTCAGTAATGCGGACGTTGTACCGATCCGTTGTGGTGAAGAAGGAGCTGAGCCGGAAGGCAAAGCTCTCAATTTACCGGTCGATCTACGTTCCCATCCTCACCTATGGTCATGAGCTTTGGGTCATGACCGAAAGGATAAGATCACGGGTACAAGCGGACGAAATGAGTTTCCTCTCTCCCTTAGAGATAGGGTGAGAAGCTCTGCCATCCGGGAGGAACTCAAGGTAAAGCCGCTGCTCCTTCACATGGAGAGGAGCCAGATGAGGTGGTTCGGGCATCTGGTCAGAATGCCACCCGAACGCCTCCCTAGGGAGGTGTTTAGGGCACGTCTAACCGGTAGGAGGCCACGGGGAAGACCCAGGACACGTTGGGAAGACTATGTCTCCCGGCTGGCCTGGGAACGCCTCGGGATCCCCCGGGAAGAGCTAGACGAAGTGGCTGGGGAAAGGGAAGTCTGGGTTTCCCTGCTTAGGTTGTTGCCCCCGCGACCAGACCTCGGATAAGCGGAAGAAGATGGATGGATGGATATATATATATATATATATATATATATATATATATAATACTTAAAAAAGGATGAATGCCTCTTACAAGATGAAGGCTGAAATAAAAGTGAGAATGACTGTTAAGGACTTTTAATGACTCCAAATTATTCCTCGCACACCACACTGCAGAAGGAGCAGTGCGGCATGTAAAATATGTCACATGCATTTGAAGAGAATATTAAGATCATGCAAACTCACAGGTGTTCCTGCGGGACCCTGCGGGCCTGGGATTGGTGCTGCTTCACTTCCTTTGAAGTACACCACCTAACCGACACATGCGGTGTGTAAATTAGCAATTACTTCATCATGAAATGGCAATTCTCTTTGAAAGCTGCGTGCAAATGCTGAAAGACAACAAAGAGTTGTACTGCTGACCCAGCAGACAGACATTTACAAACCCCGTTTCCATATGAGTTGGGAAATTGTGTTAGATGTAAATATAAACAGAATACAATGATTTGCAAATTTATTTTCGACCCATATTCAGTTGAATATGCTACAAAGACAACATATTTGATGTTAAATCTGATAAACATTTATTTTTTGCAAATAATCATTAACTTTAGAATTTGATGCCAGCAACACGTGACAAAGAAGTTGGGAAAGGTGGCAATAAATGCTGATAAAGTTGAGGAATGCTCATCAAATACTTATTTGGAACATCCCACAGGTGTGCAGGCTAATTGGGAACAGGTGGGTGCCATGATTGGGTATAAAAACAGCTTCCATGAAATGCTCAGTAATTCACAAACAAGAATGAGGCGAGGGTCACCAATTTGTAAGCAAATTGTCAAACAGTTTTAGAACATTTCTCAACGAGCTATTGTAAGGAATTTAGGGATTTTACCGTCTACGGTCTGTAAAATCATCAAAAGGTTCAGAGAATCTGGAGAAATCACTGCACGTAAGCGATGATATTACGGCCCTTTGAGCCCTCAGGCGGTACTGCATCAAAAACCGACATCAGTGTGTAAAGGATATCAATACATGGGCTCAAGAACACTTCATAAAACCAGTGTCAATAACTACAGTTGTTCTCAACATCTGTAAATGCCATCTCAAAACTATACTATGCAAAGCGAAAGCCATTTATCAACAACACCTATGCAAAGCGAACGCCATTTATCAACAACACCCAGGAACGCCACCGGCATCACTAAGATGGATCTAAGATGGACTGATGCAAAGTGGAAAAGTATTCTGTGGTCTGACGAGTCCACATTTTAAATTATATTTGGAAACTGTGGACGTGGTGTCCTCTGGAACAAAGAGTAAAATAACCATCCGCACTGTTATAGGCGCAAAGTTCAAAAGCCAGCATCTGTGATGGTATGGGGGTGTATTAGTGTCCAAGGCATAGGTGATTTACACATATGTGAAGGCACCATTAATGCTGAATTGTCTATACAGGATGGGCTTCACGGTGGCAGAGGGGTTAGTGCGTCTGCCTCACAATACGAAGGTCCTGCAGTCGTGGGTTCAAATCCAGGCTCAGGATCTTTCTGTGTGGAGTTTGCATGTTCTCCCCGTGAATGCGTGGGTTCCCTCCGGGTACTCCGGCTTCCTCCCACCTCCAAAGACATGCACCTGGGGATAGGTTGATTGGCAACACTAAATTGGCCCTAGTGTGTGAATGTTGTCTGTCTATCTGTGTTGGCCCTGCGATGAGGTGGCGACTTGTCCAGGGTGTACCCCGCCTTCCGCCCGATTGTAGCTGAGAGGCGCCAGCGCCCCCTGCGACCCCAAAAGGGAATAAGCGGTAGAAAATGGATGGATGGATGTCTATACAGGTTTTGGAGCAACATATGTTGTCATCCAAGCAACGTTATCATGGACGCCCCTGCTTATTTCAGCAAAACAATGCCAAGTCACGTGTTACAACAGCGTGGCTTCGTAGTAAAAGAGTGCGGGTACTTCCCTGGCACGCCTGCAGTCCAGACCTGTCTCCCATCGAAAACGTGTGGCGCATTATGAAGCGTAAAATACGACAGCGGAGACCCCGGACTGTTGAACGACTGAAGCTCTACATAAAACAAGAATGGGAAAGAATTCCACTTTCTAAGCTTCAACAATTAGTTTCCTCAGTTCCCAAACGTTCATTGAGTGTTGTTAAAAGAAAAGGTGATGTAACACAGTGGTGAACATGCCCTTTCCCAACTACTTTGACACGTGTTGCAGCCATGAAATTCTAAGTTAATTATTATTTGCAAAAAACAATTACGTTTATGAGTTTGAACATGAAATATCTTGTCTTTGTAGTGCATTCAATTGAATATGGGTTAAAAAGGATTTGCAAATCATTGTATTCCGTTTATATTTACATCTAACACAATTTCCCAATTCATATGGAAACGGGGTTTGTAATTGCAGAATGTGACGCTATTACAGGCCTTCAGCATTCTCATTGCAGACTGCTTGACTCTCAGCATTATCACAATGAGGCAAAATGTGAACAATATGACTATCAGTCTAATACGGTCCTATGTCACTCCCACCTGTCCAGGGGGGCCGATGCTGCCAGGCACACCAGGTAGTCCCGGGGGTCCAGTGGGGCCTGGAGTCCCAGCTGAACCCCGCTCTCCTTTTTGTCCATCACGGCCCTGAAAAAAAAGAAAAAAGATGACACAACTGAGCCTCTCAACTCAGGCTCACTTCCTCCTAGGCTATAAGAGAGACTGAACTATAGCATCAAAGCTATGGTTCCACTGAAGTTCTCAGATAATTAAAGAAATTTGCACATGAACAGTAGTCTGACATTTGGCATCTGATCTGGGGAGCTCTCAGAAGTGTCTCCCTCTTAGAGGCTAAGTTTGATCAGTAGAGGATAGGATGAGCTGATACAGGGACACCAATTGAAGCAGCAGTAAACCAGAGTTATTTCAATGACTAAATTGCACTAAATTGGTCCCATTTCTCAAAAAGTTTTATTTTCACACCTACATGTGAAGTCTTAGTGTCCACGCACACTCTCTAATGCAGGGGTGTCAAACTCATTTTACATTGGTGGCCACATGGAGAAAAATCTACTCCAAAAGTAGACCTGGCTGGTAAAATCACGGCACGATAACTTAAATATAAAGACAATTTCAGATCGTTTTCTTTGTTTAAAAATACAACAAGCACATTCTGAAAATATACAAATCATAATGTTGTTTTTTTTTACACTTACAAGTTGCGATTAATAGTATTCTATCTTTTTTTGTCGTTATGTATACTTTCTGGATACATTATGTGATAATGTTCATCTCAACTCATTGGTGTTAAGATTAAAAAAAATAATATCAAGATCAAACTACAGGATGTTATTTATGTAGTTTAATCCTTCTCCTCAACCAGCGAACTAACATCATGTGGTTTATTTTTATTTTTACAGATGTAGCATCATCTACACCAGGGGTCGGGAACCCTTTTGGCTGAGAGAGCCATGAAAGCCGAATATTTTAAAATGTATTTCCGTGAGAGCCGTATAATATTTTTAACACTGAATACAACTGTCAGGTTCAAACACTGATGACATCTATTAAATCAGGGGTCGGGAACCTTTTTGGCTGAGAGAGCCAAAAAGCCAAATATTCTAAAATATATTTCCGTAAGAGCCATATAATATTTTTTTTAACACTGAACACAACTAAACACGTGCATTTTTAAGTAAGACCAACATTTCTAGAGTATAATAGGTCTCTTATTCTTTGCAATAACATTGTTATTCTGAAGCTAACTGTGGAGGGGGCGTGGCCTGCCGGCTTGCAGCGACAGGTGCGTAGATGGCCCACCTGGGCCTTGTTATCTAATCACCTGTCGCTCTGTTGTAAGCAGCAGCCAGGAGGAGAGACTGGGTTGGGGCTGGAAATACAATTGCTGGAAAGTAACTGAGAGACTTATTGAAAAATAAAACAATATTCTAACCCTGAAACAGGCTCTCATGTCGGTGCTTGGTGGTCTGAAGAACCCCCAGGAGGGCAAGCCCCACACTAACCGAAATAACTTCTTGCCATTAACGCAACTTCTTGAACAGGTGCGGTAGAAAACGGATGGATGGATTAAAAATGCATGAGAATGGTTTATATTTTGAACATTATTTTTAACACTGTGATTACAAGTGGAATTATTCATTACTTATCGTGTTAAGCAACGTCAGTTCAGATTTATCAGAGAGCCAGATGCAGTCATCAAAAGAGCCACATCTGGCTCTAGAGCCGTAAGTTCCCTACCCCTGTATTAAACAGACAAGAAGCAAGGAATTAAACAGAGCCTGGATTCAATTTAGCTCAATGAGGAGAAACTCGTAGACCTGTACCCTTGTACAGTCCCGTCCCACGCTCTGACAAGAGAATTCTACGCCTCCTCTTTTATTCGGACTTTTCCTGACTACAACAACTAAATGCGTGCATCTCTTATTTTTTTGATAACATTGTTATTCTGAAGGTAACCGATAATAAATAAAATACTTTTGATCATGAATGCGACTTATTGAACAGGTGCGATGGAAACGGATGGATGGATTAAAATGCATGAGAATGTTTTATATTGTGAACGTTATTTTTAACAATGTGATTACCAGCGGAATTATTAATTACTTATCGTGTTAAGCAACGTCAGCTAAGATTTATCTGAGAGCCAGATGCGGTCATCAAAAGAGCCACGTCTGGCTCGAGATCCATAGGTTCCCGACCCCTGATCTATAGAGATACAAAGAATTGCTATTGTGACATCTAGTGGACACATTTAGAACTGCAGTTTTTTTCAGTAAAACATTTTGTTTTACTTTTATACTTAGCAAACTCATCCCGCGGGCCGAACAGGTTTTGACAATGTATTTTTGACCGCTAATGCCCTCTTTAGTGCGGATAAATGTTCAGCTTTTCCGGTTGACCTATGACGTCACACCAACACAATGCATTTACTGCTCATTACAAGTCCACAACCTAGCTCTGTTGTACATGATGTCCGCTGTGTTTACGCCTTGAATGGCTAAGCTGATGTGAAATAGCAGACAGCCTCAAAAAATGATCTGATACTGCGCTACAAACATGACGCTACTGCCAAGAATGGACACCATGTCAAAACAAAACGACAGCAAAAACACTTGAGAAGAGGGATGATTGAAAGGGGATTTGGCAAAACTGACATCTCGTCCAGCCGCTCCTCCATCTCCTTTATCGCCCTGAGGATTAAAAAAAGCAGTGTCAGCATTCGTAAAAACCACACATTCAGAATATTCAGTAAACATTTGGGGTTGTACAAAATAAAAGTGTCAATTATGTATTTTGCACGTCTTGTCCGGCGACTTGGATGGATACCTCTCAAAAAATTTAAAAGTTGCACAGTGCTAACAACATCAGCCTTTTGACACAAACATTAGATCAATAATATCGTACTTTTCGGTCTACAAGTTTTTTTCATAGTTTGGCCGGGAGTGCGACATATACTCCGGAGCGACTTATGTGTGAAATTATTAACACATTACCGTGAAATATCAAATAATATCATTTATCTCATTTGCGGAAGAGACGAAGAAAATAACAGCAACCGTCACACACATGTCAACCAATAAGAATTCGGCGGGGGAGGGTCATGGCAGAAGTGCATTGTGGGTCACGGAATGCTAACTGCTATATGCTACTGCCGTAGCTATTAAAATGGATCATTTCATCGTTGGCGGTAACTTATAAAAACTGAGAAGGGCTGAACAAAAATGGCACCGAAAAGGAAATCATGTACTGCAGATTACAAGCTGGACGTAGTGAAATATGCAGCAGAAAACGACAAGAGGAAGCGGCGCATACCTTTGGAGGTGGCAGAGTTGTTTAGAAGCGACATCGAGGAAGAAGTTTTCATGAGATTTATCGATTAGGAGTGACAGATCACTCCACGTAAGCGGCATGGCCGGAAACCAACATTGAATGACCGTGATCTTCGATCCCTGAGACGGCACTGTATCAAAAACCGACATCAATCTCTAAAGGATATCACCACATGGGCTCAGGAACACTTCAAAAAACCACTGTCACTAAATACAGTTCGTCGCTACATCTGTAAGTACAAGTTAAAGCTCTACTATGCAAAGCGAAAGCCATTTATCAACAACATCCAGAAACGCTGCCGGCTTCTCTGGGCCTGAGATCATCTAAGATGGACTGATGAACAGTGGAAAAGTTTTCAGTGGTCTGACGAGTCCACATTTCAAATTGTTTTTGGAAATATTCGACATTGTGTCATCCTGACCACAATTTCCCACCTCATATAGAAACAGAGTTTGTACTCAAATGTTAATTTGGCTTTGAGGACCCTGTTTCTAACATTGGTAAAGACTAAAGAATCACAAACCTTTCTCCCATCTTCCCCTGGCACACCATCTTCGCCCTGTGTAATCAAAAACAAACTGCATTACCGACTCTCCAGGAGGAAACTTAATAATGGCCAGTTTTGCAGTGGGAGCACTCAGATAATTTAGTGCCACCACTTTACAGACTTGTTCACCACAGCCATTATGCAGTCAAGCTTGAAATAAAAGCCTGCGTTGTTTCTTTCTCGGGAAATAGCACATTTTATTCTGCTTTAATACTATTTTCTAACACTTAGCAGCATCAATATCCTACATGTGTTAGTGAGGTAGAATTCTATATATTACCATTTTGCCGGGAAGCCCAAGTTTGCCATCTTCACCTGCTTTACCCTGAAACAGCACAAAGCACCATGTCGTTAAACAACTGATAGGAATGTTTGGCACAACGTACGGATTTGTACTCACAGGTGTCCCTGGATTGCCTGGAGGTCCTGTAGGCCCAATGGGACCCTGCTCACCTCTAAGTCCTGGTAAACCCTGGGAGAATGCACATAGCCCAAACTTAGCTGATGCAATATTTTAGGCTCACTCTTTTCCCACCATGGCAAAATAAAAGCCACCACAGCTTAAAATTTGAGTTTTTTTTACATTACAACAAATTAAAGTCATATAATGCAGGTGTTCTCAACCTTTTTTCAGTGATGTACCCCCTGTGAACATTTTTTTAATTCAAGTACCCCCTAATCAGAGCAAAGCATTTTTGGTTGAAAAAAAAAGAGATAAAGAAGTAAATACAGTATTATGTCATCAGTTTCTGATTTACTAAATTGTATAACAGTGCAAAATATTGCTCATTTGTAGTGGTCTTTCATGAACTATTTGGAAAAAAAGATATAAAAATAACAAAAAACTTGTTGAAAAATAAACAAGTGATTCAATTATAAATAAATATTTCTACACAGAAGTAATCATCAACTTAAAGTGCCCTCTTTGGGGATTGTAATAGAGATCCATCTGGATTCATGAACTTATTTCTTAGCATTTCTTCACAAAAAAAATATATCTTTAACATCAATATTTATGGAACATGTCAACAAAAAGTCTAGCTGTCAACACTGAATATTGCATTGTATGTATATATATATATATACAAATGCATATGTATAAATACATATATATATATATATAAATACATATATATGCATACACATACATATGTACATACATGTTTGTTTTTTTACAACATAAAAATAAGTCCCCCACATACTTTACATTTTCAGTATGCTATGAAGTCCAGTATGTGGCCTTCAGTATAAAAAAGTTTGCCAAAGCATTCGACACGAACAGCTTTTGGAAACCTTCTACGAACCTTCCGACCGATAAACCGACGAGGATAATTTCGTAAAATATTTCTTTATATTTGTGTTCTCACGTCTAATTTAGGTTTCCACAGTATACTCACATCTCTTCCAGCATCTCCAATCTTCCCAGGATCACCCTGCAATACCAAGATGACAACACACAGACAGAATGATTCAGCATGTGTTCCACTATGGTTAATGATATTTATACTGTATGTTTTTTGGGAGTGGCGAGCCAGTACCCTTTGACCAGGTGGTCCGGCAACACCTGGTTTACCATCCACACCAGGACGACCGTCCAACCCGGAGGCTCCTCTTTCTCCCTGATCACATTTTAAAACAAGGTATGAAAATACATACTGTATGTGAGGAGGTCAATCAGATGTATGTAAAGTTAGTCCTTGGTCTACGTGTGAGTTATTTTTCTACGATGGCAATGTGAGTCCAGTTCGAGTGTTAAGTGAGGACGTTTACTTAAATTAACACTGAATATAAATACGATTAAACGATTAAATAAATGCAAAAAAATTCTTACTTTTATTCCTGATGTTGCCTTGCACACTAAGAGCCTGATTTACTAAGATCCTAAATACCGTGCGTAAACTATAAAATAGCAAATACTATTAGTGGCGGTGTATTGTGTGCGATTGTTTTGTGGATTGTACCATTTTTATGGGCATTTCAGAAGCAGTTGTGCAGTACATCTACATTGAAACCACTTATTTCTACCGCTAAAGGTGCACTCATTGCAGCTGCACTTACTCCATTCAAAAGGCAAAAAAATGCATACTTAAAGAAGTTTTTATCATATAAGAAATATTTTAGTAATATATATTCTATGTGAAAAAAACAACCCATCCATCCATCCGTTTTCTACCGCTTATTCCCTTTCGGGGTCGCGGGGGGCGCTGGCGCCTATCTCAGCTACAATCGGGAGGAAGGCGGGGTACACCCTGGACAAGTCGCCACCTCATCGCAGGGCCAACACAGACAGACAGACAACATTCACACTCACATTCACACACTAGGGCCAATTTTAGTGTTGCCAATCAACCTATCCCCAGGTGCATGTCTTTGGAAGTGGGAGGAAGCCGTAGTACCCGGAGGGAACCCACGCTTTCACGGGGAGAACATGCAAACTCCACACAGAAAGATCCAGAGCCTGGATTTGAACCCAGGACTGCAGGAACTTCGTATTGAACCGTCATTTAAAAAAACACTTTAGGACACCAATCAATTGAATTGGTTTTAATCAGTCCCTTAAATCCTCTAGCAGCTATACAATTATAAAATTATGTTGCTGATTATGTCTAATATTTGTTATTTCTGACAGTCCAAATTGTTGACACACTCATTTTGGACACTAAGTTAGCACATCCTTCCCGCAAGTGCTAATGTAAAACACAAAATAGTGTTCGCTAAACAGTGTTGCTAAATCACATTGTGCTTGCTAAATTGTTATGTTTGGATTTTACTAAAAGACAAGTTGTCTCGTATGTTCACCATTTTCTTTAAAGCCAAAACTGTTCTTCGAATGCAATAAGAAACATATTTTTAATGTACCGTAATATTGAACCGTCATTAAAAAAAACACTTTAGGACACCAATCAATTGAATTGGTTTTAATCAGTCCCTTAAATCCTCTAGCAGCTACACAATTATAAAATGATGTTGCTGATTATGTCTAATATTTGTTATTTCTGACAGTCCAAATTGTTGACACACTCATTTTGGACACTAAGTTAGCACATCCTTCCCACAAGTGCTAATGTAAAACACAAAATAGTGTTCGCTAAACAGTGTTGCTAAATCACATTGTGCTTGCTAAATTGTTATATTTGGATCTTACTAAAAGACAAGTTGTCTCGTATGTTGACCATTTTCTTTAAAGCCAAAACTGTTCTTCGAATGCAATAAGAAACATATGTTTAATGTACCGTAATATTTTTTGTTAAAATAAAGCCAATAATGCCATTTTTTGTGGTTTCCTTTATTTGGAAAGTATCAAAAAAATGTTGGTACCAGTACCAAAAAATTGGTATTTCGCTTACTTACTACTAAAACACAAATTCTCTCGTATGTTCATCATTTTATTTATAGCCAAAATTGTTCTTCGAATGCAATAAGAAATATATGTTTAATGTACCGTAATATTTTTTGTTAAAATAAAGCCAATAATGCCATTTTTTGTGGTTTCCTTTATTTGGATAGTATTGAAAAAATGTTGGTACCAGTACCAAAAAATTAGTATTTCGCTTACTTACTACTAAAACACAAATTCTCTCGTATGTTCATCATTTTATTTATAGCCTAAATTGTTCTTCGAATGCAATAAGAAACATATGTTTAATGTACCGTAATATTTTTTTTAAATAAAGCCAATAATGCCATTTTTTGTGGTTTCGTTTATTTGGAAAGTATCGAAAAAATGTTGGTACCAGTACCAAAAAATTAGTATTTTGCTTACTTACTACTAAAACACAAATTCTCTCATATGTTCATCATTTTATTTATAGCCTAAATTGTTCTTCGAATGCAATAAGAAACATGTTTAATGTACCGTAATATTTTTTTTTAAAATAAAGCCAATAATGCCATTTTTTGTGGTTTCCTTTATTTGGATAGTATCGAAAAAATGTTGTTACCAGTACCAAAAAATTGGTATTTCGCTTACTTACTACTAAAAAACAAATTCTCTGGTATGTTCATCATTTTATTTATAGCCAAAATTGTTCTTCGAATGCAATAAAAAACATATGTTTAATGTACCGCAATATTTCTTGTTAAAATAAAGCCAATAATGCCATTTTTTGTGGTTTCCTTTATTTGGATAGTATCGAAAAAATGTTGGTACCAGTACCAAAAAATTTGTATTTCGCTTACTTACTACTAAAACACAAATCCTCTCGTATGTTCATCATTTTATTTATAGCCTAAATTGTTCTTCGAATGCAATAAGAAACATGTTTAATGTACGGTAATATTTTTTTTTAAATAAAGCCAATAATGCCATTTTTTGTGGTTTCCTTTATTTGGAAAGTATCGAAAAAATGTTGGTACCAGTACCAAAAAATTTGTATTTTGCTTACTTACTACTAAAACACAAATTCTCTCATACGTTCATCATTTTATTTATGGCCTAAATTGTTCTTCGAATGCAATAAGAAACATACGTTTAATGTACCGTAATATTTATTGTTAAAATAAAGCCAATAATGCCATTTTTTGTGGTTTCCTTTATTTGGAAAGTATCAAAAAAATGTTGGTACCAGTACCAAAAAATTGGTATTTTGCTTACTTACTACTAAAACATAAATTCTCTCGTATGTTCATCATTTTATTTATAGCCTGAATTATTCTTCGAATGCAATAAAAAACATATGTCTAATGTACCGCAATATTTCTTGTTAAAATAAAGCCAATAATGCCATTTTTTGTGGTTTCCTTTATTTGGATAGTATCGAAAAAATGTTGTTACCAGTACCAAAAAATTGGCATTTTGCTTACTTACTACTAAAACACAAATTCTCTCATATGTTCATCATTTTATTTATAGCCTAAATTGTTCTTCGAATGCAATAAGAAATATATGTTTAATGTACCGTAATATTTTTTGTTAAAATAAAGCCAATAATGCCATTTTTTGTGGTTTCCTTTATTTGGATAGTATCGAAAAAATGTTGGTACCAGTACCAAAAAATTTGTATTTCGCTTACTTACTACTAAAACACAAATTCTCTGGTATGTTCATCATTTTATTTATAGCCTAAATTGTTCTTCGAATGCAATAAGAAACATATCTATAATGTACCGTAATATTTTTTTTTAAATAAAGCCAATAATGCCATTTTTGTGGTTCCCTTTATTTAAAAAGTATCGGAAAAATGTTTGGTACCGGTACCAAAATATTGGTATCGGGACAATCCTAGTTTGTGGTAAAAAATATGATTGGAACATTTGAGGACTATGTTCGTGTTCAATTACAGTAAGTGTGTTTATCCTAAACATTCCTGAAATTTGATTTTTACACACTGGAACATTGTTTTAAGTCATTTTTTCTAGACATACACCATAATAATATTATACTGTGGCCTCAATATTATGATAATATTGTACCGCGAGATTTTGATATCATTACATCCCTGCTAATTATCCATAGAGAAACCGAGGGTTGTTGGGAGGTATGACGGAGAATGAATGATTTATGTCAAACCTTGTCTCCAGGGCTCCCCCTCTCTCCTGTGTCACCCTGGAAGAAAAAAAAGAAAAGTACAGGTGGTTAATGAGCGAAACAAAACAACATCTATGTACTTTCAGAGGCTGTGGCAGAAAGCAGACTCACTCTGGAGCCTGCTTGCCCACGTTGTCCCTCAGGACCCTTCGCAGACAGCAGGGAGGGAAGAAGAAGTCACACAGGTTTGTCAGTCATGCAGAGCAAATCCAAATGGAAAGGGGTCAGTGTGCATACTGATGCATACACCAACGCTCATCAGAAGCTCACGGAAGCATCTTTAAAGTGGCAAGTGGGAGGCAGACTCACTCTTAGGCCCACGGCTCCAGGAGTTCCGGCTTCACCTTTTTGGCCTTTGCTACCGTTCGCTCCTGAGTCGCCTGATTCACCCTGACAATCGAGAGAGAATATCATCAGCGCTGATGTTTTACGTTCCAGCTTCAAGAGCAGCCCCGATGGAAATGTGCGATATCGGTTAGATCATGGGTGTCAAACTCTGGCCCGCCGTGTAATTAATTTGGCCCTTAAGGCAATATCAATTTAGCATTAGAGCTGGCCCGCCGGTGTTATACAGCGTCGGTGCCGCTGTATAACACCGCATTCACCGCTAATACTCATACTTGCCAACCCTCCTAATTTTCCCGGTAGAATCCCGAAGTTCAGTGCCCCTCCCGAAAATCTCCCGGGGCAACCATTCTCCCGAATTTCTACCGATTTCCACCTGGACAACTATATTGGGGGCATGCATTTAAGGCACTGCCTTTAGCGTTCTCTACAACCTGTCGTCACGTCCACTTTTCCTCCAAACTAACAGCGTGTCGCATAATATTTGTGGCTTTTACACACACACACACACACACACACACACACACACACACGCACAAGTGAATGCAAGGCATACTTGGTCAACAGTCATACAGGTCACACTGAGGGTGGCCGCATGGACAACTTTAGCACTGTTACAAATATGCGCCACACTGTGAACCCACACCAAACAAGAATGACAAACACATTTCGGGTAAACATCCGCACCGTAACACAACAGGGGCGGCATGGCGTAGTGGGTAGAGCGGCCGTGCCAGAAACCAGAGGGTTGCAGGTTCGCTTCCCACCTATTGGCATCCAAATCGCCGCCGTTGTGTCCTAGGGCAGGACACTTCACCCTTTGCCCCCGGTGCCGCTCACACTGGTTAATGGATGATGAATGAATGATTGGTGGTGGTCGGAGGGGCCGTAGGCGCAAACTGGCAGCCACGCTTCCGTCAGTCTACCCCAGGGCAGCTGTGGCTACAGATGTAGCTTACCACCACCAGGTGTGAATGAATGATGGGTTCCCACTTCTCTGTGAGCGCTTTCAATCAATCAATCAATCAATGTTTATTTATATAGCCCCAAATCACAAATGTCTCAAAGGACTGCACAAATCATTACGACTACAACATCCTCGGAAGAACCCACAAACTTTGAGTATCTAACAATAGAAAAGCGCGATATAAATCTAATACATTATTATTAGTATTATTATTATTACACCAGAACAAATACCCAGAACCCGTTGCAGCACTAAATCTTCCGGCAAACTTCCAGCAAACTGACCAATAATCAACGTTTTATTCATGCATTTTCTCCTGCTACTTCAAAGCTTGAATGTTTGGTTCATTCATTATTATTTTATTTTCGAATTTATTATTAGCCCGTAGAAAAAATTTGATATTTACCTCAGAAGATTGCAAATACAAAAAAAGGCATAACATTTTTATTAAAATTGTATTTGATATGCCATTGATATTTTTTTTAATTATTATAATTATTATTATTTAAAACTGGATTTTGCATGTCACTAAAGTTATTTATAAGCCTTGCTTGTTCGATATTTAATGCAAAACTTGTTTGGGTCCCTATTAAAAGGTTAATTTGTTCAACCTTGGCCCGCGGCTTTGTTCCGTTTTAAATTTTGGCCCACTCTGTATTTGAGTTTGACACCTCTGGGTTAGATTGATTACAGGGAGTTCCGAGATCCTTTTCTCCTTGCTTCATATCTGCTCAAAATGATGGCTGCAGGTCAAGGTGGACATTTGTTAGCAGAATCCACCTTCCAGCGATTCTTCTGAAAAGGCCACTTAAGCCTGAGCACTCCTAAGCAATGATCGCTCTCATTTTTTAGAGCAAATGCAAAAACTCCCTGAGCGTTCAGTGGAGCTGAACATGTGAGCAACATCAGACGTGCACACTGTGACCATACCAGCATCACACCTGTCCCAAACCTGACATAATAACAACGTTACTGTTTTATTATAATAATCGAATGACTGGACTTGAATGTACGGACATTTTTAGTGGGGAATCCACACAACTCTAGTCACATGAGTTTGGACAGACCTTTTCATTCAATCGGTTTTCTTTATTTTCATGACTATTTACATTGTAGATTGTCACTGAAGGCATCAAAACTATAAATGAACACATGTGGAGTTATGTACTTAACAAAAAAACGTCAAATAACTAATAAAACATGTTTTACATAGTAGTTTCTATAATAAAAATAGCCACCCTTTGCTCTGAATACTGCTTTGCACACTCTTGGCATTCTCTCGATGAGCTTCAAGAGGTAGTCACCTGGAATGGTTTTCACTACACAGGTGTGCTTGAATATATACATACTGTATATTTGGATGAATACAATGTTAGGAACAGGTAAGTAGGTCTTTACAGTGTTACCATGGCAACTTCCCGGCTGAACTCCTCAGCCTTCCCATTTATGCCGCGAGTTCAGCTTCTGTTTGATATATCTTTTTTTTGAAAGTCATGACATGGTGACATTTTTGAACTGATTAAAATAGTGTGCAGTGTTAAAACATGCATTGCAAATGTGATCTTTTTACACACCTTTTCGCCTCGCTCGCCTTTCAGCTGGCCTTGGATGTCCGACTATTGAAGATAAAAAATGTCAAATCACATGCTTCTCTTGTTACCAGAGTTGGGTGAAAATGTATCTTTCGGTAGTTAAAAACAGAAACAAAAACCAACTTTGTCCAAAAATTTACAGATTTTTTGTGTAAAAAATACAGTATGTACAAACCCTGTTTCCATATGAGTTGGAAAATTGTGTTAGATGTAAATATAAACGGAATACAATGATTTGCAAATCCTTTTCAACCCATATTCAGTTGAATGCACTACAAACACAAGATATTTGATGTTCAAACTAATAAACATTTTTTTTGTGCAAATAATCATTAACTTTAGAATTTGATGCCAGCAACATGCGACAAAGAAGTTGGGGAAGGTGGAAATAAATCTAATAAAGTTGAGGAATTAATTACCATGAATTAATTAACGTGGACCCTGACTTAAACAAGTTAAAACAGTGGTCTCCAACCACCGGCGATTGGTACCGGGCCGCAGAAGAATATTTTATTAATTTTTATTTAAAAAAAAAAAAAAAAAAATCAAATTTTTTTTTTATTAAATCAACATAAAAAACACAATATACACTTACAATTAGTGCACCAACCACAAACACCTCCCTTTTTCATGACAAAAACGTCCATTCTTCATGACAAAGAAAAAAAATAAAAATAAAAATAAAGGACCCCCCCCCTGAGTTAAAACACTTATTTGGGTGTTACCATTTAGTGGTCAATTGTACCGAAATATGTACTGTGCAATCTACTGTAAAAGTTTCAATCAATTAAGAATGCTCATCAAACACTTATTTGGAACGTCCCACAGGTGTCCAGACTAATTGGGAACAGGTGGGTGCCATGATTGGGTATAAAAACAGCTTCCCAAAAAATATTCAGTCTTTCACAAGAAAGGATGGGGCGAGGTACACCCCTTTGTCCACAACTGCGTGAGCAAATAGTCAAACAGTTTAAGAACAACGTTTCTCGAAGAGCAATTGCAAGAAATTTAGGGATTTCAACATCTACGGTCCATAATGTCATCAAAAGGTTCAGAGAATCTGGAGAAATCACTCCACGTAAGCGGCATGGTCGGAAACCAACATTGAATGACCGTGACCTTCGATCGCTCAAACAGCACTGTATCAAAAACCGACATCAATCTCTAAAGGATATCACCACATGGGCTCAGGAACACTTCAGAAAACCACTGTCACTAAATACAGTTTGTCGCTACATCTGTAAGTGCAAGTTAAAGCTCTACTATGCAAAGCGAAAGCCATTTATCAACAACAAAAACAAACACCGCCGGCTTCTCTGGGCTCAAGATCATCTAAGATGGACTGATGCAAAGTGGGAAAGTGTTCTGTGGTTTGACGAGTCCACATTTCAAATTGTTTTTGGAAAAATTCAACATTGTGTCATCTGGACTAAAGGGGAAGCGAACCATCCAAAATGTTATCAACGCAAAGTTCAAAAGCCAGCATCTGTGATGGTATGGGGGTGCATTAGTGCCCAAGGCATGGGTAACTTACACATGTGTGAAGGCACCATTAATGCTGAAAGGTACATACAGGTTTTGGAACAACATATGCTGCCATATAATGGACGCCCCTGCTTATTTCAGCAAGACAATGCCAAGCCAAATTCAACCCGTGTTACAACAGCGTGGCTTCGTAAAAAAAAGAGTGCGGGTATTTTCCTAGCCCGCCTGCAGTCCAGACCTGTCTCCCATCGAAAATGTGTGGCGCATTATGAAGCGTAAAATACGACAGCGGAGACTCCGGACTGTTGAACGACTAAAGCTCTACATAAAACAAGAATGGGAAAGAATTCCACTTTCAAAGCTTCAACAATTAGTTTCCTCAGTTCCCAAACGTTTATTGAGTGTTGTTAAAAGAAAATATGATGTAAGACAGCGGTGAACATGCCCTTTCCCAACTACTTTGGCACGTGTTGCAGCGATGAAATTCTAAGTTAGTTATTATGTGCAAAAAAAAAATAAAGTTTATGAGTTTGAACATCAAATATCTTGTCTTTGTGGAGCATGCAGTTGAATATGGGTTGTAAAGGATTTGCAAATCGTTGTATTACGTTTATATTTACATCTAACACAATTCCCCAACTTATATGGAAACGGGGTTTGTAGTTACGGAAATGGACAAACATACCACTTTCCCTGGTGGCCCTGGAGGTCCTTGAAGTCCCTATAAGAAACAGACTAAGTGACTCTGTATTCACTAGTGGAATACACACATGCACATACAGTTAGAGTTTATAAGGACAGACCTGTTGTCCTTTCTCCCCTCTGGGCCCAGCAGATCCAGGGCTCCCCTGTGATCAAACACGAATCAATAGGAGCACTGAGCAGCTGACATTTCTACTGTGCAAAGGCTCGGCAACATATTGGAAAGCTGTCTGCATGAAACTACATTAACGCGTGCCTCACATTTCGCCCGAGCTCTCCTGGCTCTCCGGCGTCTCCTTTCTCTCCAGGCTGACCAGGCTGACCTGCGAGTCCCTGAGAGTGAAACAACACAAATCAAAACGTGTCCTCCCTGATCTTTCCTGAGGGGCGAAATCTGCTCGGGTGTTAGGTGTAAAGTTAACACCAGTCATACCCTCAGTCCTCGTTCTCCAGGCTTCCCAGGAAGTCCTGACTCGCCCTGATGGAAGACATGTTACAAACGCGTGGAATTCACGAGAAGTAAAGTTTTCTTCCATGTACTTTTGAAAAGATCGCCCAAAAAGTTTACCTCACTTCAATCTGCTGATGCCATACACAAGTGCAGTGTATAAAAAAAATTAATTTATCTACAAATTAATCACCATCATTCAATTTAAACCCCTTTAAACGGCTGGTAATGCAGACTTGATATTGATAGCAGATATAAACAGGAAGCCAAAGACATATTCAACTTACAGGAGTGCCTTCATCTCCTTTCTCCCCTCTTTCTCCCTGGAAAACAAGACATATGTGACTTGTTAACAACGACAATGCCAAAAGTAAACAAACACACACACACAAACACTAGTGTTTATTTACTTCTTAGACTGCATAAGAAAAAAGAAAAACATATGTGTACTTGTCTTATATATGGATTGTGAATTTTAGGCAACAGTTAGTACTAGAGCTATACCGCAACAGGGGCGGTATAGCTCTGTTGGTAGAGCAGCCGTGCCAGCAACTTGAGAGTTCCAGGTTCGATCCCCGCTTCCGCCATCCAAGTCACTGCCGTTGTGTCCTTGGGCAAGACACTTTACCCACCGGTGCAACCCACACTGTTTTAAATGTAACTTAGATATTGGGTTTCACTATGTAAAGTGCTTTGAGTCACTAGAGAAAAGCGCTATATAAATATAATTCACTTCACTTAAAAAAAGGTACAGTTCCCCTTTGAAGGCCTACTAAAATGATATTTTCTTATTTAAACGTGGGATAGCAGGTCCATTCTGTGTGTCATACTTGATCATTTTGCGATATTGCCATATTTTTGCTGAAAAGATTTAGTAGAGAACATCGACGATAAAGTTCGCAACTTTTGGTCGCTAATAAAAAAGCCTTGCCTTTATTGGAAGTAGCAGACGATGACATCACAAGGGTGAGGGCTCCTCACGTCCTCACATTGTTTAAAATGGGAGCCTCCAGCAGCAAGAGCTATTCGGACCGAGAAAACGACAATTTCCCCATTAATTTGAGCGAGGATGAAAGATTTGTGGATGATGATATTGATAGCGAAGGACTAGAAAAAAAAAAAAAAGGCGATTGCATTGGGACGGATTCAGATGTTTTTAGACACATTTACTAGGATAATTCTGGGAAATCCCTTATCTTTCTATTATGTTGCTAGTGTTTTAGTGAGATTAAATAGTACCTGATAGTCGGAGGGGTGTGTCCACGGGTGTCTTGAGGCCAGTGTCTGATGGAAGTCACGGCAGATACAAGGACGGCGCAAACTCCACAGATCTCCAATAAGAGGCGATTTTTTAACACAATTTTCTCACCGAAACCTGCCGGTTGACATGTGGTCGGGAACCATGTTCGCTTGACCGCTCTGATCCATAGTAAAGCTTCACCTCCGGGAATTTTAAACAAGTAATCACCGTGTGTTTGTGTGGCTAACGGCTAAAGCTTCCCCACTCAATCTTTCTACTTTGATTTCTCCATTATTAATTGAACAAATTGCAAAAGATTCAGCAACACAGATGTCCAGAATACTGTGTAATTGCGCGATGAAAAGAGACGACTTTTAGCCCTAAGTGGTGCTGCGCTAATATTTACTGACAGTCCGTGACGTCACGCGCGTGCGTCATCATTCCGCGACGTTTTCAACAAGAAACTCTGCGGGAAATTTAAAATTGCAATTTAGTAACCTAAAAAGGCCATATTGGCATGTGTTGCAATGTTAATATTTCATCATTGATAAATAAACTATCAGACTGTAGTAGTGGCTTTCAGTAGGCCTTTAAGAGAATAGGAAGTGTTTATACGTGATTGTGAAAGCTCAGTGGAGGCTTTATAAAGGACTTTAAATGCATTTAATATTTATAAAAGTCATACAATAAACAGCAACCCTATAAAGTAACCACACGATAATCCAGGGGTCGGGAACCTTTTTGGCTGAGAGAGCAATGAAAGCCAAATATTTCACAATGTATTTCCGCGAGAGCCATGAAATATTTTTTAGCACTGAATACAACTAAATGCGTGCATTTTTAAGTAAGACTAACGTTTTTGGAGTATAATAAGTGTCTTATTCTTTTTAATAACATTGTTATGCTAAAGTTAACCAATAATAAATATAATACTTCTTACCATTAATGCGACATTTTGAACAGGTGCAATAGAAAATGGTTGGTTGGATTAAAATGCATGAAAATGTTTTATAATTTGAAGGTTATTTCTAACACTGTGATTACCAGCGTAATTATTCATTACTTATCGTGTTAAGCCGGGGGTCGGGAACCTTTTTGGCTGAGAGAGCCAAAAAAGCCAAATATTTTAAAATGTATCTCCGTAAGAGCCATATAATATTTTTTTTTAACACTGAACAAAACTAAATTCATGCATTTTTAAGTAAGACCAACATTTCCAGAGTATAATAGGTCTCTTATTCTTTGTAATAACACTGTTATTCTGAAGCTAACTGTGGAGGGGGCGTGGCCCGCGGGCCTGCAGCGAACTGGGGTGTGCCAGGACTGGCCTCGAAATCAGCGAGAGCTGCGTAGATGGCCCACCTGAGCCTTGTTATCTAATCAGCTGTCGCTCTGTTATAAGCAGCAGCCAGGAGGAAAGATGGGGTTGGGGCTGGAGCCAGAGCGCGAGCAAGAACGAAAGAGAAAAATACAATTGCTGGAAAGCAACTGAGAGACTTATTGAAAAATAAAACAATAGTGTAACCCTAAAACGGGCTCTCATGTCAGTGCTTGGTGGTCTGAAGAACCCCCAGGAGGACAAGCCCCACACTAACCAATAATAAATAAATAACTTCTTAATGCAACTTCTTGAACAGGTGCGGTAGTAAACGGATGGACGGACTAAAAATACATGAGAATGTTTTATGTTTTGAACATTATTTTTAACACTTATTACAAGTGGAATTATTCATTACTTATCATGTTAAGCAATGTCACCTCAGATTTATCCGAGAGCCAGATGCAGTCATTAAAAGAGCCACATCTGGCTCTAGAGCCATAGGTTCCCTACCCCTGCGATAATCCAAAGAACACAGAACGACCCAGAAAGGACGCCAGGACAAAACCACGTCACTTATGAACGACTAACCTGCTTCCCCGCAGGCCCAGGCTTCCCTGGACTTCCCGGCCGGCCGTCCTCTCCTCTCTCTCCTGGTTCACCGGCGACTCCCTAAGAGGGAAATTTCAGGAAAAAAAACATTTGGCCAGCAGATAAACACAAACAAAGCAGAAAAGGCCAAATGAGGCACAACATGCTCCTTCACCTTGGCAGCCGGCCTACTGCTGATACCTGGAAGTCCCTGAGGATGGGGAGGGAGAAAGAGTACATGTTTTATGCATTCTTAGTTTGTAGCACAAGGGAACACTGGATGAATAATAGAGGATATTGTCAGGAATATTTCACAGTCACTGTAAGCGTGACGCAGGGGAGACTAGCTAACGCCACGAGATGAAACAGCAATCTCCAGGGAGGTGTTATGATGACTTGCTGGCTTTCACTCACTGGCTCGCCTCGCTCTCCTTTAGGTCCAATCATGCCCGCACCTGACCCTGAAGACCCCTTTTAGGGGTAGAACAAAAGAGGTGTCATTTGGATACGAGCTTGGGTCTCTGAACTGCGACTGCTTTTTGGATCCATTAGCACGGTGACTCACTTTCTCTCCTCTCTGGCCGGCTTCTCCCTTCGGTCCCCTGGGCCCCTCGGGACCGCTGAGACCCAACTCTCCCTTGTGTGAGCAAAGGAGAGGAGTCAGAGGACGCTAGTCAAATGAATAATTGTACAAACCCCCTTTACATATGAGTTGGGAAATTGTGTTAGATGTAAATATAAACGGAATACAATGATTTGCAAATCCTTTTCAACCCATATTCAGTTGAATATGCTACAAAGACAACATATTTGATGTTCAAACTGATAAACATTTTAATTTTTTTTGCAAAAAATCATTAACTCTAGAATTTGATGCCAGCAACATGTGCCAAAGAAGTTGGGAAAGGTGGCAATAAATACTGATAAAGTTGAGAAATGCTCATCAAACACTTATTTGGAACATCCCAGAGGTGTGCAGGCTAATTGGGAACAGGTGGGTGCCATGATTGGGTATAAAAGCAGCTTCCTAAAAAATGCTCGGTCTTTCACAAGAAAGGATGGGGCGAGGTACACCCCTTTGTCCACAACTGCGTGAGCAAATAGTCAAACAGTTTAAGAACAACGTTTCTCAAAGTGCAATTGCAAAAAATTTAGGGATTTCAAAATCTACAGTCCATAATATCATCAAAAGGTTCAGAGAATCTGGAGAAATCACTCCACGTAAACGGCATGGCCGGAACCCAACATTGAATGACCGTGACCTTCGATCCCTCAGACGGCACTGTTTCAGAAACCGACATCAATCTCTAAAGGATATCACCACATGGGCTCAGGAACACTTCAGAAAACCACTGTCACTAAATACAGTTTGTCGCTACATCTGTAAGTGCAAGTTAAAGCTCTACTATGCAAAGCGAAAGCCATTTATCAACAACATCCAGAAACGCCGCTGGCTTCTCTGGGCCCGAGATCATCTAAGATGGACTCATGCAAAGTGGAAAAGTGTTCTGTGGTCTGACAAGTCCACATTTCAAATTGTTTTTGGAAATATTCAACATCGTGTCATTTGGCCAAAGGGAAAGCGAACCATCCAGACTGTTATCGACGCAAAGTTTAAAAGCCAGCATCTGTGATGGTATAGGGGTGCATTAGTGCCCAAGGCATGGGTAACTAACACATGTGTGAAGGCACCATTAATGCTGAAAGGTACATACAGATTTTGGAACAACATATGCTGCCATCTAAACGCCGTTTTTTCATGGACGCCCCTGCTTATTCCAGCAAGACAATGCCAAGCCACATTCAGCACGTGTTACAACAGCGTGGCTTCGTAAAAAAAGAGTGCGGGTACTTCCCTGGCCCGCCTGCAGTCCAGACCTGTCTCCCATTGAAAATGTGTGGCGCATTATGAAGCGTAAAATACGACAGCGAAGACCCCGGACTGTTGAACGACTGAAGCTCTACATAAAACAAGAATGGGAAAGAATTCCACTTTCAAAGCTTCAACAATTAGTTTCCTCAGTTCCCAAACGTTTATTAAGTGTTGTTAAAAGAAAAGATGATGTAACACAGCGGTGAACATGCCCTTTCCCAACTACTTTGGCACGTGTTACAGCCATGAAATTCTAAGTTAGTTATTATGTGCAAAAAAAATAAAGTTTATGAGTGTTAACATCAAATATGTTGTCTTTGTCGTGCATTCAATTGAATATGGCTTGAAAAGGATTTGCAAATCATTGTATTCCATTTATATTTACATCTAACACAATTTCGGAACTCATACGGAAACGAGGTTTGTATGGTAAGAGCCTGATTTCTTACCTGTTCCCCTTTCTTCCCTGGAGGACCTTGAATCTGGACAATTTCAAAGCGCACTTAAGTCAAAGATATTTATGAAATAAAATTATTATATCTCATTATTTTCCTTCAACTTACACTTCGGCCTGGTTCCCCTCGTGTGCCTTCGCTTCCCTAAAAACATGCAAGTTATTTAATCTTTGGCCAGGATACCTATTACACGCGATTAGGAAATGTTCTGCAGTGGTTTCACGTTCCCGCTGACCTGGCCCGTCTCAAATGATTAGTCCTAATTGAATCAGTCTCACCTTTTCTCCCGCCGCTCCACTGGGCCCTGGGAGACCCTGAGGACAAATGTAAAGGCTTAGTCGGGGTAAGACTACAATTGTGATGCCATTTAAGCTCCGTGGTGGGCCAGTCACTCACCCTCAGCCCTGGTAGTCCAGAGGAGCCTGGTTTGCCCGGGTCCCCCTAAGAAGAAATTATTAAGAATATATAAAAGACAAAACCGATAAGGAGTCAATGGATAATGAAGCGGAACAAAGCATTCAACTTACTCGCTCTCCTGTTTCACCAGATAGTCCTCTTTCTCCCTAACAAAAAACACATTGATCATTTGGTCGTTGTCATCAGCCGCCCGTGTGTTGACCCGGACCAGAGAGCGGGTCCATATTACACTGGTTTTAAAATCACTGCATTGGATTGTTGTGTGTTCTAGAATGGACTTTAGGATCATTTTACTGTTTATTAAAATGCCTTAATATTCCAAAAGTCTGTATACATACCCTCGGGGAGGCGTCAATATTACGTGGAACAGCCTGCCAGAGGCCTTCAGGGCTTCAGAGAAAGTTACGATTTTTAACCTTCCTCTTGTGTTAGCTTTCTGTTACCATCTCTTATGTTAAAGGGTCGGTTTTGACCCATGTCTTAAATCAGCTGTAAAATACACTAAAAACAATTATCTATCATCCAATTTGTTTCTCATCTCTTGGTTACCTCGTTAGGCTTCCTTATCCTTGAAAATATTGGTTTTAATATTTTTGGTTTGGGCCATTGGGCCTTTTTTTGTCAGTATACCCCTCGATTTAAATTTTTAAAAATGGTAAAACGACCCTCAAGAGAATCATATAAATAAAAAAAAGGTTGTTGTGTTACCTAAGTATTACTAGGGGGTATTAGAACACATCTCTTAAATAAATGTGTTTTATTTATTTTTTAATTTTAAGAATTTTAACTATAGTAACATCTATGGTGTTACGGGTCAATTTCGACCCATATATATTTACTTCAAGAAAAAGGCTAAAACTTATTTTTCTCAGCAACAGAAATCCAACATCAAACAAACAACAACCAACAACCAATCAACCAAATGAAACCAAGAGAAATAGATTAGTAGTTCCAAAACTAATAAAAAAACTAAATCAGAGTGGCAAAAAGTGACACTTTTAGTGTCCGTCTTTTGTTTGTTTTTGTACAGGATAACAAGGTAAAATGATAATCCACTAAAGCTCACGTGATTGGGAGAGGAGCTGGCTGTCAGTGTGTTCAGTTTTGGCTCTTATCATTGCTTTATAATCTTATTTTTATAACTGGGTCGAAACCGCCCCTAACAACACCAAGGGCATAATTTCTACCAGAGCCTTTTATAATTTAGTGAAAAAAATTAAAATGTTTTATTTTGTTGACAAAGAGGTTCCTGACAAAGTCAAAAAGCTTTGATGCAAAAAAATAAATGTATGTGGTGTTTTTATGCATCTAAAAACTAAAACGGGTCGGTGCCGACCCTAACACAAGACGAAGGTTAAAAACAAACTTAACAACCACCAGTGACGTGCTGTCAGGGGAGGCAAGTGAGGAAGTGCCTCACCTGCCACCAGGTGGCTTAACCATGAGGTGTTCCAAAACGAAGTGATAAAATAAAATACATTTTAATATTTCTCTTTTGGTTTATGCTTTCTATGTGATTTTGGTGTGGTTCCTGTATATTTTGATAATTTTCATGGTCAAAATCGGGGAAATTCCATGTTTCCTGATCAAAACAATGCAGCAGACGAGAAGTGAGGCAGACACAGGCGGTGCCTCCACGGCTACACACAGTGTGTATTGGGCGTGTACGTGCGAGGGGGCGCATGCTTGTTGCCACGTGAAAAAGGCAGGTCTTGAGGCAGCAAGTACCTCTGCCTCAAAGTAGGGGGCGATATATTGTCAACTTGCAGTTCAATGCTTCAGCAGTACTCACTGGGAGAAGTGGGCTCTCTCCAGCGGAAGCCAGCATTTTTTTTTATTTTCTTTTTTTTTAACTGTATTTATAACAAACATGGCATTTTTATTAGAGTAAGCCAGCGTTTCTGGGTGTTTTTTTGTCAGATGCAAACATATTGTTTAATTTCTTGGAATGAAATTGAATTAAATGAATGTTTCTGCCAATATGGAGGATTATATACTGTATCCAAGATGAAATACTTCTCTAAACTGGACTTTAAGACAAAATGAATGCGATCATACAAAGTACGTTTTCATGGAGGATAGCTATTGCTGCTTCAGATACAAATACAGAAAGGTAATATACACTCACAATACTTGATTTATTTTGTTAAAAGCAGATGGGACCAAAAAGTATTTAACAACTTTATCAAATAGTTTTTGGACCCATTTATCATATCATAATATCATTATGATAATGTTTTCATGAAAGCGAATAACTCCCTTTTTTTTCCTGTTACTCTAATGTGCAACCTAAATCAACAATGACTAGAGCTGCACATATGAATTTAAGTTAAAAAAATAAAATAATAAAAAGTATGTATGCCTCATTTGGTGTTTAGATTACCGCACGTCACTGAGACCCACCTCTTTAACTTAACGTTTAATTAGTATTCGTGTTCATCAAATCATTATTAATACCGTTTTAACTGTGTTCGTATTTATTAGCTTGTATTTACGACATGTAAATTTAATTAATTTTATTTCGTTTTTAACTACATATTCATATAATATTTATGCCTGTTTATATTGTATCTTATTAAAATATTGTATTGATTTATTTTACCCTCTTAGTATATTTCAGATCAATAGAGTAATTTCCAGCGTTTCCTGTGGCTCTGATGTATAAATCCGAGCTATTCAATTCAAGTTTTTGTATTTTTTTGTATTTAGTGTATTAGAAGTGGCGAAGTTGGTAGAGTGGCTGTGCCAGCAATCTGAGGGTTATTGGTTCAATCCCCACCTTCTACCATCCTAGTCACGTCCGTTGTGTCCTTGGGCAAGACACTTCACCCTTGCTCCTGATGGGTCCTGGTGAGCGCCTTGCATGGCAGCTCCCGCCATCAGTGTGTTAATGTGTGTGTGAATGGGCGAATGTGGAAAATACTGTCAAAGCGCTTTGGGCTCCTTAAAAATGGGTAGAAAAGCGCTATACAAGTACAACCCATTTACCTAATGTTTGGATCCCACTGTACGCAATATCTGAAGAGCATGGGAAAAAGTATTTCACTGTGGTGTAGTTTGCATGTGACAAATAAACTTGAACCTGAACCCGAACCTAAAATAAAATAGCGAAAATCAGACTCATAACAGTGACTGGACAGCAAAAGTATGAATGTATTGAAATTTCTGACTTTGGGATGTCTTTTTTATTTGTGGTCGTGTTGTTTTAGGCTGTTTAACTCTGGCGATCAAAACTGGTTTAATACACGTCACGCTGAATTTGACCAGCATAGGGCGATAAAGCTACACCTTAAGTTTAATTGTGTTAAACCACTTGTGCGCAATGTTTGCTGTGTGTATGAACACTAAACATTCTATTTAATTCATGTAACATACACAATGGACATTATATTTTTGTAAAGTTTACATTTGAAGTGAATTATATTTTATATAGCGCTTTTTCTCTAGTGACTCAAAGCGCTTTACATAGTGACACCCAATATCTAAGTGACATTCAAACCAGTGTGGGTGGCACTGGAAGCAGGTGGGTAAAGTGTCTTGCCCAAGGACACAACGGCAGTGACTAGGATGGCGAAAGCGGGATCGAACCGGCAACCCTCAAGATGCTGGCACGACCACTCTACCAACCGAGCTAAACCGCCCCATTTTCGGTCTTACAAACCTAAATAAAGCAAGTTGTGAAGAAGAAAAATAATTCATCAACCTTTAACAAAACTCTGTCGAGCTGCAGACGTTGGAAACGAGTAGCGACAGCAGATTAATGAAATATTGACAGTGCAGTGTGAAAGCTGATGTGTTTACTTTGAAAACATAATCTCAAATCAATATAACCTCTGGAGGCACTTTCTAAAGAAACATCCACATTTTGATGTCCAACCCCTGAGACCTTGGGCTCTTGAAACTCAATCGATCAATCAAAGTTGACTTACAAAACCCTAAACCACGAGTGTCTCAAAGGGCTGCACAAGCCACAACGACATCCTCGGCTCAGATCCCACATCAGGGCAAGAAAAAAGTCAACCCAATGGGATGACAATGAGAAACCTTGGAGGGGACCCCAGATGTGGGGACGGTGCAATAAACGTCGAGTGGTAGCATAATATTATGAGAGTCTAGTCCATAGTGGATCTAACATAATAGTGTGAGAGTCCAGTCCATAGTGGGGCCGGCAGGAGATCAAATACGGCCCTCTTCATTATGTAGTTCTTGCGGCACACGCGCAGTCTGAGTCTCCCTCCTCTGCGGCTCCACCCGGAAGATCCGCTGACGATTAGTCCATCTGCACACCTGTGACTGATGAGGGCGAGCTGAATATAGGGACCAGTGGACCCAAGGATCGGCGCGGGAACTTAGTTTTCATGGTGTGCCGTAAGCAACTGCTTGATGCTCAATTCTTCTTTCCTCTCCGTGGCTTGGCTTTTCCCTTGTCCCCGCAGTACCCTCCGTCGCCTGTAGGTGAGCTGTGCGTATCACTTTTCCCCGAATCTCCATCTACTCTGACTGCCTCCTTCGTTCCTGGACTCCTCGCTCGCTCCTGGATTCTGACGCCTCTCTCTCGCCCTGGATCAGCTGCCTGCCCCCTGGACTTCCTCGTATCTCGTTCAACGCTTTGGTAATACACATTTCAGTTAAATTCTCCACTTAGTCTTACACCATACACCCTTGAGTTTTTGTCACACTTGATTTTCTTGTTAGTAGTGTTTATTATTCATATTATATATATTTACCAGATATAAAATAAATTATTGAACATACAACTCCCCGGTGTCTGTTTGCCGTCACCTCCTCTGCAATACCATAACAGTAGTTGAATAGGCCTGTTGTACACTGACTGCTCTATTTAGTATCAAATTCTCATTTTTTCAGCTTTGTGTCAGGAAAACATACAATCCAGTATTTGCAGAAATGAGAGGAGCTGGACATGTTGCATATAAATTGTTCCATTTCTATGTAATATCTCCTTTTTCCATATGCAAAAGAGAATTAAATTGCCTGTCGCACAAAGCTCCTTCTGCAAGTTCCGACAGCTATGAATATAATTTCACACGGATAGGTGACAAAATAGACAGTTAAATTACGTGAGTCATAATCTATCCCAAAGAGATAGTCAATCACATGTTCATTTTTACTTTCAGTTCATATTCTTCTGCAACTAAGTGGGATTGTCCAAATGTAAAGCTCTCTTAAAGACTGCTCACATGGCCAAAGGACATGAAAACATAATATAAATAAGTACATGCAAGATTAATTCCTGCTAAATCCTTCACTCACCCGGTCTCCTTGCGATCCAGGCTCACCCGGCTGCCCTCGATCCCCCTATCAGAATACACACAGTCAATCTTCAAGTTAAATATTACGGGCACATCTCATTTTTCATACCTTTATCGTACCTTACTGCCAATTTCTCCTGGAGGCCCGCGAGGACCCTGAAGGGCATAACGGGACTCTTAATGTGTACAATTCATGGTGGATTACTATTGTTGGCGTGTTAGGCAGGAAACGTGCTTATGAAATGGAAATGTGTCCACATAACGCCAATACATGTTGTTATTGAGGGTGACCCACCCTGTCACCAGGGTCTCCCTGCCTGCCTGCTGGTCCTGGCAGCCCAACAGCACTGTCACCCTGAAAAATGAAACTTAATTAATTAGGGTCACAAGGAAATTGCCTGAAAAAGTTGATAATTGCAAAAAAAAAAAAAACCTTTATAGATTACACACATGCATACACTATATATACATATACATCCATATATATACATACATACATATATATGTATATATATACACACACATATATGTCTAAATATATGTATATATATATATATATATATATATATACACACACATATATATATATATATATATGTACACACACACACAAAATATATACATACAGTACAGCCCAAAAGTTTGAATGCATTTTCTCATTCACAACACAACTGATGGTCCCAACTCCATTGATAAAGCACGAAATTCCACTAATCAACCCCGATAAGGCACACCTGTGAAGTGAAAACCATATCAGGTGACTACCTCATCGAGAGAATGCCAAGAGTGTGCAAAGCAGTATTCAGAGCAAAGGGTGGCTATTTTTATTATAGAAACTACGATGTAAAACACGTTTTTTTAGTTATTTGACATTTTTTTGTTAAGTACATAACTCCACATGTGTTCATTTATAGTTTTGACGCCTTCAGTGACAATCTACAATATAAATAGTCATGAAAATAAAGAAAACGCATTGAATGAGAAGGTGTGTCCAAACTTTTGGCCTGTAGTGTGAATATATATATATATACACATAAATGTACATATACATATATTTACATATAGACATACAGAGAGAGAGAGAGAGAGAGAGTAGAATTTTGATTAGGAAAAAAATAAATATAAAAAATATTTTTATTTTAGATTTATTAAATATATTTTCTTTGTCACTTTCCACTATTAATTGTGTGCTTTCACTCTATCGCGGTTTTTCAAAATCTTATTTATTAAAAATCAGATTACTCGCCCTTGCTGTTTCACTTTGGACTACGGCTTAGTATTATTAAAATGTATGCATATTTACGGACATTTTATAAACTTTTGGTCTGAATAATTTTTTTTCAAGCATTAAATGGGCAAAAATTACTTCAAAAAAGAAATCTGATGTGTACCTTACTGCAGAGTTACTTAATCATAGGACAAGAGGGATAGGCAAAACTGCCCGAAAATACTGTAGGCGTGCCAAGCTTGTGGCATCATGTTCAAAAATACTTTAGGCTGTAATTGCTGCCAAAGGTGCATCATATTGAGAACATGCTGTGAATACTTACTTACATGTCTCCCTGATTTATGTGTCTCCCCAGCTGTGGCTGATTGGCACCTGGCCACACCTGGTGTCAATCGCCCAGATACTATTTAAAGCTGCCTTCCCCTCCAGTCAGTGCTGGATTATTGTCACCACTACCTGTCAATGTCATTAATAGTTATCGTTGTAGCTGTGTCTACTCCTGTTCACTCTGCTCATGTCATAGTTCCTTCGTGTCACAGAAAGTGTTTTTGTTTCTAGTCCACAGATAACCTTTGTGCTAGTTTTTGTTCATAGCCAAGTTTGTTCTCCGCCTTGTGCGCGCCTTTTGTTTGTACCCTTTTGTTTGTTCTTATTTTAGTCTTAAATTAAATCATGTTTACCTGCACGATGCCTTCCACCTTCTTTGCATCTTGGGGTTGGTCACAAACATATTGTAGGTTAAGGTATATTATTCGTGTCATTCATTAATTGACACATCCGTATTGTAGATACAATACAAATGTAAATGAAGAGGATGGATCACGCATCCTGTATACTGCAGTGAAATGTGTTTCCCAAAGTTTTTCCTAAAGTCTTCTGCCGCCACACGTGTTGTGTACGGCAGCAAAGGCTCAAATAACTTGGCAGCAACTTTCTCTCAAGTCTCTCTGTGACAGCGTACGGCGGGGGTGTCAAACGTACGGCCCGCGGTACCAGATCAGGTTTTGTCCAGCCTGCGGTACACAAATGAGCCGAAATGTTTTAATTAAATAAACTGCTGTTAAATGTGTCCACTAGATGTCGCAATAGCAATTTTTTGTATCTTTGTAGACCAGGGGTCTGCAACCTGCGGCTCTTTAACACCGCCCTAGTGGCCCCCTGGAGCTTTTTTCAAAAATGTATGAAATTAAAAAACGATGGGGGGAAAAATACATTTTTGTTTTAATAGGGTTTCTGCAGGAGGAAAAACAAGACACAAACCTCCCTAATTGTTAGAAACCCCACTGTTTATATTAAACGTGGAGCGCCGTTTTGTCCTAATTTTGGCGGTCCTTGAACTGACCGTAGTCTGTTTACATGTATAACTTTCTTCAACGATGCTACAGAAAGACGTATTTTTATGCCCCTTATTCATTGTCTCATTTTGTCCACCAAACTTTTTATGCTGTGCGCGAATGCACAAAGTTGTTACTGACTTGTTGGAGTGCTAATACGGCATATTTGGCAAGCTAATCGTTGCTAACATGCTATTTAGGCTAGCTGCATGTACATATTGCATCATTATGCCTCGTTTGTAGATATTTTTGAGCTCATTTAATTTCCTTAACTTAAACTATCGTTTTGATAGTTGGCTATTATAGCTTATAAAGACACTTATATCATGTGTTGACTTCATTATATTTGTTATAAAAGGCTTTAATTTTTCATATTAGTTTTTTTGTATTTTTGGTTCAATATGGCTCTTCCAACATTTTGGGTTGCCGACCCCTGTTGTAGATGATACAACATATGTAAAAAAAATATATAAACCACGATGTTAGAGGACCAGTCGAGGAAAATGAGCAAACTACATAAATAATAATCTCATAATTTGATTTTGATATTATTTTGTTATCTTGATATGGATTGAAAATTAACACCAATGAGTTGACTGATGAACATTATCACATAATTTATTTAGAAAGTATAAATAATGACAAATAATAATGGAATACTATTAACCTCAACTTGTAAGTGTAAAAAAAAAACTAACAACATTATGATTTGTACATTTTCAGAATGTGCTTGTTGTATTTTTAAACAAAGAAAACAATCTGAAGTTTTCTTTATTATTACGTTATCGTGCCATGATTTTACTAGTATATTTTCCTCCATGTGGCCCCCTGATCTAAAATTTGCTTGACACCCCTGGCGTACGCAGTCACTCATTTCAGTTTTCACTTTCTCCTGCACTTCCTCCACCTCTGCTACTTATGCAGCAAAACGACTTGCCTTGTCTCCCTTGGCCCCCTGTGATCCGGATAGCCCTCTAGGACCTTGCACTCCTGGAGGTCCGGGAGAACCCTGATGATAAAAAGGCAATTAGCGGATGCAGAATACCAAGCTCCCACTTGCACCCAGAACTCATTTGTCCACACATTGCACGGTGGTTAACCGCACTTACTGGGGAGCCCTTTTCGCCAGTGACGACCTCCCCGCCGCCGACTCCTGGAAGTCCCTGGCACAGTACGGGGAGATAACAGTCAAGAGTCATTATGCTCTCAGGTACCTGGGGATAATTCTGCAAACATAAGGCAAGCTGGCAATGGTGTGACTCACCCGCTCTCCAGGGCTGCCCCTGTCTCCCTACGGAGAGAAAGCAAGGGAGAGAGGAAGCTGAACATTGTTGTCAGGCTGATAGCTTGAAAAGTGGATGTGTTTCCTTTACATGGCTTATAACCGAGTGTCTCTGCCCTGCTGAACATAGCTTTTTAACATGAAATATGGAAAAGCACTGAAAATAACTTAATAGGGCCAACAAAAAACCAAATTATGAGATAGCAGGAGTTTCAATGAACACAAACGCCACCTCACTTTTATGACATGCAATGTGAGAGTAGCTCTCTATTATTTGTGAATAATTCATTCAGTAATACATAGAAAAGGACCTCCTAAGAGGAGCAACTGAAGAAAAATAGTGGCCCAATGCTACCACCATGTGTGCTATGGTGGAACATCATCCTGAAACCCCCCAGCTTTTATGTGTCTTAATACCTCTCAATGTCTGTGACAAAAATATTAAAGCCGCTATGGATACAACATACTATACCAGGCCATATTTTGCATTAGTAGCTGGTAAGGCTGTACCGGTTTTGTAGATTCCGCGGTATTTTGGTTTCAAAGCCTTCATAATAACGCTGTGACGCATGACGGTATCAAACAAACACTTGGTGTGTCGTTTTTTTCTGCTGCGCTGGCGTTTTTGTCTGAAAATAAACTACATCTCTTTGAATCCTGAATCCAAGGTGGGGGTGTGAAACCCAGGAAGAAGTGAAGTGTGTTCTAAGTAGATGAGAAGAATTGTTTTTTTTTCCCCATTTAATCAAAATCAGTCCAATACTGTTTGAGTTATGTCGCTAGGAAACACACAAACAAACCCTGGTAAAAACATAACCTCTTTGGCGGAGGTAAGAAAGTCTGCATTCTGCAGCGCAAAGCACACCACTTTGGTTTCGAGCAGAGAAAGTCGGTCACGTCGCAGCGCACGGACGTACATCACCAAAAACACTGTACAAAACGAGTAAACCTCCAAATGAAGCCTCAATCCATCCATCCATTTTGTATCGCTTGTCCCTCTCGATGTCGCAGGGGAGCTGCAACCAATCCAGCTGCACTCTGGCGGAAAGCAGCACCCCGGATAAGTCGCCGCAGCGTGCTCCTCAACTCGCTCCCCACAAGAATGTGTGCGCTCTCCAATGTTTTTCATTCTCTAAACAAATACATGTCCGAGAAGTTTTGAAATTCGGACTATTTTAAGTACCGTATTTTTCGGACCCCAAGACGCATTGGATTATGAGGCGCACTGCCGATGAGCGGGTCTAGTCATGTCTATTTTCATAAAAAAGGATTATAAAATGCATTAAAAGGGGTCATATTAGGATTTTTTTTGAAATGGAAAACACTTTCTGGTCCACATAACATGTAATGGTGGTTCTTTGGTCAAAATGTTGCATAGATGATGTGTTACAGATCATCTTCAAGTAGCTTTTTGAGCGTCTCTTCAGGATGCGCCATTTTGTGGGCGGTCTTATTTACGTGGCTCATCTTCGACAGCGTCTTCTCCCCGTCATCTTTGTTGTAGCGGTGTAGCGTGCAAGGACGGGAGTGGAAGTGTCAAAAGATGGAGCTAACTGTTTTAATGACATTCAGACGTTACATAGAATAACAACGGAGCAGCATCTTCTCATCCGTGGCTCAATAATGCAACATCAACGCCGGAAATGTGTCCCGTGAAATAACTAAAGTTCCATGGGTGAATTTTGTAAACGCACTACAGTTTTTAGTGCTTTGATAGCTAGTCCACTGAGTGGTAGAGAAAAAGAAGAAGCTTATCGACTATGCTGTCATTACTGCCACTTAATATTACACACTGACATTTTTAAGTCTTTTTTGAGGACACATACCACAATAATATCATGCCGTGGTCTTAAAGGGGAACTGCCCTTTTTTGGTGGGGGAATTTTTTCTATCGTTCACAATTATTATGAAAGACATGAGAATGGATGGATTTAAAAAAATATATTCTAACTATTAAATAAATGTAAATAAAAGAACATTTCAACAATATAACATCCACCCAGTTTCTTTACGAAGATTATGAGACATTTTTGATCTAAATGGGAATACATGAAAATGACAGCAGACATTGTACGGTACGTGATGTTTTATTATATTATTAGATATATTACAGTATTATTAAAGCAAAACCTGGTGATGCGTTTTTTAAATTAATGACCCACCTATGCTTAAAATTATCAAAATACGTAAACATTAAATGTTATTATAAATGTGCCTGTTACCACATTACATATCCTTTTGATTGATTGATTGATTGAAACTTTTATTAGTAGATTGCACAGTACAGTACATATTCCGTACAATTGACCACTAAATGGTAACACTTGAATAAGTTTTACAACTTGTTTAAGTCGGGGTCCACGTTAATCAATTCATGGTAACCTTACATAACATCATGTATAAAAAACCCTAATAGGTATGTTCGGATGTTTTTTAAGGGCTCTACAGGCAGAATTGAACGGCTCCTATAGACTCCACTGTGAGCGAACTTCTGATTAAATGTATTTATAATTTTAAATGCATTAAAAAAAAATCCATCTGTCGACATGTCTTTCAAAATAATTGTGAACGATCAGCAAAATAAAATAAAAAAAAGTGCAGTTCCCCTTTAATACTGTGATGATATCGTACCGGGAGATTTTGATACCGTTACTTCCCTAGTAGCTGGTAAACATTTACATTATTTGTATACATTCATATGTTAGTTAGTAAAGAGCATGACAGACATCATACAGTTACATGAATGTACAAAAGCATAGAAAGAAAGAAATGGTCTAAACCTTGATGGACAGTCCTGGCGTTCCTGGTATCCCTGGGCGACCATCTTGCCCTGGTGCACCTGGAATCCCTGGTGTACCTTTGATGCCATCAATTCCTGGCCGACCGGGCGTCCCCTGAATTCATAGGTAAGAAACGTGCGTGAGAAATGGCGTGTGGAGACTCCTTACTTTGTGATTGTTGCTCTTCAGCATACCATAAACCCCCTTTTATCTCTGTTACCTAGTTCCGTGGTAACAGTGGTACATTTTATTTCGCAAAGTAAGAAATATTCATTTTAAATCAGTAAATACATTTTCGTATATAGATAGATAGATAGTACTTTATTGATTCCTTCAGGAGAGTTCCTTCAGGAAAATTAAAATTCCAGCAGCAGTGTACAGAGTTGAGATCAATTTAAAAAAAGTAAAAAGTAAATAATGGGGGTTTAAATGGAAACAAAATAGAGAAATATTACAATAAGAATAAAAAATAAAAAGCAATATAACAGTAAAATAAGAATATAACAAGACAAAGTAGGCAGTAGTGACCATGTTATGAAAATGTATTGCACTGTTATTGTTTTGCATCCCCTGTCATCCTAGTACCCCCCTCACCCAGAGAGGAGTTGTACAGTCTAATGGTGTGTGGGACTAAGGAGTTTTTGAGTCTATTAGTCCTGCACTTGAGATGAAGCAGTTTAGCACTGAAAAACAGCACCTGGTATTCCAAGGCGGTCTCCCATCCAAGTACTAACCAGGCCCGACCTTGCTTAGCTTCCGAGATCGGACGAAATCGGGCGTGTTCAGGGTAGTATGGCCGTAAGCCATAGTATGGCTAGAGCATAAAGAAGACTTCCAAATAGGGCTGGGCGATATATCGATATACTTGATATATTGCAGGTTTGTCTCTGTGCGATATAGAAAATGACTATTAGGGGTGTGGGGAAAAATCGATTCGAATACAAATCGAATCGAATACGTTGTGCGATTCAGAATCGATTCTCTTTTTTTTTTAATCTTTTTTTTTTTTTTTAATTTATTTATTTTATCAATCCAACAAACCACTACACAGAAATACCATAACAATGCAATCCAATTCCGAAACCAAACCTGACCCAGCAACACTCAAAACTGCAATAAACAGCAATTGAGGAGACATAAACACGACACAGAACAAAACAAAAGTAGTGAAGCAAAAATGAATATTATCAACAACAGTATCAATGTTAGTTATAATTTCAGCATAGCAGTGTATAAAAATCCCTCATTGACATTATTATTAGACATTTATAAAAATAATAAAAAAAGAATAGTGTCACAGTGGCTTACACTTGCATCGCATCTCATAAGCTTGACAACACACTGTGTCCAATGTTTTCACAAAGATAAAATAAGTCATATTTTTGGTTCCTTTAATAGTTTAAACAAATTTACATTATTGCAATCAGTTGTTAAAACATTTACAATTATAAAAGCTATTTTTTTTTTCTTTAAATCTACTACTCTGCTGGGAGGACTTTAAAGAAACTGCCAAACAATAAACCCACATAAAAAACCAAGAACTCGCCCTCGATCATTCTACAGTTATAACATCATTGGGCAGGCTCGCTCTTTATATTGTGGGAAAGCGGACGTGAAAACAGGCTGTCGACACGTCACTCAGGTCCTTATGGAGCTGGAAGGGGCGTGGCCTCCAGCTCCGCCTGAATTTCGGGAGATTTTCGGGAGAAAATTTGTCCCGGGAGGTTTTCGGGAGAGGCGCTGAATTTCGGGAGTCTCCCGGAAAATCCGGGAGGGTTGGCAAGTATGCAACTTAGTGACATCATGCACAAAAGTGCACTCAGAGCTTGTTTTAAAATGTCTCTGACAATCTTACACTTTCTGTTATGGAAATGACATGAATGTTTGTCTACTTTATACCTGCATTATCCTTTCCATCCTTTTTACTTGAACTACTGTGTGGAACAATTTCCCGTGTGGATCAATAAAGTTTTTCTAAGTCTAAGTCTAATTATAGGACATGGGCGAATCATGGCGACCGAGATTACCCTCTTCTATAGAAACGTAAAATAGTCCCAACTTTGCCATAGAGCAGGGGTCTCAAATTCAAACGCAACAAGCTCAAAATCTACAGATTTTACAATAAAAAAAACAACAGAACTTTACCATACAACTTTCAGTAGTTTTTAGACCAAATTACTATAAATTGAAAAACTGTACTTCTAATGTTTTTATGTTAAAATTCTGGTGACTGAGTCGCAAGTGTTTTACCGTAAAATCTATGGCCATTTTTTGTAACAATTCAATACTAAATAGAAAAACAGTACCACTGTTATTTTTACCGCAAAATTCTGGCGACTGAACTGCCAGTTTTTTTTACCATAAAATCATCAGGACCAAGAGTCACTCCTAGTCGGTGACTTGTCTGCATGCAAGAGGATCCTCTGCCGGCCCCACTATGGACTGGACTCTCACATTATTAACCGTATCTACTCAGCATCCATTGCACCAGTCTGAGCTGGTTCTTTTCTGCTGTAACGTGGTTCCAGTTACACTTCTGTGAAAGTGTACAAAACACTTATTCTTTGGTTGTTTCACTACTTCACATCCAAGCTCGTTCAAGGTTTTGCATGGCATTCACAGGTAACTAATTACATTTAATAATCATTATATCCGTTACTAATTTTTTTTTTTTTAAGAAAGTCACTGTGTTAACTAAAATTATGTTTAAAAAGTAATTTTCCGACTCCTCGTCATGTTTAATGAGTTTTTAAGAGTGCGCAAATAACAGCGTCTGTCCAATTATCGCCTGATTCCGATTAACGGCCTGTTATCTTTGCGGGTTAGGTAAATAAACACCCCAGCTGTAATTAAAACCCTTATGATATATTAAAATATTTTCATGTGCTTCTTACAGGTATTCCTGGTGTGCCTGGCTCTCCTTTCCTTCCTGGATACACGCCTCCTGTTACGGAGCCTGGCTCCCCCTGAAACATCAACAATGAACCGACAGAAACCTGACGTGTGATTCTAAAAAATACAGTATCGTAGATTAGGAGAAAGACCATTAATCTGCTCACCCTTTCACCTTTATCTCCCTTTGCACCATCCAACCCTGGTATGCCAGGTCCGCCCTGAAGGGACAGGAATAAGTTTAAAATGATGCTTTGCAGCAGTGATGTCATCTCCTCAGGTGAGGCTGACTTACAGAGGTTCCTCTGACACCCGGCTGGCCCTGTGAACCCTACATGACACATCAAACCATTATTAGTTTTTTTAAATTTCCACATTTCTAAATGTGTTTTCTCAGCTTACTGGAAGCCCTGTGTTTCCTGGAGAACCCGGTCGCCCTGGTATTCCTGGATTTCCATCAACACCAGGAAAACCCTGGAAACATGAAGTGGTTATATCGACCCAGACATTGAGATTTGGCAAGTTTTTGTTTTTTACTTCCACTTACTCTGTCGCCCTTCTCCCCTTTTAAGCCCGCTGTGGGTTGACTGGGGACAGACGGACCTGGTGGACCTGGACGCCCTTCAGGACCTCTCGGACCATCTCTTCCAGGGAATCCATCCCGACCCTACATCACAAACAAACGCACACATCAGGTAAGCTTGCACTATTAGTTTAGATGCAATGCAAGTTTTGCTTAAAAACAAAACACTATTTTAGGAGAACACCAACATTTACAGTGGAACCTTCATTTACCAACACCTTTTTCTACAAACTTTTCGATTTATGAATACAGATATGCTTTGTTGTGCCTCACAGTGCGGCCATTTTGTGCCGGGCAGCATAGCGATTGTGTTCGGACTGATCAAATTTCCAAATTTGATAACTCAATATGAGTCCAAAGCAGTGACGTGCGGTCAGGGGAGGCAGCGCCTCACCTGTGATCATACAAAGAAATAAAATCATAAAATAATTGTAATTGTTAGTTTTTAATTTTCATTTAGCTTTACCAATTTGGAAAATTTTTTCTTCAAAATTGCAGAATTTTCGCAAACCCTCGTAAAATTCTCTGTCTGCCGTGCGGTCAGAGTGCGTTCTTGTCTGGTGTGTTGCTGAGCCTTCAAAACGGCAGAGAAAAAAGTCTGAGGTGAGGCAAACAGTTCTCGTGTCTCACGTTAGGGGCGCTCATGATCAGAGACACACGGTGAAGTAAGCGAGTCAAGTGCCGCAGCGAGAAACATGTTTTGTGCGTTGGTTGAGCCATCAAAACGGCACAGAAAAAAATCTGAGGTGAGGCAAACAGTTCTCGCGCCTCACGATAGGGGCGGGGCGTTCATGATCAGAGACATACGGTGAAGTAAGCGAGTCAAGTGCCGCAGCGAGTAACATGTTTTGTGCGTTGGTTGAGCCATCAAAACGGCACAGAAAAAAGTCTGAGGTGAGGCAAACAGTTCTCGTGCCTCACGATAGGGACGGGGTGTTCATGATCAGAGACATACGGTGAAGTAAGCGAGTCAAGTGCCGCAGCGAGTAACATGTTTTGTGCGTTGGTTGAGCCATCAAAACGGCACAGAAAAAAGTCTGAGGTGAGGCAAACAGTTCTCGTGCCTCACGATAGGGGCAGGGCGCTCATGATCCCAGACATACGGTGGCCTCAGCGGGTAAGTGCCGCAGCGACTTATTTTTTCGTCTCGTGCACCCCGACTTTCAATATGGATGACTACATTTCCGCACTTAAACAGTTTGTATCGCCAATACCAGCCTGAATTTTACTTGGTATCGAATCGGAAACCAAATCGGTGGTATCACACATCCCTATTTGTTATTAAACAGGAAGTTGATCCATTACCCACTTGTTATGTTTGTTGGATTTACAGCTTGTACTAAAATATAGACTTTTGTCAAGGCTGAAACCAGTTATTCATATTCACATTTTTTCTAATGGAGAAATTTGCTTCAATATTAAAACTTTTCTATTTACGAACCCTGTTCAAGAACCAATTAAAATAGTAAATAGAGGTTTCACTGTAGTGAAAGTGGGTCAGTCGCTTACGGGTTCTCCTTTGCGTCCATCCACACCATCCCTGCCTCTTTCCCCCTGGAGAAAACCACAAATAATGGACCATAAACAGAAGAGAGAAGAATGAGATGCTCACCATCGGAGAAAATGTGAACTTCGTTATTGCAATGCTAAAAGAAGGAAGCTTAGCTACGATCTACTAGCTGCCGTTGCAAGATCAATAAATCTTCGGTTCGCTACATGAAAAAGGAAGAACAGAATACTGTCGTCATCATGTCATCATCCCCATGCAGTAGATTCTTTAGCGTCATTATTCGCAAGTACCAATATTTTTTATTTTACAATTACATAAGAGTGTAATGTGAAAGGTTAATGACAGCATCAGAATTAAAATGCATACAATATTCATGTAAATTAGAGTTGTACGGGATAGCGGTATTAGTATAGTACCGCGATAATAATGAATCATATACGGTATTATAGCGCCTCAGAAAAGTACCGGACCGCCACCCACCTACTTTAAAATGTATATTATGTTTGTAAACTCAGGAAATATGTCCCTGGGCACATGAGGACTTAGAATATGACCAATGTATGATCCTGTAATGACTTGGTATCAGATTGATACCCAAATTTGTGGTATCATCCAAAACTAATGTAAAGTAATTATTACATTTTAACAGAAGTATAGATAGACCATGTTAAAAGAGAAAGTAAGCAGATATTAACAGTAAATGAACAATTCGATTAATAATTTATTTTGTACCGTTCATCCTTAATAATTTTCACTAAACAATATAATGGAAAATGACACAATAGCAGTGGTTTTAAACCTTTTTTCAGTGATGTACCCCCTCTGAACATGTTTTTAATTTAAGTACCCCCTAATCAGAGCAAAGCATTTTTGGTTGAAAAAAAATAGATAAAGAAGTAAAATACAGCACTATGTCATCAGTTTCTGATTTATTAAATTGTATAACAGTGCAAAATATTGCTAAATTAGGAGCCTTTGTTTGCTTACTAATAAAAGACAAGTTGTCTTGAATGTTTACTATTTTATTTAAGGACAAACTTGCAATAAGAAACATGTTTAATGTACCGTAAGAATTTTTGTTAAAATAAAGCCAATAATGCAATTATTTGTGGTCCCCTTTATTTAGAAAAGTACCGATAAGTATCAAAATAATTTTGGTACTGATACCAAAATATTGGTATCGGGACAACAATAATATTAATCATAAAAACTACCATATTTTTCGGAGTATAAGTCGCTCTGGAGTATAAGTCGCACCTGCCGAAAATGCATAATAAAGAAGGAAAAAAACATATATGAGTGGCACTGGAGTATACAGTAAGTCACATTTTTTGGGGGAAATGTATTTGATAAAATCCAACACCAAGAATAGACATTTGAAAGGCAATTTAAAATAAATAAAGAATAGTGAACAACAGGCTGAATAAGTGTACGTTATATGAGGCATAAATAACCAACTGAGAAGGTGCCTGGTATGTTAACCTAACATATTATGGTAAGAGTCATTCAAATAACTATAACATATAGAACATGCTATACGTTTACCAAACAAAACAATCTGTCACTCTTAATCACTAAATCCCATGAAATCTTATACGTCTAGTCTCTTATGTGACTGAGCTAAATAATATTAATTGATATTTTACAGTAATGTGTTAATTTCACACATAAGTCGCCAAACTATGAAAAAAAACTGCGACTTATAGAAGAAAAAAAACTGCGACTTATAGTCCGAAAAATACAGTACTACTTCACGGTGAGTTTGGAAAATAACTCCCTTGATAATCGAAATCAAGACAACATAATGCAGTAAAAGAGTAACTTCCTGCACTTTACCTTTTCTCCGCGATCTCCCTTGTCTCCCTAAAAAGACAAAAAAACACACAGAAGATATAGGAGGAAAACACTGAAGACCAGGAATCCGCAGGGCGTGTCAAGAAGTCCTACGATGTTTGTTCAGCATTCAATAAAAGTAATCCCACCTCGTGATCGTAATGACAAATGGGGTAATAAAGTGTCAAACTAACAGATGACTCACCTGAGGACACTGAGTGGTACACCGTTCCGTACCTGGCTTTTCCTACACACAAAAACATGCGGATTGTGAAGAGCTGAGATAAAACAAACACAACTATGATGAACTAAGACAACCTCTCACCTCTGGGAGTCTCGCATAGCCACAGAGCAAATTTGCCAGATCAGTATAGATAGTTTCCAACTGGGCGGCATCGCGTGCAAACAGGATGTTTTGGGCGCTGCCGTCTGTCACGGCCCGCCGTAATTCCTCCGCATCCGCCTGATCTATACTGACTGCCAACACCATAACACCTGCAAACCCCAAAGTAGATAAAGAATGGAAACTACCATAAATCCTCAAATAACTGCTGTAAAGTGCGATAATTAGAAGCCTGCGATAATTGGAGAAAAGCTCTCATTTCCGAAATGTGAAAAGTCAACTTCTGGGTTTCCCCTTCAGGTATTTGATGGTGGCGGTACACCTTACAAATTAGTTGTTGTTTTTTACAAGAAAACAAGACATACTGTATGGCAGCATTCGGAAGAACACAAACAGAACACAAAGTCCAATGTTCTTTTTAACTTTTTGACAATTCTATGACAAGGGGCTCAATTCCAAAAAAAACTTTGTACATGAAAGGGCATTTTATGACTTTTCTTTGATTTGATTACATGCTATGGTATGATTTTATTGTCATAATTTTATTGCATGATTTTTGTATCCCTTTAATTTACGTAGCATGTGACTGCAGATGGAATTTAGCTATAATCTGCATACTTGCCACCCGTGAGACCTCCGATTTCGGGAGGTAGGGGTCAGGGGTGGGGCGGGGGCGTGGTTAAGAGGGTAGGAGTATATTTACAGCTGTTGTGTGCGCGGTTGTTTACTGCACTCTCTAAAAGCCGTAGATGTTATTGTCACATACAGTATGCATGATTGATTGAAACCTTTATTAGTAGATTGCACAGTTCAGTACATATTCCGTACAATTGACCACTAAATGGTAACACCCGAATAAGTTTTTCATCTTGTTTAAGTCGGGGTCCACGTTAATCAATTCATGGTACAAATATATACTATCACCATATTACAGTCATCACACAAGTTAATCATCATAGTATATACATTGAATTATTTACATTATTTACAATCCGGGGGGTGGGATGAGGAGCTTTGGTTGATATCAGTACTTCAGTCATCAACAGAGAAATGGACATTGAAACAGTGTAGGTCTCACTTAGTAGGATATGTACAGCCAGCAGAGAACATAGTGAGTTCAGATAGCATAAGAACAAGTATTTTTATTAGAAATACGTTCGATTTTTTACATTAGGTTATTTACAATCCGGGGAGATGGGATGTGAATGGAGGAGGATATTAGTAAAGGGTTGAAGTTGCCTGGAAGTGTTGTAGTGCATGTACAGTAGATGGAAGTATTGTCCTGTTTAAGAGTGTCACAACATTGCTGTTTACGGCAAACCAACTGCTTTACGGTAGACGAAAACGTGACTGCTGTTGTTGTGTGTTGTTACCGCGTTGGGAGGACGTTAATGAAACTGCCTAACAATAAACCCACATAAGAAACCAAGAACTCGCCCTCGATCATTCTACAGTTATAACGTCATTGGGCAGACACGCTGTTTGTATCGTGGGGAAGCGGACGTGAAAACAGGCTGTCCTCACTCAGGTCCGCAAGGAGCTGGAGGGGGCGTGGCCTCTAGCTCCGCCTGAATTTCAGGAGATTTTCGGGAGAAAATTTGTCCCGGGAGGTTTTCGGGAGAGGCGCTGAATTTCGCGAGTCACCCGGAAAATCCGGGAGGGTTGGCAAGTATGATAATCTGGTACAGAACATATCTGTCTTTGAGCTTAATGTTTCTGTGCATTGTCCCTTCAAAAAAGGACTAAACTACGTGGTTCAATATTAGAGCAAAACAATATTATGTAAGAAAAATATATGCTATTACTATAAATAATAACACCAGATTTGTTTACATGATTTCGCCTTTTTAAAGAAAATATATGCATCGTAGGAAACAATGCGATGACGTCATTTTGACCACGCCCCCACCGCCACAGGTATCTTGGCAATCTAAGGGAAACTCTTAACGTCGTTGTTTTACTTGAATAATGATTTGGAGTGCAAAGTAGCATGCGTGCCACACTTTTATTTAAGTAAGTGTAGTCCGACAGATTAATTCTCACCTGATGCCCGGAGGCTGTTGGCTGCATGCGTGAGGTTGTCTGTAGATTTTTTATCAGCAACGATTACAACGACCCCAGGTACCGTTGGCCTCCGTCCAGCTGGGGTGGTCAGGAGATATTGTGTGGCGTAAGTCACCGCCTGGCCTGCAGAGGGGAGTAGAGCGCAACCAAGTTCTACCACATCCAACACCAAGAACATGTTCCAGAAAATGTTCAAAACTGACCAATGTTATTTCCGGGGCTTTCATCAAAGGGTATGGACTGAATTTCTTGAAGCAGTGTGTCGGACCTGCTGTGACGATTAAGCGGGAACCATATTTTGGGTCTATAACCGTACGGAACAACCCCCACCTAACATAAGCAGAAAAGCAAAACATCAACATCTGCCTGTGTTGTCAGGGTTAGGGTCTTTTGTACCTGTGAGTCACGGGCTCCGATCGTGCTGAATGACCCAGCTGCACTTGTGAGAAGAGCCCGCAAAGGTCTGGCAAGGTTCACCCGATCAGTGGATGCCGGGACAAGAAAGACCACATCCAGACGTCCACCCACACACACTGTGGACAGAAATATTTCCATATAAATGCACTCACTGGCCACATTAGGTAGGGTTGTACTAGTATAGTATCCCGGTATTAATGAATCAAAAACAGTACTATTCTCTGTTTGAAAGGTACCGGTTTGCCATATTTTTTTTTTTTTACAGGCATGACGGCACGTCGTCGTCATGTCGTGACATTGCTGGTTTTACAAGCAGAGGAGCATGTTCGGCAACGCACACTCGCAGAGTACTTACAAGCAGACAGTGTGTAGACAGAAAAGGGAGAATGGACCCCTTTTGGCCTAAAAACTAAAGATAAAGGTGAAGCTATAAGACTGAAACGCCCACCGGAAGAGGTGATTTAAAACATGGCTAGTTAGTTAGCGGCTAATTGTGAAGTGAAGTGAATTATATTTATATAGCGCTTTTCTCTAGTTACTCAAAGCGCTTTACATAGTGACACCCAATATCTTAGTTACATTTAAACCAGTGTGGGTGGCACTGGGAGCAGGTGGGTAAAGTGTCTTGCCCAAGGACACAACGGCAGTGACTAGGGTGGCACAAGCGGGAATCGAACCTGCAACCCTCAAGTTGCTGGCACGGCCACTCTACCAACCGAGCTATGCCAATCTACAATCGGAAATGTTTTAGTTACTTCTAAACCACTAATTTTCGCCTAAATGGCAACAAATAAAGTTAGTTTTTTACAAATATCATCCCTGCAGGACGAGGAATAGCTAAACATGCTTCACTACACACCGTAGATCACCGGCGTCACAATGTAGACAAATGCCATGGGTGGATCTACACCTAACATCCACTGTAATGATACCAAGTACAATAGCGTATCTAGTCGATACTACTATGATTACATCACTATTTTTTATTGCCACAAAATATTTTTTCTTCTTTTTTTTTATTCATATGTGTGACCCTGTAACCACTTGGTATCGGATCGATACCTAAATTTGTGGTATCAGCCAAAACTAATGTAAAGTATCCAAAGAACAGAAGAATAAGTGATTATTACATTTTAAAAGCAGTGTAGATAGAACATGTTAAAAGAGGAAGTAAGCAGATATTAACAGTAAATGCCATCCATCCTTCCATTTCTACCGCTTATTCCCTTTTGGGGTCGCGGGGGGCGCTGGCGCCTATCTCAGCTACAATCGGGCGGAAGGCGGGGTACACCCTGGACAAGTCGCCACCTCATCGCAGTAACAGTAAATGATCAAGTTGATTAACAATATTTTTTTACAGCTTGTCCTTCATAATGTTGACAAAATAATAGAATGGAAAAAGACACACGATGTCAGCAGAAACAATAGGAGCCATTGTTTGCTCACTTACTACCTAAAAGACAAGTTGTCTAGTATGTCCACTGTTTTATTTTAAGACAAACTTGTTATAAGAAAAGGATGTTTAAGGTACCCTAAGATTTTTTGGGAAAATAAAGCCTATAATGCCATTTTTTGTGGTCTCCTTTATTTGGAAAAGTGTTGAAAAGGAGCGAAATACATTTTGGTACTGGTACCAAAATATTGGTATCGAGACAACCCTAGTATACGGTAGTACCTCTGTCTTCGTACGCCAAACTTTGCCAAATTATTGCCTTGCCTTATTTATCCCACGATGGAAAAAGTGCAGGATTTTACATACAGTAACAGAAGTCAAACGTAATGAAAACAAAACAAATTGTGATAAATACTACATATTGCGCAATAGTATGTATAGATAAATAATAGATCAATAAAATCTGGTTATTGTAGGATCAAACTACCATGCATCATTCCGTGGAATCGAGTGCCCAAACAAGGAATCCCATGCGATGGTGACTCAATTTCTGTGCTTTTTATTTCTAATGGCGTACTATTGCCATGATGGCGCCAAAGAATGGTGCCAGTGCCAAAACGCTGATAAAGAAAGTGAGAAACACTATTGATTTTAAGAACCAACATGTAGCAAAGTACACAGTACACCACGGTGTACTTTGCTACATGTTATTTCTTGGATTTCTACGCATTCCTGGCTCTCCCCTCCCCCATCTCACCTCATCGCCATCGTGGCCAACATCAGTCATTGATAAAGGTAAAGTCATTTGTTAGTTGCTCATTTATCCATTTCAATTGTAATTATGTAGTTCACATTGTTTTTTGCAGGTACAACTATAATTATAACCTCTGGCTGTCTTTTTTCTCCTATGTCCCCCCCTCCCTTGTGGAGGGGGTCCGGTCCGATGACCATGGATGAAGTACTGGCTGTCCAGAGTCGAGACCCAGGATGGACCGCTCGTCGGGACCCAGGATGGACCGCTCGCCTGCGTATCGGTTGGGGACATCTCTACGCTGCTGAACCGCCTCCGCTTGGGATGGTTTCCTGAGGACGGGACTCTCGCTGCTGTCTTGGATCTGCTTTGAACTGAACTCTCGCGGCTGTGTTGGAGCCACTATGGATTGAACTTTCACAGTATCATGTTAGACCCGCTCGACATCCATTGCTTTAGGTCCCCTAGAGGGGGGGGTTGCCCACATCTGAGGTCCTCTCCAAGGTTTCTCATAGTCAGCATTGTCACTGGCGTCCCACTGGATGTGAATTTTCTTTGCCCTTTTGTGGGTTCTTCCGAGGATGTCGTAGTCGTAATGGTTTGTGCAGTCCTTTGAGACATTTGTGATTTAGGGCTATATAAATAAACATTGATTGATTGATTGATTGATTCAGTTCAGGGCGGTATAGCTCAGACGGTAGAGTGGCCGTGCCAGCAACTTGAGGGTTCCAGGTTCGATTACCGCTTCCGCCATCCTAGTCACTGCCGTTGTGTCCTTGGGCAAGACACTTTACCCCAGTGCCACCCACACTGGTTTAACTGTAACTTAGATATTGGGTTTCACTATGTAAAGCGCTTTGAGTCACTAGAGAAAAGCGCTATATAAATATAAATCACTTCACTTTATTTTGAACATGCATACAATGCAATGTAATGCATCACATATTTCCAGTTGTTTCATTACAGCACGTCTGAAAAGGAGTAGGAAGAAGCTGAGCTTATTAAATTCTACCCCTTGTCATACCAAAGCAATTTTATCCCATTTCCTTGTTCTCTGTAACAGAACAGTGAATAAATATTAATAACCATAGTAATTAATTAATTGGTAATTAATTAGTTTCAATACAACTCAAAAAGTCATTGGTGGACTTTCATGAAACTTTTAGAACAGTTAGATTTTGGGGTTGATCTGGAATATTTCCTGATGTTACTTTACGTTTATGCTACGAACCTTAACTTTTTTGTGAGTGTGCGTACAGTATGCTCGCACACTGACATCCCACCTCCACCCACAGACACAAATTAATGCTGTTTATTTTATTCTGCTACCAATAACTCCAAAATATGTGGGGACATTTTGATTGAACTTTCAGGAAATGTCAGAAATAGGGATAAGGAACAAGTGATTATGTTTCGGGGGTGATCTAAATCAGTCTTTAAGACTGTGCTCTCTGTACACTTTTGTAGTTTTTTATTAAATTTGTTTTGGGGAAATATGGATTTACATTATTACTTATGGCGGAAGGTACCATTCAGTTTTCGTCTTTTAGAACGAAATACTGATGAAACCCGAGATACAGTATCAGTCTATCAGCAAAAACTCTTTATCAAGAATTCTGAAAGATATCAAGCTTTTTTGTTCTCTCAAAGAAGTGATGATTTTCTGACGAGCAATCAATGAATTTTAGTACCAAGCTGTACTTGCTGGTGAAAATGGAACCATACTGAAGCAAGATTGTCTCTTCTTTCATAATGTTGTGATCTCGGTTTGGTATAAGAACCAGTCGGATCCAAGTCTTACCGGTGCGTTCAGTGGCAAAACTCTCTCTTCCCAGTCCGCTTTGGAAAGTGGGCTGTATGGTAAACCGGTATTGATGACCCAGACGAAGCCCGGTCACCTGGTAGTAGCTGGCTGAAGCGGGCAGCTGGACCGACGATCCTGGACCGCGGTCTAAGGGATGTGAAGTTACTTACAATCAGTGTGACTCTTCAAGAAAGAATCAGCAATGATGAAAAAAAAAAAGAACATGTTTTACCCGTTTCCTGCCTCCAGCGCAGAATGTATCCTGTTGCGCCCGGTAAGGAAATCCAGCCAAGCCGCACAGAATCCTGGGTTATCTCCGCCACTCGTAAAGGTGTGGTCGTGAGTCCGCCAGCTTCGTGCAGAGGTTCAACACATTCAAACAGACAAAGACCACAATTGGCGACTACAGTTTAAACAGGACTTACGTGTGGTGACACGGACAGACACTGGCGTTCCTTCCCGGTTCTGGACTAAAGCCATGACCTTAACCTCATACTGGGTACCGGGGTCCAGTTGGTCTAAATTCACAGCGGTCACGGTTCCTGCCACCAACTGACTCACTTCTTCACCACCTGCAGCGCCATATGGCCAAACAATCACCTGGTTAGAGGCTAAACAGCAGGCGCCATTCGTCACTGAGGTTCAAACAACTGTAGAGGAAAACTTGAAACTATATTTAATTGGGATCTAAAGACCAACCATTTGCTCTCCTCCATGACACCCGGTAGGCTGTTGCTCCTGGTACACCAACCCAGGTAATTCTAACAAACTCTCCTGGGTTCTCCTGGACTTGGACCGACGACACTGTCCCGACCACGGACTGTAATTGTTCTGTTGTTCCTAAAGGAAAAAGTCAATCAAAAAACACCCAAAATATCTCATATATGTGAACACACCCACAGCCACGTACCGAAGATAAGCTATAGAATTTACTGATCATTTAAATTAGTCAATGTATAGCTTGGATGACAGCATAGATTTAGTGTACCGTATTTTTCGGACAATAAGGAACACTTAAAATCCTTTAATTTTCTCAAAACTTGACAGTGCGCCTTATAACCCGGTGTGCCTAATGTACGGAATAATTTTGTTTGTGCTTACCGACCTCATGGCTATTTTATTTGGTTGAGATACCTATAGACTGCAATTTGACTCAAGTTAACAACGTCAACATTGTAAATGTTCCATTGAAAATACAGATGGGGAGAGGCAGGGCCGGCAGTTCGACAGCGAGGTAGGGCACGCCGGAGCCCGGCCCAAGATGGCGGCGAGGAAGCGTGGCGGGGCCGCCGGGAGCAACGCCGCAACCAAGGTCAGGTGCGTGAACAAATTCAGAGCCAGGAATATCTCTTAAGCAACTAAAACAATAATATACATAAAATAATATATATTTGGTTTTACACTGTATTGAAAAAAAATTACAAAATTAATTTTACCTTTGTAACCTCATTATACTATTGGCTAAGTTTTATATTCATAAATGTAAGTTTGTCAATACCCAACCTGTTTTTTGTGCCTTTAAAAAAGATTTAGAACTTTGCATTAAAACACTCTACCTCTAACAACCTAAAAGCTGTGAAAACGATGATGCTGTGTTCCAAATTTAAGTTATTTACTGAGATTGAGTGAGCCTATGAAATTTATAAATAAAGGTTAATAAAAAAAAATGTGTGCAGTTAATCATGTGACCGCCTGGCTCTGTTTGATTGGTGAAACGAAGTCAAACGTCACCTGTGACTGCATTTGATTGGTGAAACGCAGGCATGTGATAGATCCTACTTTCAATGTCTGTCTGACAAACCAAAGAAACAAAGCATGCATGATTTGCAAATCCTTTTCAACCCATATCCAGTTCAATATGCTACAAAGACAACATATTTGATGTTCAAACTGATAAACTTTTTTTTTGCAAATAATCATTAACATTAGAATTTGAGTCCAGCAACACGTGACAAAGAAGTTGGGAAAGGTGGCAATAAATACTGATAAAGTTGAGGAATGCTCATCAAACACTTATGTGGAACATCCCATAGGTGTGCAGGCTAATTGGGAACAGGTGGGCGCCATGATTGGGTATAGAAACAGCTTCCCAAGAAAGGATTGGGCGAGGTACACCCCTTTGTCCACAACTGCGTGAGCAAATAGTCAAACAGTTTAATTAGACACCTATAGAAACCCTTGGGTGAATAGATTTCTTGGTAACGATTTAGTTCCCAGAGTTTCAGACGCTTCCCTTACTATAAGAACAACGTTCCTCAAAGTGCAATTGCAAGAAATGTAGGGATTTCAACTTTTACAGTCCATAATATTGAGTGTTGTTAAAAGAAAAGGTGATGTAACACTGGGGTGAACATGCCCTTTCCCAACTACTTTGGCACATGTATTATTTGCAAAAAACAAAAAAGTTTATGAGTTTGAACATCAATTATCTTGTCTTTGTAGTGCATTCAATTGAATATGGGTTGAAAAGGATTTGCAAATCATTGTATTCCGTTTAGGGCTTCACGGTGGCAGAGGGGTTAGTGCATCTGCCTCACAATACGAAGTTCCTGCAGTCCTGGGTTCAAATCCAGGCTCGGGATCTTTCTGTGTGGAGTTTGCATGTTCTCCCCGTGAATGCGTGGGTTCCCTCCGGGTACTCCGGCTTCCTCCCACTTCCAAAGACATGCACCTGGGGATAGGTTGATTGGCAACACTAAATTGGCCCTAGTGTGTGAATGTGAGTGTGAATGTTGTCTGTCTATCTGTGTTAGCCCTGCGATGAGGTGGCGACTTGTCCAGGGTGTACCCCACCTTCCGCCCGATTGTAGCTGAGATAGGCGCCAGCGCCCCCCGCGACCCCAAAAGGGAATAAGCGGTAGAAAATGGATGGATGGATGTATTCCGTTTATATTTACATATAACAAAATTTCCCAACTCATATGGAAACGGGGTTTGTAGGTTTGTAGTACCTGTTCTGACATTCATGGAGGCAGGACTTCCTTCTCGGGAGCCACTCAGAGCAGACACAAAGACGCTGTAGGAAGAATCGGACCTTAGTCCATCAATGGTGAAGGAAGCGACATCAGCGGCTACATTCTGAGTTGCCTCCACTCCTGCAACAAGAGCACAACAGAAATGAAGAGATTGTCATTTTAGGAGGTGAGCATGTTGCGTTTGGTTTACCATCGTCATCACGGCGCCATCTTATCTTATAGCCAGTTGCCCTGGAAGTAGGTGACCATGCTATCCGTATCCTGCCAGATGTGACGTCAACGATGCGAAGGTCAGAAACGGTTCCAGTGTGCGGGTTGGTCCGGGAGGAGAGCTTGACCGCCTCCCCAACACGACCGTCATTGAACAGGGCCGCCACGCCAAACACCACAGCCTCATCTGGTGTCAGGTCGTCTATCGTAAAGACCGAGGTCCCTGCCCTCACCTCACGGGACTGTTCCGCACCTGCAGCACAAAGCAGCAGAAAAATACGATACAACAAGGCCACTAAGAAGGCTAAGACATACAGAGTTTCAAGAATTGATGCTTGTGACATTAAATCAATGACAACCAAAATGGTTATTAATAGGGCTACAAACAAAAGCGTCCTCACTAGCTTTCAATCATCAGCTCATGGGAGAAGCAATCTCAATAATTAATTGAGTTTTCTTTTGACTTGTCTTGATTAATTGCCTAAATGTGAAAAAATGTGTTCAGTGAACAAGTGTGCTTTGTTTTTGACATGATAGTCTTCCTATTTATTTATATCAGGAAAATATAAGACAAAGATGAGTCTGAAAATATATTGGAAAAAAAAAAGGTAATTTCATTGAAAGGTAAAAGTACATGTCGCTGTACATTATGTGTGCGGGCCTGAGGACACTGTTTTATTTATTTATCATTTTACTATTTCAATTATAAGCTTCACAGTGGCAGAGGGGTTAGTGTGTCTGCCTCACAATACGAAGTTCCTGCAGTCCTGGGTTCAAATTCAGGCCCGGGATCTTTCTGTGTGGAGTTTGCATGTTCTCCCTGTGAATGCGTGGGTTCCCTCCGGGTACTCCGGCTTCCTCCCACTTCCAAAGACATGCACCTGGGGATAGGTTGATTGGCAACACTAAATTGGCCCTAGTGTGTGAATGTGAGTGTGAATGTTGTCTGTCTATCTGTGTTGGCCCTGCGATGAGGTGGCGACTTGTCCAGGGTGTACCCTGCCTTCTGCCCGATTGTAGCTGAGATAGGCGCCAGCGCCCCCCGCGACCCCGAAAGGGAATAAGCGGTAGAAAATGGATGGAATTATAAGCAAAACTAAAATGTGACCCACATTTCTCTGCATCCCTGGCAGAGGAGCAATCGCGTTAACTAAATGTCCTGTTGGTGACTTAGTGCAGTGGTTCTCAAATGGGGGTACGCGTACCCCTGGGGGTACTTGAAGGTATGCCAAGGGGTACGTGAGATTTTATAAAAACATTCTAAAAATAGCAATAATTTAAAAAGCCTTCATAAATATATTTTATTGAATAATACTTCAACAAAAAATTATTGTACGTTCATAAATTGTGAAAAGAAAATACAACAATGCAATATTCAGTGTTGACAGCAAGATTTTTTGTGGACATGTTCCATAAATATTGATGTTAAATATTTCTTTTTTTGTGAAGAAATGTTTAGAATTAAGTTGATGAATCCAGATGGATCACTATTACAATCCTCAAAGAGGGCACTTTAAGTTGATGATTACTTCTATGTGTAGAAATCTTTATTTATAATTCAATCACTTGTTTATTTTTCAACAAGTTTTTGGTTATTTTTGTATCTTTTTTCCCAAATAGTTCAAGAAAGACCACTACAAATGAGCAATATTTTGCACTGTCATACAATCATCTCTTTTTTTCAACCAAAAATGCTTTGCTCTGATTAGGAGGTATTTGAATTAAAAAAATGTTCACAGGGGGTACATCACTGAAATAGGTTGAGAACCACAGACCTAGTGGAATAATTCCAAGTTTTTTCTATTACTTGTTGTTGCGAAGGTTTGTGAACTATTACTGGGAAGCGATTGCAATGAATTGATTTAGGTGAACCCCGACTTAAACAAGTTGAAAAACGTATCCGGATGTTACCATTTAGTGGTCAATTGTAGGGAATATGTACTGCACTGTGCAATCTACTAATAAAAGTTTCAATCAATCAATCCATGCTGTGCGCCTGCACGTTTGTACTGGTCTATTTTTTATCAGCCCAAATACCTCCACCTCAACACTTGTAAACAATGAGAAACGTAATAACAAATTATATTGCTAACTGGTCCATTGCCAAACACAGTAAATAAATAAATGGGCTGTACTTGTATAGCGCTTTTCTACCTTCAAGGTACTCAAAGCGCTTTGACACTACTTCCACATTTACCCATTCACACACACATTCACACACTGATGGAGGGAGCTGCCATGCAAGGCGCCAACCAGCACCCATCAGGAGCAAGGGTGAAGTGTCTTGCTCAGGACACAACGGACGTGACGAGGATTGGTACTAGGTGGGGATTGAACCAATGCGCCACGGCGTCCCTAAAGTAGGCATCAATCCAATTAAAAGTAGATTTTAGGAAAATTATTCTTTATTTTGCCGCAGACCATTGTTTTACATTAGAAAGCTAGGTTAGCTACACAACAAGCTAACAATGCTAACATATCATTCACACATTTCTAACCTACTATGATTATTACTGTTTCATTGTCTCCTCCGTTGTGAAGTGAAGTGAATTATATTTGTATAGCGCTTTTCTCTAGTGACTCAAAGCGCTTTACATAGTGAAACCCAATATCTAAGTTACATTTAAACCAGTGTGGCTGGCACTGGGAGCAGGTGGGTAAAGTGTCTTGCCCAAGGACACGACGGCAGTGACTAGGATGGCGGAAGCGGGAATCGAACCTGCAACCCTCAAGTTGCTGGCACGGCCACTCTACCAACCGAGCTATGCCGCCCCGAATTTTACGGACTATAAGTCGCAGTTTTTTCATAGTTTGCGACTTATACTCAGGAGCGACTTATGTGTGAAATTATTAACATGTTACCGTAAAATATCAAATAATATTATTTAGCTCATTCACATAAGAGACTAGACGTATAAGATTTCATGGGATTTAGCGATTAGGAGTGACAGATTGTTTGGTAAACATATAGCATGTTCTATATGTTATAGTTATTTGAATGACTCTTACCATAATATGTTAGGTTAACATACCAGGCACCTTCTCAGTTGGTTATTTATGCCTCATATAACGTACACTTATTCAGCCTGTTGTCCACTATTCTTTATTTATTTTAAATTGCCTTTCAAATGTCTATTCTTGGTGTTGGGTTTTATTAAAATACATTTCCCCCAAAAATGCGACTTATACTCCAGTGAGACTTATATGTTTTTACCCTTCTTAATTGTGCATTTTCGGCAGGTGCGACTTATACTTCGGAGCGACTTATACTCCGAAAAATGCGGTAGTTTTTCGGAAAATCCATCTTTTTGTGAACGTTTGTGGGAAACAGGACTCTTTGCACACACTCAAAACATTTTTTCCGAGTTAAAGGCACAATGCCACGAATCATAAAAGTAAAAAGTAAAGCACTTTTTACTTGGGATGAGGCGACAGGTTTGTGTCGCGACTTGTGCTGGTTAAAACAAACAACAAAAGAGCGTTTTCTGTCTTCGTGTCGTACATTGGTTGTACCTCTTTTGGACAACAAATCAAACAACAAATAAAATGTCAGATTCACACAAATAACTTTGGGTAAGATTTTACCATATATAGCGATTTCTGCAAATGTCACGGGTCAGAAAAACGTCTCAGCACAGAGAAATTCCAAACCGA